>NC_091735.1:7091153-7399038 GCF_030179905.1 Drosophila bipectinata | reverse complement strand
AAGTGGAACAACCTCTCTACCGGGGTGAGCCGCGAGTTTTGGATGTAAATGGCCGTAAACAAGTCTCTGAAGGTGGGCCACCGAAGATAATCACCCGCGAAGACCTCGGTATCCACTGGAGGTAACCGGCAGCCTGTAGGCGCGGGCGTGTGGACATTGACGGAAGCCTGAGTGGATTGGGAAGCAATTTTCTCCCAAGCTGGGCAATACATCTCGAATAGACGGAGTAGCAGTAGTTGTACTTCGATTCCAGCACGGTCGAGGTGGCCACATTGTCGTCTGACACGGCTAGTAAATCGGAGCAGCTCTCATAGCTTTTCTCCACCTTCTCCCACAGTGCCCGAATTTGGTCCCGATGGACCTCGCAAATGTACTGGGAGCCTCCTTCCGTTTCTCTGGCGCCCGGAGTATTTATGTTAGCCTCAAATTGGCTAATTCGATCCGTTGTGGCAATGAACTTTTTCAGCGCCACGTCGACCGCACTTTGAGCCATTTTTGCAACGGAACGAGTCTGCCTCTGTGAAGGACCGGGGATTGTATTGACGGATTCGTCACTCTTTGCCCTTGGAATGGCACTGTACGCCTTAGGCTTTAAAAGAGGCGTCCGCGGAGAAGAGGCGTCCGCGGATTGAGATCTGTCCAGACGGATGGTTGGGATCGGACGTGGCTTTTGGTCGTCTCCCGTGGGCATTCTCAGACACCAATTCGCTGGTCAGAACTTGTCGACTGACGCGCGCAATGGGTGCCTCGTACGAAGCGGTAGCCGGTCATTAATGTGATGAGACCGGTGAGATCGCGGACGAATTGCGATTGCAAGGCCAAGTTGGAATTAGAAGCGCCGATGTCGAGAGGAACGTCGGATGCGGCACAATTCGGATGTGGGAGAAACTTCAGGAAGCCAAAAAGAAAAATCCAGAAGGGCCAAGGTTCGTTGAGATTCTAGGCGGATTTTGCCAGATGCGAAGTAGAAGCAGCGGTAGGGAAATGACGGAACGGAAAATGGACAAGGCCCGGAAAATTCGTGATCGTTCGGAAAAATAATTTATTACTGTCTATATAGATATGTCTGTATATTTCGACCAGTATGTCTCGTACGTAAATATTCAATTCCTGACTATTTTCGAAATTGCGGAGCCGGAAAGGTGGACTTGACCTTGGCTTGGATTGAACACAGAGAAAAAAAATAAATAATTAATTTTTGCCTAATTGGCGGATTTAATTATTATGGAAATAGACGGGTGGAGTTGAAAATTTCAATTCTTAATCAATGGAGGTTAAGGAACCCGAAGCTGGAACGGTGGAATTGAAACCGCGGCTAGGTTCAGAAAGAAGATCGACAATTAAATTATTTAATTATAATTTCTTTTTCGAAAATTAAATTTTCGATTTAATTATTGAGTGGCCGGAAAGGTGAATTAAAAAACCTGGCCCTTTGCTCGGACGGAAAATACGAATTAAATAAATTTTTGTAGTTGTAAATATAAATAAATAAATTTATAATTAATTGATATTTTTTTTTTTAATTTGTTTGGTTATATATTTCCTGAAATTGGAGGCAGAAAATATTGAGAAATATATGGGCATACATGCAAGTAGGGCAAGGGCATGTGGGACATATGATGGCACAGTGGAACGTCGATAAGTGGACTGTATGGTTAAATTTTATCGGTTATATATTTCCTGAAATCGGAGGCAGAAAATATTTGGAGATATGTGGACATGCATGCAGGTACGGATATATGTATGTAAGGGCATGTGGGCATATGTATGTTGGCATAGTGGAGCGTCGATAATGTGTAACGGCGGAAACGGAAAAGTTATGTGGTGTAAAAAATTGGGGATGAAAAACCAATATTACGACAGCGGCGGACTGTTCGGTGAACTTGGAGATTCCCGGAACCACTTCACACCGGCTGGCCAATATTAATTATGCCCTTTTATTTTTATATTTTTTTTTTCTTCACCACACACTTTCACTGTTCACTTGCCGATTTTTTTTTTGCGGATTAATTGCACGAAACACAATAAATGTGTGTATGCATGTACATATGCCTCGACCGTTGGCGAGCGAACGGATAACGGAAAAGCCAAAAACGGCGAGGAATATGGCGAGGCACACACAACGGAGATGGATGGAAAATTTGGTAATTTTTTTGTCTTAGAAAAGTCTCAAGCTGCCGTGGTGTCGGAAAACTCGGACTTGGAGTTGACACGGAGGAAAAAACAATCTTGCAGCAGTGTGAACGAAATTTTATGTTCGGACCACTGCTGAAGACCGGCAGAGAGACGGAGACGGAAAAAATTTCGTACTTATCTTTTGGGCGGAACAATGCCTGAACTGCTGGTGGATCCAAAATATCCTGAATATCCTGGTATCCGGCTCGAAGGACCAAAATTTGAAGGGGGGGCGTGGTTCCGCAAAAAGATTCCAGAAAAAATTAGAATGTTGAAATATGAAGTCGGGGGCGTCTTTCGGATGGTATAACGCGGTCAGCTTTATTCGGCTGCTTACATGAGATTGATCTTAAAAACTAGTGAAAAAAAAAAGAGATCGCCGACAGCCAACGAGCGAGAAGAGAGGGCACAGAGGCGCGAGTGTGGACGCGTTCTTCAGCGCGGGTGCACTCTTTAGCGTGGGTGCGCTCTTTAGCGCGGGTGCGCTCTTCAGGTGAGTGGCACCACGGCCCCTCACCTAAACAATATGTGTTACTGATAAAATTTTTTTCAGTTTCAGCATTGGAGTGGTTGTACCATTTCATTCTGCATCTTTAGTGGAGACGGTCCAAAGTGATATAGCAAGTGAAAAACCAGGACTTTTTGATATATTTCGAGAAGGAAGTCTTCGATTTCTGTATTGGAGTTCACCACAGAAGGGCAGAATGCTGCCTGCTTGGGCGTTAATAGGGCCATGTGTTTCATTGGGAATTATAAAGTATTTATTCAGTTTAGTAATTCGTGGGCTGTCTTCTAGGATTATAAGATGGCGGTTAACAGCTTTAAGAAAAAAACGTGCTGAAAAAATTTGCGATGATGAGCTAGAAAATCAAAATGCTGAGATATATACCAATCTTATAACAACAATAACCACCGAGGTCATTTTCTATCCTTTTGAAACCGTGTTACATCGTCTTCAACTACAAGGTACACGAACTATTATTGACAATTTAGACAATGGTTATGCAGTTGTTCCAATACTAACAAACTATCAAGGAGCCATCGATTGTTACCAATCGACCATATTTTCAGAAGGTTTTTGTGGGCTCTATAAAGGATTTGGCGCAATGATTCTACAATTCATGTCACACCTTGCTGTCCTTAAATTATCAAAGTTGATTGTAAGCAAAATATCTGAAACTCTTTCAAATCAGCCATCATCACGAGTTGTGCACTACTATAATATCGATAATATTGTTTGTAGTTCTAGCTCATCGAATATGTCGTAAAGCATAGTTTTTCCTAAAATATATTAATTAAGTGACAACTAAGGAGGACTATAATATATTTAATGTATTAAAAATTTAAGAATTTGTTAAAAAACAAGAAAGGAAAGCTAACTTCGGGCGGAGCCGAAGTTTATATACCCTTGCAGCTAAAACCGGATATATATCGCAAACATCGGATATAGTTGGCCGATCCTTATGAAATTTGGTAGGATGGATCAAAATATAATCTGTACCAAGTTCCAGCTTTCTATCTTCAAAAACACAAAAGTTGGGTCATTTCCGATCGTTCAGTTATATGGCAGCTATAAGATATAGTCGGCCGATCCTTATGAAATTTGGTAGGTTGGATGAACTAACCAAAAATAGAGTCTGTACTAAATTCCAGCTTTCTATCTTCAAAAACACGAAAGTTGGGTCATTTCCGATCGTTCAGTTATATGGCAGCTATAGGATATAGTCGGCCGATCCTTATGAAATTTGGCATGTCGTATTATTTTGCCAAAAATAGCTCTCGTGTCAAATTTGAACTCTCTAACTCTAAAAACACCAAAGTTATACCATTTCCGATCAATCAGTTATATGGCAGCTATAGGATATAGTCGGCCGTTCCGACTTATATACTGCGTGCAAAGGAAAGAAGGGTGTGTGTTTCAAGACGATAGCTTTAGAACTGAGAGACTAGTTTGCGTAGAAACAGACAGACGGACAGACGGACAGACGGACATGCTCATATCAACTCAGGAGGTGATCCTGATCAAGAATATATATACTTTATAGGGTCGGAGATGTCTCCTTCACTGCGTTGCACACTTTTGGACAAAATTATAATACCCTCTGCAAGGGTATAAATATTTCCTTAAATAAACCAACTTGTCTACTTTTAAATTAATTAAACATTTTATGCATAAATATGTAAAACTTATTCAAAATATGCAGGTAAAAAAGCTATGTCAAATCTATTGAGATAAAAATGAAGATGTTTTTAAATTGTTTTATTTTAGTTCACCAAGTTTGGCTGAATCGTAATAACCAGAACGGCGTTTTTGTTTATCCAACTTCATCTGGCAACATCTTCGTAATTTAAGAAACTTCACTCAATTTCAACCGTATCGCATCGGGAGTGATGTGATATATTTGAAGGCGAATGAATAATTTTTTTACTTTAAATCAGTGGTCGGCACGGCCCTATCCCGAGGGCTTAGGAAATTTCTCTGCCCGAGCTCTGCCACACACAGTATAAATGTGTGAAACGTCATGCTCACAGCCTACTTTCTTCTATCCGTTACTAATACTAATGCGTTTAAATCATATCAAAGTATTGGGGGGCCGTCCACTAATTTAAATCCAAGAATAGTTTGGTTCTGCTTCTTCTACTTTTTTTATTGTTCAATATAGGTTCTTATCTCTGTTTCTGCATTTTACTTTGCCCACTCCAATCGCTCTCTTCAAGCTTTGGCTTTTGAAATCCAATCTACTATAATGGAAGAATTTATGTGTCCTCGACGGCTATCTTGCAAGCTAGGCGTATTGGATATGCCTCCACATGCTCGAGTACCAAGAGTGTATTTTCATCATTACCGCCTAGCCGTCCATTTCCCAGTTTAGACAGTAATAATTTGTCCTCGGACTCCAAGAAAAGCTTAAAAGTTATATTCCAAAATATATTGGAAATGAGGACCAAGTTCCGGATGGTATTACTGAATTCTTCTGCCTGTGGTTTTGGTGTTTTCATCCCTTTGAAAACGTGGCTCAATAACAACTTTAGCTACTTTGAGTTCTTCGAGCGTAACTTGTACCAAGTATTTCGAAAAGACCGAGGTGCATCCAGTACCCAGTGTGTGCGAGGAGGTGGTTATGATCGCTATCAGTCGATCTCTTCAGGCTACATCACTACGCCTTCCGGTGGTTGACCCTCTTCTAGATCAGCTTACCGTTTCAATATAGGACATCCATGGCCCGTTCGTCATCATTGGGTCGAACATCCCTCTAAACAGCGCATTAAGTATCTATCATGCGCATATGGAGTGTCTGTGCTGGAACGTTGGACCCTACTTCTTTGATGGTAGCTGGCGATTTCAACTTAAGCTCTATCGTCTGGTCTCCTGACGCTGAGTCACCTAGCAATGTTCACCAAAGTCATGAAATTGTAATTTTAGATGATAGTTTTAGTGTGAGCCCTATCTAAAATTCATGATCTTATATATACTATACCCTTGCAGAGGGTGTTATAATTTTGTCAAAAAGTGTGCAACGCAGTGAAGGAGACATCTCCGACCCTATATAGTATATAGAATCTTGATCAGGATCACCGCCTGAGTTGATATGAGCATGTCCGTCAGTATGTCCTTCTGTCCGTCTGTCTGTTTCTACGCAAACTTGTCTCTCAGTTTTAAAGTTATCGATTTGGAAATTGGCACACACCCCACTTTCCTTTGCACGCAGTATATAAGTCGGAAGGGCCTGGATCGGCCAACTATATCCTATAGCTGCTATTTAAGGGGTTATATACAGATGTACCGCGCAAAAATATGGATTTTTATCGATTTTTTTTGACACCATAGAAAATATTTATGAAAAATGTTTTACCGACCTTGTTTAGTACATGTTTCTGGGTACTTAATTAAATTTTTTCATAAAAAAATATTACATAACAAAAATGTTATAGCCGAATTCCCGAATCGTCTTTTTTCGATGGTGTCTTGCGGTGGACATGATTTCTCGAAAACGGTTCATCCGAAATCCAAAATTCAAAAAAGTTTAGTTAGTATATTGTATTGTCTAGTCCGTGAACGAGGGATTCTTAAGGGGACCCTCTCCATTCTCGGTTTTAAAAAATCGATTTTTTTTTTTAATTTAATTCGAACTTGTAACTATTCAAGAATGTTCCCTGAAAATTTCAAGTCAAAATTTCAAAAACTCTTGAAGATAAAGCCGATTTATGGTGGAAGCGTCAGGCGACGGCGAGAGCCGTCTCAAAACTTTAAACGCGTTTTTCTCGAAACAGTGTTTTTACGACTGGCGCATGAGTTTACTCAAAAACTATTAATCCAATCGGTTCCAAATTGTAATACGTTATTCTATACATATATAGCTCTCGTATGAACTAGGATAAATCAAATCGGTGAAGATCTTCTTTACTTTTCAACTCGATTTGTGGCTGAAAAAAATGAAAATTTTCAAAAAAAAATTTCAAAGGTCCGCCATTTTGTTAATTTTTGAGCGAAGTTAATAATCCTAGTTCATACGAAAGCCAAACATGTACTCTTTCTAATCCCGTTGGAATTTTTGGATTCAGATGTTCCAGTGAGCGGAAATCACATGCGCCGCCGAAAAGAAGGGCTTTTCTTTGATCACAAAAAACAACAACAAAAACAGAACAAAAAAAAATTCTGTGAAATGATTTTCTTCCTTTTTGTGTCTTAATATATGTAAGCACAGTTACAACCCTAAAAAATAATTTATGTTCATTTGCCAGCCCATTGAAAATCGTCAAAATTTAAAATCGAGAATGGGGGAAGTCCCCTTAAAAACTTGATTAAAAAAAATGGCGACGTATTTAACAAAAAATGTACTTTTTCAAGGTATAAGATTTTCGTTTTTAGTGCTTTAAAAAAGGAGTTTTAAAAAAAATTAAAAATCCCTCGTTCACGGACTAGCTAATATCATAATAAATAAGTGGTCAAAACTTGGTGTTGATCGGATTAGTAGCTTTTTAGTAATCGTGTCCACCGCAAAGGTAATTTCCCAAAAAAAAGATTCTGAGATAATCGCGTTTAAAGTTTTAAGTTTGTTCAAGTTTTATATGCAGATAGTGCGCTATAAATAGCTACAGCTTCGGTTCTAATCGTTATGAATTTTTGTGAGAGTATTCCCAATAGAATATACTTAAAGAATATGCAATAAAAAAAACATGTGTTTGTTTTACATTCAATTTTTCTTTCCTGGTTAGCCTGTTTCTGGAAGTGCCCATATGTCAGATAAAAATCGGAAGTTGCTGGAATAGTTTATATCACCTTTTTAGTCAAATACAATTTATTCATATGTGTTACTGATAAAATTTTTTTTTCAGTTTCAGCATTGGAGTGGTTGTACCATTCCATTCTGCATCTTTAGTGGAGACGGTCCAAAGTGATATAGCAAGTGAAAAACCAGGACTTTTTGATATATTTCGAGAAGGAAGTCTTCGATTTCTGTATTGGAGTTCACCACAGAAGGGCAGAATGCTGCCTGCTTGGGCGTTAATAGGGCCATGTGTTTCATTGGGAATTATAAAGTATTTATTCAGTTTAGTAATTCGTGGGCTGTCTTCTAGGATTATAAGACGGCGGTTAACAGCTTTAAGAAAAAAACGTGCTGAAAAAATTTGCGATGATGAGCTAGAAAATCAAAATGCTGAGATATATACCAATCTTATAACAACAATAACCACCGAGGTCATTTTCTATCCTTTTGAAACCGTGTTACATCGTCTTCAACTACAAGGTACACGAACTATTATTGACAATTTAGACAATGGTTATGCAGTTGTTCCAATACTAACAAACTATCAAGGAGCCATCGATTGTTACCAATCGACCATATTTTCAGAAGGTTTTTGTGGGCTCTATAAAGGATTTGGCGCAATGATTCTACAATTCATGTCACACCTTGCTGTCCTTAAACTATCAAAGTTGATTGTAAGCAAAATATCTGAAACTCTTTCAAATCAGCCATCATCACGAGTTGTGCACTACTATAATATCGATAATATTGTTTGTAGTTCTAGCTCATCGAATATGTCGTAAAGCATAGTTTTTCCTAAAATATATTAATTAAGTGACAACTAAGGAGGACTATAATATATTTAATGTATTAAAAATTTAAGAATTTGTTAAAAAAATATTTCCTTAAATAAACCAACTTGTCTACTTTTAAATTAATTAAACATTTTATGCATAAATATGTAAAACTTATTCAAAATATGCAGGTAAAAAAGCTATGTCAAATCTATTGAGATAAAAATGAAGATGTTTTTAAATTGTTTTATTTTAGTTCACCAAGTTTGGCTGAATCGTAATAACCAGAACGGGGTTTTTGTTTTTCCTACTTCATCTGGCAACATCTTCGTAATTTAAGAAACTTCACTCAATTTCAACAGTATTGCATCGGGAGTGATGTGATATATTTGAAGGCGAATGAATAATTTTTGTACTTTAAATCAGTGGTCGGCACGGCCCTATCCCGAGGGCTTAGGAAATTTCTCTGCCCGAGCTCTGCCACACACAGTATAAATGTGTGAAACGTCATGCTCACAGCCTACTTTCTTCTATCCGTTACTAATACTAATGCGTTTAAATCATATCAAAGTATTGGGGAGCCGTCCACTAATTTAGATCCAAGAATAGTTTGGTTCTGCTTCTTCTACTTTTTTTATTGTTCAATAGAGGTTCTTATCTCTGTTTCTGCATTTTACTTTGCCCACTCCAATCGCTCTCTTCAAGCTTTGGCTTTTGAAATCCAATCTACTATAATGGAAGAATTTATGTGTCCTCGACGGCTATCTTGCAAGCTAGGCGTATTGGATATGCCTCCACATGCTCGAGTACCAAGAGTGTATTTTCATCATTACCGCCTAGCCGTCCATTTCCCAGTTTAGACAGTAATAATTTGTCCTCGGACTCCAAGAAAAGCTTAAAAGTTATATTCCAAAATATATTGGAAATGAGGACCAAGTTCCGGATGGTATTACTGAATTCTTCTGCCTGTGGTTTTGGTGTTTTCATCCCTTTGAAAACGTGGCTCAATAACAACTTTAGCTACTTTGAGTTCTTCGAGCGTAACTTGTACCAAGTATTTCGAAAAGACCGAGGTGCATCCAGTACCCAGTGTGTGCGAGGAGGTGGTTATGATCGCTATCAGTCGATCTCTTCAGGCTACATCACTACGCCTTCCGGTGGTTGACCCTCTTCTAGATCAGCTTACCGTTTCAATATAGGACATCCATGGCCCGTTCGTCATCATTGGGTCGAACATCCCTCTAAACAGCGCATTAAGTATCTATCATGCGCATATGGAGTGTCTGTGCTGGAACGTTGGACCCTACTTCTTTGATGGTAGCTGGCGATTTCAACTTAAGCTCTATCGTCTGGTCTCCTGACGCTGAGTCACCTAGCAATGTTCACCAAAGTCATGAAATTGTAATTTTAGATGATAGTTTTAGTGTGAGCCCTATCTAAAATTCATGATCTTATATATACTATACCCTTGCAGAGGGTGTTATAATTTTGTCAAAAAGTGTGCAACGCAGTGAAGGAGACATCTCCGACCCTATATAGTATATAGAATCTTGATCAGGATCACCGCCTGAGTTGATATGAGCATGTCCGTCAGTATGTCCTTCTGTCCGTCTGTCTGTTTCTACGCAAACTTGTCTCTCAGTTTTAAAGTTATCGATTTGGAAATTGGCACACACCCCACTTTCCTTTGCACGCAGTATATAAGTCGGAAGGGCCTGGATCGGCCAACTATATCCTATAGCTGCTATTTAAGGGGTTATATACAGATGTACCGCGCAAAAATATGGATTTTTATCGATTTTTTTTGACACCATAGAAAATATTTATGAAAAATGTTTTACCGACCTTGTTTAGTACATGTTTCTGGGTACTTAATTAAATTTTTTCATAAAAAAATATTACATAACAAAAATGTTATAGCCGAATTCCCGAATCGTCTTTTTTCGATGGTGTCTTGCGGTGGACATGATTTCTCGAAAACGGTTCATCCGAAATCCAAAATTCAAAAAAGTTTAGTTAGTATATTGTATTGTCTAGTCCGTGAACGAGGGATTCTTAAGGGGACCCTCTCCATTCTCGGTTTTAAAAAATCGATTTTTTTTTTAAATTTAATTCGAACTTGTAACTATTCAAGAATGTTCCCTGAAAATTTCAAGTCAAAATTTCAAAAACTCTTGAAGATAAAGCCGATTTATGGTGGAAGCGTCAGGCGACGGCGAGAGCCGTCTCAAAACTTTAAACGCGTTTTTCTCGAAACAGTGTTTTTACGACTGGCGCATGAGTTTACTCAAAAACTATTAATCCAATCGGTTCCAAATTGTAATACGTTATTCTATACATATATAGCTCTCGCGTGAACTAGGATAAATCAAATCGGTGAAGATCTTCTTTACTTTTCAACTCGATTTGTGGCTGAAAAAAATGAAAATTTTCAAAAAAAAATTTCAAAGGTCCGCCATTTTGTTAATTTTTGAGCGAAGTTAATAATCCTAGTTCATACGAAAGCCAAACATGTACTCTTTCTAATCCCGTTGGAATTTTTGGATTCAGATGTTCCAGTGAGCGGAAATCACATGCGCCCCCGAAAAGAAGGGCTTTTCTTTGATCACAAAAAACAACAACAAAAACAGAACAAAAAAAAATTCTGTGAAATGATTTTCTTCCTTTTTGTGTCTTAATATAAGCACAGTTACAACCCTAAAAAATAATTTATGTTCATTTGCCAGCCCATTGAAAATCGTCAAAATTTAAAATCGAGAATGGGGGAAGTCCCCTTAAAAACTTGATTAAAAAAAATGGCGACGTATTTAACAAAAAATGTACTTTTTCAAGGTATAAGATTTTCGTTTTTAGTGCTTTAAAAAAGGAGTTTTAAAAAAAATTAAAAATCCCTCGTTCACGGACTAGCTAATATCATAATAAATAAGTGGTCAAAACTTGGTGTTGATCGGATTAGTAGTTTTTTAGTAATCGTGTCCACCGCAAAGGTAATTTCCCAAAAAAAAGATTCTGAGATAATCGCGTTTAAAGTTTTAAGTTTGTTCAAGTTTTATATGCAGATAGTGCGCTATAAATAGCTACAGCTTCGGTTCTAATCGTTATGAATTTTTGTGAGAGTATTCCCAATAGAATATACTTAAAGAATATGCAATAAAAAAAACATGTGTTTGTTTTACATTCAATTTTTCTTTCCTGGTTAGCCTGTTTCTGGAAGTGCCCATATGTCAGATAAAAATCGGAAGTTGCTGGAATAGTTTATATCACCTTTTTAGTCAAATACAATTTATTCATATGTGTTACTGATAAAATTTTTTTCAGTTTCAGCATTGGAGTGGTTGTAACATTCCATTCTGCATCTTTAGTGGAGACGGTCCAAAGTGATATAGCAAGTGAAAAACCAGGACTTTTTGATATATTTCGAGAAGGAAGTCTTCGATTTCTGTATTGGAGTTCACCACAGAAGGGCAGAATGCTGCCTGCTTGGGCGTTAATAGGGCCATGTGTTTCATTGGGAATTATAAAGTATTTATTCAGTTTAGTAATTCGTGGGCTGTCTTCTAGGATTATAAGACGGCGGTTAACAGCTTTAAGAAAAAAACGTGCTGAAAAAATTTGCGATGATGAGCTAGAAAATCAAAATGCTGAGATATATACCAATCTTATAACAACAATAACCACCGAGGTCATTTTCTATCCTTTTGAAACCGTGTTACATCGTCTTCAACTACAAGGTACACGAACTATTATTGACAATTTAGACAATGGTTATGCAGTTGTTCCAATACTAACAAACTATCAAGGAGCCATCGATTGTTACCAATCGACCATATTTTCAGAAGGTTTTTGTGGGCTCTATAAAGGATTTGGCGCAATGATTCTACAATTCATGTCACACCTTGCTGTCCTTAAACTATCAAAGTTGATTGTAAGCAAAATATCTGAAACTCTTTCAAATCAGCCATCATCACGAGTTGTGCACTACTATAATATCGATAATATTGTTTGTAGTTCTAGCTCATCGAATATGTCGTAAAGCATAGTTTTTCCTAAAATATATTAATTAAGTGACAACTAAGGAGGACTATAATATATTTAATGTATTAAAAATTTAAGAATTTGTTAAAAAAATATTTCCTTAAATAAACCAACTTGTCTACTTTTAAATTAATTAAACATTTTATGCATAAATATGTACAACTTATTCAAAATATGCAGGTAAAAAAGCTATGTCAAATCTATTGAGATAAAAATGAAGATGTTTTTAAATTGTTTTATTTTAGTTCACCAAGTTTGGCTGAATCGTAATAACCAGAACGGGGTTTTTGTTTTTCCTACTTCATCTGGCAACATCTTCGTAATTTAAGAAACTTCACTCAATTTCAACAGTATTGCATCGGGAGTGATGTGATATATTTGAAGGCGAATGAATAATTTTTTTACTTTAAATCAGTGGTCGGCACGGCCCTATCCCGAGGGCTTAGGAAATTTCTCTGCCCGAGCTCTGCCACACACAGTATAAATGTGTGAAACGTCATGCTCACAGCCTACTTTCTTCTATCCGTTACTAATACTAATGCGTTTAAATCATATCAAAGTATTGGGGGGCCGTCCACTAATTTAAATCCAAGAATAGTTTGGTTCTGCTTCTTCTACTTTTTTTATTGTTCAATAGAGGTTCTTATCTCTGTTTCTGCATTTTACTTTGCCCACTCCAATCGCTCTCTTCAAGCTTTGGCTTTTGAAATCCAATCTACTATAATGGAAGAATTTATGTGTCCTCGACGGCTATCTTGCAAGCTAGGCGTATTGGATATGCCTCCACATGCTCCAGTACCAAGAGTGTATTTTCATCATTACCGCCTAGCCGTCCATTTCCCAGTTTAGACAGTAATAATTTGTCCTCGGACTCCAAGAAAAGCTTAAAAGTTATATTCCAAAATATATTGGAAATGAGGACCAAGTTCCGGATGGTATTACTGAATTCTTCTGCCTGTGGTTTTGGTGTTTTCATCCCTTTGAAAACGTGGCTCAATAACAACTTTAGCTACTTTGAGTTCTTCGAGCGTAACTTGTACCAAGTATTTCGAAAAGACCGAGGTGCATCCAGTACCCAGTGTGTGCGAAGAGGTGGTGTGATGATCTCTTCAGGCTACATCACTACGCCTTCCGGTGGTTGACCCTCTTCTAGATCTCAAATGGACTCGAGATAGCGTCTCCAACAATAACGTGGCAAGGTCGGTCAGCCAGATAAGACTCGAACCAACTTAATAGGAAGGAATGAATACCAAATTTATATAATTTTTGGTTTAATTAGAAGGGCAGCATGACACACTTTGTCGAAGGCTTTGGAGAAGTCCGTGTAAATGGCGTCAACCTGAAATCGGTTTCCAAAAGCTTCAAAGCAGTGCTTAGAGAAGACAGCTAAATTAGTGGTAGTGGACCTCCCAGGCAAAAAACCATGCTGGTTGGGGGATATGAAATTGCGAGCCAGAAAAGTCAATTTTTTAGTTACTATCCGCTCCAGTATCTTAGTGACGTTGCAAATTTTGGCTATAGGTCGATAGTTGGTAACATCACACCTACTGCCACCTTTGTGAACAGGCGTTATAGAAGTCATCTTCCACCGGTGGGGGAATCTACCAGATGAGAGCGAAAAGGAGAACAGCAGTTGAAGGGGAGTAGAAAGAGAAGCGATACTCCTCTTAAGAAAGTATGGGGAGATACCGTCCACGTTAGGTGTGAGCCACTCGGTCAAATGTCCAGTGGCTTCAACTAGGTCACCGTCCAAAACGTCCATGTTACTCACATTAAGAAAAGGCTCAATGCTAAGAAGAGTTTCATTATCACTCCAAGGAACCTTCGGCTCCAAGTTAGAGGCAAAGTATTTTGCAAAAAGATCAGAAACGCCCTGATCCGAGTCGGCTGCTAAATTACCATAACATATGGATGAAGGTATGTCCGATTTTGACTTTTTGCTGTTAACATACCGCCAAAAAGCTTTAGGATTGGATAGAAGGCTAGCTTCGACATCGGATATATACTGATTCTAGAGGAACTTATTAAGGAAATCAAATTCCCGCTTAAATTGCCAGTACAGCTCTCCTGCTCGAGTCTCACCTGTCATTATAAATTGTTTGTATTGCTTATCCCTTCTATTCTTTAAGTTTTTTAAACCTTTTTTATACCAGGGAAGCCTATAGGATCTTCGTACCCTCACAGGGGCATAAGTATCAATAATATTAAAAAGGGCAACCAAGAACTAAGTATAACAATCATCGATTGAGCCATCCGAAAAAAGGGAAACCCAATCAAAAGCTGAAAAAGAGGCATTAATAAGTGACAAGTTAGTATCATTTAGATGATAATATGGAATGGGGGAAGCAGAAGGCAAGAAACTATAGTGATAAGTGTAATAGTGAAACTATAGTAATAAGTGACAAGTTAGTATCATTTAGATGATAATATGGAATGGGGGAAGCAGAAGGCAAGAAACTATAAAACTCAATATTAATTACCAACGCACAGTGGTCTGGCTTGTATGGAACCGCGGCCATAAATATTTATAGATGTGCTATCGCTATGAAACTTTCACCAAATATCTAGAAAAATATTGTAAACATATGTTAAAAAAATTTACCAGATCGTGCCACTATATCCTATAGCTGCCATATAACTGATTGATCGGAAATGGTATATGGTAACTTTGGTGTTTTTGAAGATAGAAAGCTGAAACTTAGTACATATTCTATTTTTGGTCAGTTGATCTAACCTACCAAATTTCATTTTTTTACTTTAAATCAGTGGTCGGCACGGCCCTATCCCGAGGGCTTAGGAAATTTCTGTGTATAAATGTGTGAAACGTCATGCTCACAGCCTACTTTCTTCTATCCGTTACTAATACTAATGCGTTTAAATCATATCAAAGTATTGGGGGGCCGTCCACTGATTTAAATCCAAGAATAGTTTGGTTCTGCTTCTTCTACTTTTTTTATTGTTCAATAGAGGTTCTTATCTCTGTTTCTGCATTTTACTTTGCCCACTCCAATCGCTCTCTTCAAGCTTTGGCTTTTGAAATCCAATCTACTATAATGGAAGAATTTATGTGTCCTCGACGGCTATCTTGCAAGCTAGGCGTATTGGATATGCCTCCACATGCTCGAGTACCAAGAGTGTATTTTCATCATTACCGCCTAGCCGTCCATTTCCCAGTTTAGACAGTAATAATTTGTCCTCGGACTCCAAGAAAAGCTTAAAAGTTATATTCCAAAATATATTGGAAATGAGGACCAAGTTCCGGATGGTATTACTGAATTCTTCTGCCGGTGGTTTTGGTGTTTTCATCCCTTTGAAAACGTGGCTCAATAACAACTTTAGCTACTTTGAGTTCTTCGAGCGTAACTTGTACCAAGTATTTCGAAAAGACCGAGGTGCATCCAGTACCCAGTGTGTGCGAAGAGGTGGTGTGATGATCTCTTCAGGCTACATCACTACGCCTTCCGGTGGTTGACCCTCTTCTAGATCTCAAATGGACTCGAGATAGCGTCTCCAACAATAACGTGGCAAGGTCGGTCAGCCAGATAAGACTCGAACCAACTTAATAGGAAGGAATGAATACCAAATTTATATAATTTGGCCAGAAGGGCAGCATGACACACTTTGTCGAAGGCTTTGGAGAAGTCCGTGTAAATGGCGTCAACCTGAAATCGGTTTCCAAAAGCTTCAAAGCAGTGCTTAGAGAAGACAGCTAAATTAGTGGTAGTAGACCTCCCAGGCAAAAAACCATGCTGGTTGGGGGATATGAAATTGCGAGCCAGAAAAGTCAATTTTTTAGTTACTATCCGCTCCAGTATCTTAGCGACGTTGCAAATTTTGGCTATAGGTCGATAGTTGGTAACATCACACCTACTGCCACCTTTGTGAACAGGCGTTATAGAAGTCATCTTCCACCGGTGGGGGAATCTACCAGATGAGAGCGAAAAGGAGAACAGTAGTTGAAGGGGAGTAGAAAGAGAAGCGATACTCCTCTTAAGAAAGTATGGGGAGATACCGTCCACGTTAGGTGTGAGCCACTCGGTCAAATGTCCAGTGGCTTCAACTAGGTCACCGTCCAAAACGTCCATGTTACTCACATTAAGAAAAGGCTCAATGCTAAGAAGAGTTTCATTATCACTCCAAGGAACCTTCGGCTCCAAGTTAGAGGCAAAGTATTTTGCAAAAAGATCAGAAACGCCCTGATCCGAGTCGGCTGCTAAATTACCATAACATATGGATGAAGGTATGTCCGATTTTGACTTTTTGCTGTTAACATACCGCCAAAAAGCTTTAGGATTGGATAGAAGGCTAGCTTCGACATCGGATATATACTGATTGTAGAGGAACTTATTAAGGAAATCAAATTCCCGCTTAAATTGCCAGTACAGCTCTCCTGCTCGAGTCTCACCTGTCATTATAAATTGTTTGTATTGCTTATCCCTTCTATTCTTTAAGTTTTTTAAACCTTTTTTATACCAGGGAAGCCTATAGGATCTTCGTACCCTCACAGGGGCATAAGTATCAATAATATTAAAAAGGGCAACCAAGAACTAAGTATAACAATCATCGATTGAGCCATCCGAAAAAAAGGAAACCCAATCAAAAGCTGAAAAAGAGGCATTAATAAGTGACAAGTTAGTATCATTTAGATGATAATATGGAATGGGGGAAGCAGAAGGCAAGAAACTATAGTGATAAGTGTAATAGTGAAACTATAGCAGAGGTCGGCACGGCCCTATCTCGGGGGCATAGGAAATTTCTCTGCCCGAGCTCTGCCACACACACACAGTATACATGTGTGAAACGTCATGCACACAGCCTACTTTCTGCTATTCGTTACTAACACTAATGCGGTAAAATCATATCAATGTATTGGGGTGCCGATCCCTGAACTATTGTAATAAGTGACAAGTTAGTATTATTTAGATGATAATATGGAATGGGGGAAGCAGAAGGCAAGAAACTATAAAACTCAATATTAATTACCAACGCGTTGCAACGGCTTGTGGTGCATATCACAAGGACTTAATGGTACATTGCATAATTCTACTTTACTATTAACCAAATTATTTAATAGCCTTATCGATACATATGACTGGTCAGATGTTCTGGCATGCACTGATCTTAACGACACCTTAGACAAATTTTATTTTACTTTAAATACATTTTTTGACTCCGTTGTGCCATGGAAATATCCGTCCGCTTCAAATCAAATCCTCCATGGTTTACAAGGTGCCTCACTAACCTAAAAAATACTAAAAATAGGCTCTAACTAAAATATAAAAAAACCTGCAGTAGTATTGATTTCTCAAATTATCCTAAATCTACTAGCTCGTTCAAACTTTACCGTGAATGATGCTGAATGTTACAGGAATTATATTCGTCGCTGCCGGATACAATTTTCTCAGGATCCGAAGTAGTTTTATAATTTTGTAAACACAAAGCGTAAACATGTATCTTTGCCACCACTGCTTACGTTTGAAAATTCATCTGCGACCTCTGGTCAGGACATTGCAGACCATCTATTCGCAGAATTTTTTCAAACAACTTATTTTCCGCCTAAATTGAGATATCAGCCTTACGCATACAACATTCAATCAGCAAATCTTATTTTCTGTCCGTTTTTCTGCGCTGCGTAGACGTGGCGACATCGTGCTGAATATGACCTTGGAATCCCGAATTTGGCCCGGATCAGACGGATCATCAGCTGATTGTCACAGTGCAGCGAGATGCGATGCGTAAATTGAACAAGGAGTCGAGACAGAATTGTGCTCGCAACCTGAATCCGATTCCGAACTGATCTGTGTGGGCACATCTCCCTGATCCAGTGAGTTACCGAGGCTGCGGGCAACTCGTGTGGAAAACACGGACACGCTGCGGGCGTTGGCTGGACATAATGGGCCCGTCAGCACCCATCCAAAAATGGTCTCCTGACCGAGAAGCGACCCGCAGATGTTAGCCTTGGAATTACCGAGGAGAATGGACGGAAGAATGTCAGATCCTAATAACACATCGACTTGGGAGCTCTTAAAGAAGTTGGGGTCCGCCAGGGGAATGTCGGGCAGCCCCTTGAGACGATCTCGCGGAATCGGATATGAAGGCAAATTTCCTGCCAACTGCGAAAGAACGTAAGCCGCAGTCTCTAATTGTAGCCCGGGTCTAGACGGCGACCGAATGAAGAAATGGCACAATTAAGTAGACTGCGCGGAAATGGTCTGATTAAGGCCGGAAACTTGGGCGTGAATCGTCTTGAAGGGAAACTTGACAAGGTTGAGTCGTTCCGTTATGAAAGTCGCTTCGGACCCTGAGTCTATCAGTGCTCGTGCCTGGACGCTGCACCCCGTTGATAAGGGCCGTGCCCAGTAGAACGGCTCCTGACCCGGCTTTGCTGGCTTAGGCGGACTTGGAGCGGTGGCGAACGGATTGCCGTGGTGCAGGAGGGTGTGGTGTCGGCTGTGGCATGTGAAGCAGGTATGGGCGCTCGTGCAGTCTCGCTGCTGGTGCCCTCGGGCAAAACAGTTTAAACATAACTGCTTCCTCTTAATGTATTCAGAGCGCCCATTTACGTCAATTTCTAGGAAACGCGGACATAAGCGAATGGAGTGGTTCTTCCTCGAACAGAGGTCGAAGCCCTTTTGGCCCGGAACCACTCGAGTCTCGTAAGAATTGAGCCTCCGAGGAGGGGCAGTAGGAATTCCCGACCTTGGCGGAAATTGCCCGGAGCCACTAGGCCTGACGTCGTCGAACGCCTCCAAAGTGCGATGGCGCTCTGTCAGGAAGTTATCTAATTCCTTCCATGTTGGTATTTCGGCCTTATTATGTACGGATTGCTCCCACATAGAAAGTGTGACTTTGGGGAGCTTTGAGGAAATCATAAATACCAGGAGACAGTCCCAAGCCTCAACATTGATGGAGGACATTTCTAGGGCTGTTTGACAACTCTAAATGGTGGCTTGCAGCTCCTTCAGCGTGACCCCGGACTCTTGAGAAATAGCCTGGATGTTGAAAAGGATCTTCAACTGGCTGTTGACCAATAGCCGCCGGTTCTCAAAGCGGTCTGTGAGACTTTGCCACGCTGCGACAAACCCCTCATGGGGTGAGCCGCGAGTTTTGGAAGTAAATGGCCGTAAACAAGTCTGAAAACTTAACTTAGTAAAAATAAACGCTATAACCAGAGCGGACGATCGACGACGGCCGACGAGAGAGAGAGAGTGCATAGAGGGGCGAGCGCTGATGCGCTCTTTAGCACGGATGAGCTCTTCAGCGCGAGGGTGCGCTCTTCAGGATGTGAGGTTGAAAAAATCGATTTTTTTCACAATTTTTACGCAAGAAACTGACACTTTTGAATTTTTGTCGTGTTTTTCAGACTTTGACGCCATTTTTTCGGTACAATTTCTAAGAATTGATATCATTTTTGATACATATAATTATTGTCTCGTTAATTCTGAATAAAACGAGACCTATATTATTAAGAAATTATGAAAATTGTTGAAGTTATAACGCGTTGAAGTTATAAGGAATAAGCGAAATGGAAGGGCATTTCGCTTAATCCTTTTTTTCACACTTTTACTCACGAGCGCTAGTAAAATTGCACTGACTTGTTTTGGGAAAAGCCTTATAACTTCAACAATTTTCATAATTTTTTAATGAAATTAGTCTCGTTTCATTCAGAATTAACGAGACAATAATGATATGTATCAAAAATGATATCATTTCTAAGAAATTGTACCGAACAAATGGCGTCACAGTCTGAAAAACACGACAAAAATTCAAAAATGTCAGTTTCTTGCGTAAAAATTGTACCCTTTTTGTTGAAATAAATTAAAGACCTATTTTTTTTCAAAAGCTACAAAATTTAACTATTGGAAAACGAAAAAAACTTTAAAATCGGTTTAAAATTACGTGCTTAGGAATTTTTAGGAGCAAAAAAGTCCCAAAAACCCGTTTTTTCTAAAAAAATCAAGATTTTGAGGGTGTTAGAAAAATTTCAAACACGGTTTTATAATGAACAATTCCTACTAGGTCTCTTCAAAAGTTCCAAATCACTGTCGTACTGTGTAATCTATTCTAATTCTTTTGTTTCGGATGACTCTAGCAGTCGAAATCACCTGCGCCAGGGACCTACCTTTTTTTTATATATACATATTTTGGCATGCAATAAAGTGTATTAAACTACACAAGAATAAATTAAACAAAATATTTTCAAATAGTTTATGATGCCTACAAAAACATATGTGAAAATTGAAACGATATCATTTTTTTTTATTACAAAAAATTTTTTTTGAAATAACCTCTAAAAAGTAGGCCGGAACATGAGACTTAAATATATAAGATCAAGAATTTGGATAAATCATTAAAAATATTATTTACTTGGGAGAGGCCCAGACTAAAAATATCATCTAAAACAGAGGTCGGCACGGCCCTATCTCGGGGGCATAGGAAATTTCTCTGCCCGAGCTCTGCCACACACACACAGTATATTATACATTAGAGGTCTGCATGAATACAGTCAAAGCAGCATTTGGCACTCTCACTCAAAGTTCTGACTGACTGAGTGAGACATTGAGTAAAACGGATTTGGCAAATGTGGTAAAGGCATGAATAAAAAATTTACTCTATCCGAACGGCGACGCAATAACCAAATGAGTTTTGTAACCGAGTACTCGGTTAGTTGTGCGTCGCATTTGTGACGTCAAATTTATTTTTTGTTTTTGTGTTGCTTTTCAATACAAGAAATAGAAAAATAGAAAGGCATGGATTAATTATTATATATACATATGTATGTATGTCATTTATTTAGTTTTTCATAACAGAATGCAAAAACATAATTTTTTTTATTGTATTTGCATTGTTAGCAATAATACATCGCTTTTCAGAAATTAAATTTCTAGCATCTGAAAAGGCTCTTTGCTGGTAGCTCCTTGCTACCTGCTTGCCGAGCTGCTTGCAGGTATACAAAAAATTTTGCAACTAGTTTTAGCTTCTGCTCTAACTGCAATGAATGACGAGAATGTCAAAATTTTATCCGAGTACTCTAAGCATTTACTCTGCATTCACTCATTCTATCCATTCCACATTGGTTTGAATTTCACTCATTTCGCGCACAACGAAAACAACCCTTACCAATCCGCAATTCACTTTGTTGAAACGGTTTGGCACGCTCAATTGCGACTTAAACTTATTGTACTCAAATAACCGAAAATTTTGAGTGCAATCATGCAGACCTCTAGTATACATGTGTGAAACGTCATGCTCACAGCCTACTTTCTGCTATTCGTTACTAACACTAATGCGGTAAAATCATATCATTGTATTGGGGTGCCGACCACTGATCTAAAACTACAATTTCATGACTCTGGTGAACGTTGCTAGGTAGCATGCAGGGAGATTCCGGGTCCCAAGACCAGACAACGGAGCTCAGGTTGAAATCGCCAGCTACCATAAAAGCGGTAGGGTCCGACGTTCTGGTACAGACACTAGTGATGTTTTCCATATGCGCATAATATATACTAAATGCGCTGTTCGGAGAGATGTATGATGCAATGATGACGAACGGGCCATGGACGCCCTGGATTGAAACCGCAAGCTGATCCAGTAGAGGGTCGGCCACCGGAAGGCGCAGTGGTGTAGCCTGAAGAGATCGACGGATAGCGATGATCACACCTCCACCTCGCCCACACTGGGTACTGAATGCATCTCGGTCCTTTCGAAATACATGGTACAAATTAGGCTCGAAGAACTCAGAGGAGCTGAATTTGTCATTGAGCCAAGTTTCTACAAGGATGATTACATCAAAATCGCAGGCAGAAGAATTGAGGAATCCCATCCGGGTCTTGGTTCTCATTCCCGATATATTTTGGAATAGGGTTTTTTAGGCTTTTAATAGGGTCCGAGGACGACGAGTAGCTACAGTCCGAACTGGGAATTGGACGGCAAGGCGGTGATGGTGAAAGTGCACTCCTGGTACTGGTGCATGTGGAGGCATATCCAATACGCATAGCTTGCAAAATAGCCGACAAGGACACATAGAAATTTCCATTAGACTCATCAGTAGACCTGCGAGAGTTCAGTTGCACGGCAGATCCAGTGCCAGGTGAAAACATTTAGCGTTCATAGTCAGGCACATCCAAACGCAGCAAAGATCCACCCACCCGTCCAAAACGTAAATAAACATCTTCCATCGGCGAAAAGAAAGCACCAGAGAGTGGCCCAGCGAAAAGACATAAGATAAGCGATGCGCTGCCAACGTCTCGATTACCATCGTCTAGTTGTTGCTGGACATCCACAAGTGAACACAAACTGAAGCTTGAGAAAAATAAGAAGTAACCAGCGCCAGCGACGCCGCTTACTGGGGGTTTTTTGAAGATTGCAAATGCGGCGAAGGTAGAATCGCCGGGAGGTCAATAACCTTAGCAGGCTCTCCATGAACAAACCGACTGTTTTTTACCGACATAGGCCAAAAATCATTATTGAAGACTGTAGGGAAATGTTGCTCTGCGTTCCCAATTTAAACTTGACGAACTTGAGGGCGTTGATGTCAGCATCCTTTTTGATCAGCCTAGCACAGACTAAATCATTGGGCTCCACGTTCAGCTTATCTGCGACAAATTTGCACAATGCATCCGGTTCGGTAGACGTCGCGAATTTACCAACATGAAGGTATTTCAAGGCGGGAAGCACTTGAAGTTGAGCGCAACTGGGTGCTTGTCCCACAATGCGCCTATTAGGGTTGATCCGCTTCTTCTTCGGGACAGCCCCCTTAGATGCCATTGGGGCCTGCCCCAGAGTAGCCTTTATGCTCCCAGTGGTGGTGGGCATAGCAGGGGGAGCAGCAACATGCACCCCAGCCGAAGAGGCGCGTCTAGCGGGCACAGCCGCTCCATTTACCAGGGCAAGGTCAACTTTGGCATTAAGGCTTTCGAAACGGGACTCCAGATCTAGAACTTTATGATTTAGCTTATCAATTTTGGAATGCGAATCATTTCCAATGACGCAGCTATCACATTGCCACATTAAGTTCGGAATCTTAATAAGTAGTTTTATAGCCTCCGAGGGCAAATCAACACAAGCGGTGTGATAGGCACGCCGGCAGATCGACGCGCACCGAACGGCCTCACACCCACGAAGTTGGGTAGCAGTAACTTCTGCACTGCACTCGGTGCAAACGAGAGGCGACATGAGCGAAAAAGTAGACGTCCGAACTCAAAGAAAGCTAGATGAAGACAGATGAAGTACCTTTAGGTACTCTACCGTAAAATTATATTCCTCTAATTCAAGTCTCATTCTTGTTAGTTTGGAACTGAGATTTACCATTGAAAATAAGTAAATAAGTGCTCTGTGGTCTCTTTTGACAGTGAAATGTCTACCATAAATATATGGTCTGAAGTGTATTATTGCCCAATGAATAGCTGCTAGTTCTTGTTCTGTAGTGCTCTTGTTGCTTTCACCTTTAGTAAAGGATCTTGATGCGTATCCAACCAGAAGCTGAAGTTCATTTTTGTTTTGAGTTAGGACTGCTCCACAAGCGTATTTGCTAGCATCTGTGATTATGCAAAATTCTTTGCTAAAATCTGTGTATTGCAACAGAGTTGGATTTATTAATGCTGATTTAAAATGTTCAAAGGCGTTTAGACATTCTGCTGTCCATTCTAATTTTACATTTTTCCTACATAATCTTGTTATGTGACGGGAGTAGGCTGCAAAATTCTTTATGAAACGTCTGTAATAATAGCAAAATGCGATGACACTTCTATCGCTGTCCGCATCATGTGGAACTGGATAATTTTGAATGACGTATTTTTTGTCGTCGGGCAAAATTCCTTTATCTGTGCATTTATATCCCAGAAAAGTGACTTCATGCGTAAAAAATGAACATTTTCCTGGATGTAACTTTAGGTTGTGCTGCCTTCATTTCTCCAAAACATCAGTTGAGTTTTTGAGCATGTGTTTTTCAGAGCAACCTATAACTATTAAGTCATCCATATAAAGGAATGCTTGCGAATGTTCTTATCCAGAGAAAGCTATAGTCATCATTCTCTGAAAAGAGTTTGGCGCTATTTTTAAGCCGAATGGTAATCACGTGAAGCGATATGAACCATTTTTTGTTGAAAAGGATGTTATATCGCATGAACTTTTTTCGAGTTCAATTTGGTGAATACCCGACATTAAGTCAAGGCATGGGAAATATTTTGCTCTACCTAGCTGATCCAAAATATCGTCGATTCTAGGGAGCGGAAATTTATCAGACAAGAGTTTTTTTTATTAATTTGACGATAGTCATAATCGCCATTTTTTATGTTCCGAATTTGGAAGTGATTTTTTTGGTACTAACAATAGTGGGCTATTGTAAGGTGATACAGAGGGTTCCACTATTTTATATTTAATGAGTTTTTGGACATGTTTTTGAATTTCGTCTTGTTGACTATGAGGATTTCTAAATTATTTTATATATACGGGTTTAACATCAGTTAATCTCAGTTTTTGTTTATAGAAATTATTGGCAGTGATTGATTCGGTTTCTAGTCCGAACTATACTGGGTGCATTATGTTGTGAGTTGTTCGTTGAATTGAGGAGGAAGTTTTTCGAAAGTTGGGATAATACAATTTTTCCTCTGGTTTCTAAGTCAGTTTGTACTACTTCGTAGTTTGAAAGTGGTTCATGCTGAATATTTTTAATATAAACTACTTGATCCATATCTGTGGTATTTAATAGCCTTATATATGCATTCTGGGTTGTTGCTATGGTATTTGCTATATAGATCCTCTGGACGACGTTTAACATTACAACACAGCTAATAAAAAAAGTGGGGTAACGCAATATAAGCGAAAAGACGATGAACTACAATTTATTAAAAACAATAGACAAGCTTTTTATAACAGTTGTGCTACGCAATGATGTCGCAATCTCAGCGACAACCACTGCAACTCAAAGTATTGCGACGTCAACGACTACAGCGAGTACAAAAACAACAACTTCGGAAATTGCCAATGCGGCCACGGCCACACAGACTGGAATGGATCGCTACATCCAAATAAAGCGCAAGCTTAGCCCGCAGAGTAAACCGGCAGGCAATAAAACAAAAATTAACCGTGTCCTGAAGATCGATAAAGAACCAGACAGATCCACTACTAACAGATTTGCCCAACTGGCGGAGGTTGAGAAAAACCAACCAGCCCAAGACACCGCAAAAATCCCAAGCCCACTCTTATCTATATTAGGGAGAAAAGCTCGAGTGCCCTGGTCAACAAAATTGCGTCGTTGATTGGGAACGGTGACAACTTTCATGTTGTTCCGTTTATCAAAGGGAACATCCATGAAACAAAAGTGCAAGCCAAGACTGAAGAGCACTTCCGAATCGTGTCCTAATATCTGGACACTGTACAGAAAAACTATTACACGTACCAGCTGAAAAGCAGTAAGGGCCTACAAGTGGTAGTAAAGGGAATAGAACCTGATGTTACCGCCGCGGAAATAAAAACCGCCCTTAAAGAAAACGGCTTCGCCGCCAAGACTGTTATTAACATTCTAAATAAAGATAAAAAGCCAAAACCCCTCTTCAGCTCAAGCCAGAAAGCAGGTCGCTGAAGAAGAACGAAGTTCACCCAATCTACAACCTGCAATATATTTTGCCACAACCTGCCACATAAACGCAACGGTCCAGTGCAATGCACTAATTGTCAAGAGTATTGACACACAAGTCTTACTGCACTACAAACAAGGACAGTACCGTGAAGAAATGTGGAAACTGCGGAGGCAACCATACG
Organism: Drosophila bipectinata; assembly: GCF_030179905.1. Taxonomy (NCBI): domain Eukaryota; kingdom Metazoa; phylum Arthropoda; class Insecta; order Diptera; family Drosophilidae; genus Drosophila; species Drosophila bipectinata. The sequence goes on along the minus strand of NC_091735.1, from coordinate 7,373,024 downwards.
GCAAACTATAGAGGATGTATGGTGTATGAGGAGTTAAAGAGTCGCAAGAGTCGGAGTTAAAAACTACGCCTTCGTCGCCAAAGCTGCGAGATCCTCATTCGGTCCACTAAACACCACCAAGGGCTTTCCCTATGCCGACGCTCTACAATCTGGAAGGGAAATTCCAATTCAGCCTAACTCTCAAAGCGCTCAACAGGCCCCAGAACAGCCACACATCAAATTGGAAACTATGATGCTTACCCTCCAACAAAGTATGATGGAGCTTATGTCATTCATGAAAACGACCATGCAAACGCTTGTTTAAAACCAGAACATGGTGATACAGCTGCTCGTAGCACAACAGTCTAAATAATCTATGCAGGCGCTACGAATATCAATGTGGAAAGCCAATGGTGTCTCACGGCATAAACTAGAATTATCACAATTCTTGACCGAAAACCATATTGACGTTATGCTACTGGTGGAAACGCATCTTACAAGCAAATACAACTTTCATATAAGAGGCTACACAATCTACCGCACAGATCATCCAGATGGGAAATCCCACGGCGGAACTGGAGATCTAATCAAAGAACGCATTAAACACCATTTTCACAAAAGGTTTGCAACAAACTTCTTGCAGGCCACATCGATACAAATTCAGTCAAGCAACGGAATCCTTTCAATCGCTGCCGTTCACTGCCCTCCTCGTTTCTCAATCCCGGAAAGGCAATTTATGGACTTCTACAATTCACTTGGGGATCGATTTATAGCCGCAGGAGACTACAACGCTAAACATACGCATTTGGGATCACGTCTAGTGACTCTGAAGTCCCACATACTGGCCAACAGACTCACGAAAACTCCCAGCTGACGAAAGCTGACAAAAACAAACCTCGCAATCTAATAAGTGCCAAAGCAGTCTAGGACTTATCATCAGACCACTTGCCTGTGCTTCTAACGCTTCTTCAAAGCCCAGAAATGACCGAACACCCCTTCAGCCTGACGACGCCAAAAACGAACTTGCTAAAATACAAAAAGTACGTGAGTGCCCACAGAGAACTCGCTTCAAATCTAACTCACTTCAAATCTAATCAGCAAATTGAACAGCTCGTACGAGAAAAGAGGCGCACGCGTCGTGATTGGCAAAACAGCAGATCACCAGTTTCAAAACAACGCCTTAAGGAAGCAACCCGATCAATCGACCAGGCTCCCCACCAACAAGAAGAAAGTGAACAGCTGAGGTACATCCAGAATCTCTCGCCAACAAGTACAGAGTACCCCCTGTGGAGGGCCCACCTAAATCTTAGCGCCCCACTTGAAACGACCACCCCGATAAGAAACTCTTCTGGATGCTGGGCTCGCAGCGACGAAGACCGAGCTGAAACATTCGCCACACATCTCCAAAGTGTCTTCCAGCCTCAAATTCATTCCTCCTGCCAGTAATTCAGCCAGAGTCCTCCCCTCAGCCAGCCGCACCTTCATTCCGTCCGAACGAAATCGAAAAAGTCATAAGAGGGCTAAAACCAAAAGATGCTGATCGAACTTCCAAAATGCGCTATAGAGGTCGTCTGCAAACTATTTAATGAAATCATTAATCTTGGCTATTTCCCAAAAAAGTGGAAGAAATCCATCATTATAATGATACCGAAGCCTGGAAAAAACCACACAATTCCGTCATCATACAGACCAATAAGCCTTCTATCTTGTTTGTCTAAATTGTTTGAAAAATACTTGTTAACTTGCATACCACATCTGGAAGCTTGCAATATTATCCCGGCACACCAATTTGGCTTCCGAGAAACCCATGGAAACATCGAACAAGTGAACATATTAACATCCGAAATACGCTCAGCCTTCGAACAGCGAGAGTACTGCAGCGCTATTTTCCTCGACGTATCTCAAGCTGTTGAACGATTTTGGCTCATCGGACTCATGCAAAAAATTAAAACGTATTTGCCAACATACACCCACATGCTACTGGAATCATACCTCTATAATAAGGTACTCCCACTTCGTGCGACTACACCATCGCACTCGGTCCGTGTCTATATGTTATGTATACTGCGGATATTCCTACGAGCGTACAACTAACAACGTCAACGTTCGCCGATGATACCGCTATCCTTAGTCGCTCCAGATGCCCAACACAGGCAACAACCCAACTGGCTAATCATCTCATAATAGTCGAAAGGTGGCTGTCCGACTGGCACATTAAAATAAACAAACAAAAGTGTAAACATATAACGTTTACTTTTAATAGACAAACATGCCCTCCGCTTTTACTAAACGGTTTGCAGATCGCTCAAGCTAACGAAGTAACGTACCTTGGCGTTCACCTTGATAGACGACTTTCCTGGCTTAAGCACATCGAATACAAAAAGATGCACCTAAAACTGACATCCAGCAGCCCCCACTGGATCATAAACTCACGATCGCCACTGTGCCTGGACTACAAGTTACTACTGTACAATTCAGTCCTAAAGCCAATCTGGACGTATGGCTCCCAGCTGTGGGGGAACGCGAGCAGCAGCAACATAGACATCATACACCGCGCACAATCAAAAATCTTGAGAACTATCACAGGATCACCTTGGTATGCTCGCAACGAAAACATCCAGCGGGATCTGGGCATCCTCGCAGTGAAAGACGAAATCCAGAAGCAAAAAAAAACTGTCTTCGCACCCATATTTCGCTCGGGGATTGACTCGGGTTTTTAGCGTATCCCGCCTGAGACGCAACGACCTCCCAACCCAGCAATCGATTTTTAGGGCCGTCTAACTCCGTATTAGTCAATATGACTGTTAGTTAAGTTAAGAATATAAGATTTGATACACCTCGCAAAGAGAAGATTCAAGAAATAATAGCAACGTTAAAAAAAAAAAAAAAAAAATTTACTGATTGATCGGAAATGCTAACTCTAAAAGGCGCTAAATCGAGTCTTACTAGCAATATATGTTTCGAGATTTCATATTTTCCCACGGCGCTGCGCATGTAACGGTACCTATAGAATACATGTGTTTTATGATGTGATCAAAAGGAAAAGGGACGCTCGAAACGACATAATAAACTTTCTTGCTTAGAGAGAGAGAGAACGAGCAGTATACGTGTTAGGTTATGAGAGCGTTTGTTTACATACATTCCAATCAAGGCAGTGTTTTTCTATTGCAACATTTAATCAAGGTACTTATTCTTCGATGTTATTTATCAAATATTATTCACTGAACCTTCCATTTCTGAAAGTTCTAAAAATATATTTCTACTATTTCAAATTAGGCGTGGAAAACAAAAAAACGATGCTTTTTAGTTAAAATTTTGGACAGCCTTTCAATTGAAGTCAATACTTGTTTTGCTAGCTTGAGAGTGCTGAATGAGCGCTTTGGATTTTTCTTCAACTTCAAAGAATATCTTGATGACGATAAAGAAGTTTTGAATAGAAAACTATTGGAAGTTAACGATAAATGCTACTCATTTGCTGAAATTTATTCTAATGACTTAAGGGGACCCCCCCCATTCTCGGTTTTAAAAAATCGATTTTTTTTTTAAATTTAATTCGAACTTCGAACTATTCAAGAATGTTCCCTGAAAATTTCAAGTAAAAATTTCAAAAACTCTTGAAGATATAGCCGATTTATGGTGGAAGCCTCAGGCGACGGCGAGAGCCGTCTCAAAACTTTAAACGCGTTTTTCTCGAAACAGTGTTTTTACGACTGGCGCATGAGTTTACTCAAAAACTATTAATCCAATCGGTTCCAAATTTTAACACGTTATTCTATACATATATAGCTCTCGTATGAACTAGGATAAATCAAATCGGTGAAGATCTTCTTTACTTTTCAACTCGATTTATGGCTGAAAATAATGAAAATTTTCAAAAAAAAATTTCAAAGGTCCGCCATTTTGTTAATTTTTGAGCGAAGTTAATAATCCTAGTTCATACGAGAGCCAAACATGTACTCTTTCTAATCCCGTTGGAATTTTTGGATTCCGATGTTCCAGTGAGCGGAAATCACATGCGCCGCCGAAAAGAAGGGCTTTTCTTTGATCACAAAAAACAACAACAAAAACAAAACAAACAAAAATTCTGTGAAATGATTTTCTTCCTTTTTGTGTCTTAATATATGTAAGCACAGTTACAACCCTAAAAAATAATTTATGTTCATTTGCCAGCCCATTGAAAATTGTCAAAATTTAAAATCGAGAATGGGGGGGGGTCCCCTTAAATGGTACGGAATTGTTTCACGATATAAAAGATGTAATTTTTCTTCTGAAAAGGGCCCATAAAAAGGGAGAAAGTCTTGATCTCACTCCAAAAGGAATACTATTGTATATTTCATATATTTCAAAACACTTGTGACGGCATTGCAAATTTTGCTGACTCCAACATTGTCCGTGGCTTCGTGTGAGCGATCATTCAGTAAAGTGAAATTAATAAAATCTTATCTCCGCACAAGGCCAGAAAAGTTATATTCTAAAAGTACTATTTTTTTGTCTTGCAAAAACACAAATAATGGGTTTTTCCGTTGTAACTGACAAACGAATCGATATGAAATACAATTTTTCAAACATATAAGCTTTTAATAATTAATAACCTATTTACACTTAAAATACTCCTAATGTTATTCGTACAGCAAATAGGGAGGGGCGGAATGTTTCGCTTTGCCCCGGGCCAGCAACCCTAGATAACTTGGTGAATTGTGAAGTAGAATTTGGCAATGTACCATTAAGTCCACAAGCCATTAGCAATTTTTATTGAGTTTTACAGTTTTTTGCCTTTTACCCATTCCATATTATCATCCGAATGATACTAACATGTATCATATTAATGCATCTATTTTAGCTTTTGATTGGGTTCCCCATTTTCGGATGGTTCAATTGATGGTCGTTACACTAAATTCTAAGTTGCTCTTTTTAATATAATTGATATTTATGCCCCTGTGAGAATACGAAGATCCTACAGGTGTTCCAGATATAAAAACGGTTTAAGACTAGATGAAAAGCATTACAAACGATTAATAAAGACCGGGGGGTCTCGAGCAGGGGAGCTGTACCGGCAATTTAAGCGGGAATTGGAATTTCTTAATACGTTGCTTTAGAAGCCGTATATATCTGGTCAGTATATCTATAGATTTTTGGCGGCTTGTCAATAGGAAAAACTCAACATCGAGCATACCTACTTCCATATGATATGGTAATTTGGTAGCCGACTTTGATCAGGGCGTTTCGGATCAGGGCGTCAATAGGAAAAACTCAACATCGAGCATACCTACTTCCATATGATATGGTAATATGGTAGCCGACTTTGATCAGGGCGTTTCGGAACTTCTTGCTAAATACTTTGCCTCTAACATGGAGGCGAAGGTTCCTTGGAATGATAATGAAACTCTTCTTACCATTAAGCCTCTTTGACAAAGATGACACACTTCTGGCCAAGTTATAAAATTAGGTATTCATTCCTGCCCATTGAGTTGGTTCGAGTCTTATCTGGCTGACCGACCTTGTCACGTTTCTATTGAAGACGCTATCTCAAGTCCATTTGTCACCTCCACTGGTCTTCCTCAAGGCAGCTCTCTAGGACCTCTCCTATTTATTATTTTCATTAATAACATCTCTTCATGATTTCGTCACTCCTACTTCTTGATGTATGCGGATGACATTAAAATCTATAAGGCCATTAGTTGCATTAGTGATAGCTACTTATTACAGGAGGATATATCCAGAATCTACTCATGGTGCTCCCGTAATCATCTCCCACTAAACTTATCGACGTGTCTGTTTAACCGTTACGGTAAGCGGTCTCTTGAAGTCTGCACGGGTTATTCAATCAATAATTATAGTTTGGCAGCTAAAGAGGACTTTTTTTTTGTATTTTAATATAAAAAAATTAACTTTCCTCTAACAGTAGCTCATCATCTGATGATAAACCCATTGCGACTATTATTATTTATTTATTTATTAACAATGAACTGTTATTCTAGATTATTATAACTAAAATTATGTATTTAAGTTATTAATTATTAAGTTATTATATATTAAGTTATTAAAATTTGTCCAATTTTTAATCATAAGCATTTCAATTTTTAACAGAATGTAATCAAATGTGGTGATTTTCGTTCTGGTATAATCCAAAAAAAATTTTTTTTCATCTTTACGCAGCTCATTAAATAAATGATGAAATTCGCCGAACGCTTTTATACCCAAATTAATTGTGTGAATTCTTCCATTCACTTTTTTTTTGTATTTTAATATAAAAAATTTAACTTTCCTCTAACAGTAGCTCATCATCTGATGATAAACCCATTGCGACTATTATTATTTATTTATTTATTAACAATGAACTGTTATTCTAGATTATTATAACTAAAATTATGTTATTAAGTTATTAATTAAGTAAAATTAAGGATAAATTAAGTTAAAAAATATATCATATTTTTGGATTTAATTACATTTAGGGATAGTTCAGGGGATAATAGATGGGACAATGAGTTATAATTTTTACAAATAACGTGAAATGGATCGTGTTCCGCAAAATTAGACCTAGAAATCGGTAACCAAAGGGGTCGGAAGGATCTAGTTACCCTATTAGGAACAGAGAACCTAAATTTTTCAAGAAGTACTTGTGAGTCAATCTGTCCAAGAATAAGCACATGTAGTAGCATAACCCCAGCATAAGTACGGCGCTCTTTTAAAGGAGGTAGGTATATTATACGACGGGAGGGAAGTGGCAGTATCCCAGTTTAAGCTTTTTAACTGCTTTTGGACAGATTCAATCCTCCTTTGGTGAACAAAGTATTGCGGACTCCAAACGCTAGAACAGTATTCCAAGATAGGACGAATCAACGACACCTATAGAGTTTTAGTTGTGAAAGAATCATCAAATTCTTTAGACCAACGTTTAATTAAAGCTAGCACACCTCTGGCCTTATTAACTGTCAAAAATGACTCCAAGATCGTTAATTAGGGAAACACGATCTAAGACGTTATTTCCAAGAGAGTACGAAACGATATGAGGCACACTGCGATTGAACGTCATAACCTTACACTAAGAGCAGTTAAGCAAAAGGAGATTGTTTGAGCACCACAAGAAGACTTTTAATTAAGATTTTTAACTTAGAAGACAATTAACACCGATGCTAATAGTGTAGGATAGTAAAAGTCTTCAGGAAGCGATAGCGGCGGGGACCGAAGACTGTCACAGAGGATGACACATTGGAAAAAATAAGGTCCAGAAATCTGCAATGAGTGTTATGAATTGGATTGATTTGGAGCAGGGCAAGATCGGTTAGGTCATCGATAAAGTCGTCATGACAACTGGAAAGCAGGGAATTGTCTATCTCAGACAGGATCCAGGAAATGTAGGGAAGGTTGAAATCTCCCATGATTAGGATTAAATCACGGTCCTTGACCAACGAAAAAACAGACCTAATGGCATCAAGGATGGTGAAGGTATACAATATCTTCAGCCATGGGAGGAATGTAGGAACAGGTCAGGAAAATATGAGACAAGCCAGTTAAAATTTTCACCGCAATGAACTCAATTCCGAACTCATTCGGGAAAGGAATAAGTTCAGCAGGGTACTTATTACTAACAGCAATGAAGACACCACCTGCAAAAGTTGGACGATCCAATCGAAACACACTGAATTTGGAAACAAGAATTTCATAATCAGATACAGAGGAGTTAAGCCAAGTTTCAGTAAGCACGATAGCATCAAAATCAAAAGAAGCACTCTTTGTAAAAAATTGGCTCAGCTTACCCAGAATACTTCTAACGTTTTGATAGCAGCAGGAAAATACTATGTTATTCAGTTTTTTGAAGCAGTTTCTGCAGGGATAGGATTCTGAGCGTCTTTTGCTAGGAATTCATGAATGATACTGTGCTCAGGCCAAGCTACAGGATCAAGTGCTTTTTCAAGGTAGGAATCAGGTAGAACTATTTTAAAAGAAGAAATAGAACGCTTATGCTTAAAGTTAAACTTAAAAACAGCCATTTCATTAGGAGCTACCTTAAGATGGTTTAACAGGTGACTCCTGACATCATCAACAGTAGAATCCCGCATAAGCCGAGAGACAAATATGGCCTTACGAGGAGCAACCGCCCTCAGCGTAAGTCCAGAAGATCTAACTTCTGGCGCCACACCAATCAGAGGCCTGGGAGACATCACGGCAAGAGCAGAGGGTAGGTTGTCCAACGATGGGGGTTGTCCAATGATGTCTAACGATGGCGGCTCCAAGATGATAGAAGGCTCGAGGTTTGTACTCGGTACGCTGATCGCTTCTTGCAATGGATAAATATTAGAGTGCCCTGAAGGAAGGCTCATCAAGTCCCTTGGTATTGGAACAGCATAAGTAGGCAGACAAGTAGGCGACGGTAAAATGTTTGGTGTTGAAAATTCATCGACTTGTACAGCATGGGATATAGGGGTATTCAGTAATTTAGCAGTCAGCAGGTTGTTGTTCGGAATTTTTCGTCTGGGGGATTCGCTTAACAACTTTAGCCCAAGGAATTGAGTTTCAAGAGCGTGGAATTGCTTATTAAGGGCCGAGAATTGCTTGCGAACATCTAGGAAACCATTTCTCGTCTGTTTCATAAATCGAAACCGCAAATCGCATCTCTGACTCAATTTTTCTACAAGCAATGCAAGACCATGTCAGGCCAATTTTCGTGTTGATAAGGTCACTTATCCGTCCATTGTGTCCTCCTCCAGCACATTTAATATGTGAGCAGTTTTTGCAGAGCCAACAAGACAGGTATGAGTCACCCGTGATGGATCCACCAAATTCACATTTTTTTGCAGTGCAAGTAAGACTCATTTTTGACGGATTGCAGACCACTGTAGTAGCGTGTAAAGAATTAAGGCTCTCTGAAGCACTCTGTAGCCGAGAGTGGACGATCAGATCGGATGTAAGAGACAACGTTACAAAAGAGATGTGCAACGAAGGTTTGGCGTCGTGAACAACAACCAACTTCACAGTAACTATGATGTAACGGGTAACGTCCAGAGAGTACAGCTCGGAGAGATTTATGTTGAAGAATATAGTTAAAGCGCAACAGAGATAACTTTAAACGATTAAATGTATAAATTGGAAATAAATAGTTCAATGAACTTATTAAGTCGAATTTATTTATGGAGATTAATCGTTATATTTCCATTTGTCGCGAAAGGAGATAGCTTGAGTTCAAGATCGAAATAATTACAATCTAGCAAGAGCGATCGAAGAAACACGTCCGGGTACGGCAAGTGAATATACAGGAATGACTAACAGCATAAAATCGCAATAAATTCGTCTTGCGCTAGACAACCTATTAGCTTGCAATTCCCAATTCGATCTTCTACCAAGTCCTTTAGTAGTAAGAGAGGTAGCAGATTAATAGCAGCACTGTGTTTTAAAGGGCGCAGCTAAACAGTCTGATTGGGAAATTTGCTTCGTTTGCTGCCAAAGGAAAACCTTACTTTTGTCACACACGATAGATACTGAAATGGCAAAGCCAATTAAGCAAAGATATATTCCGGTATCTCCGGCCATTGAGAAATTGCTTTATGCTGAGGTAGATAAAATGATAGTTATAGTTATTGAGGAGTCCGACAGTTCATGGTCCTGGTCCAAAAGCCAGGCAAAGTAAGAGTGTGTCTCGATAGCAGAAAAGTTAATGCGGTAACAGAGAAGGATGCATACCCGCTTCCCCAGATCGATGGTATACTTAGACGACTACCAAAGTCAAATTTCATAAGTAGTCTTGTCCTGAAAGACGCGTTTTGTCAAATGCCGTTGGATTCTCTGTCGAGAGCGAAAACGGCATTTACTATATCAGGACGTCCTCTATACCATTATAAGGTTATGCCTTTTGGCCTCTGTAATGCTCCACAAAACATGACGAGGTTAATGGAAAATGTAATACCTGTTGTGTATCTGGACAATTTATTGGTAACTTCTGATACATTCGAGAAAAATTTGGATGTTTATGCCCCTGTCAGGGTACGAAGATCCTATAGGCTTCCCTGGTTTAAAGGTTTAAAAAACTTAAAGAATAGAAGGAATAAGCAACGAAACGATTTATAATGGCAGGGGAGCCTCGAGCGGGAGAACTGTACCAATATCTAAAGTCGAAGCTAGCTAGTCGAAGCTAGTCGATCTAATCCTAAAATATTTTGGGGATTTGTTAACCGTTTTGGCCGTCAGCCAACGGGTACAACAGGGGGACCTACGCGCAAGCAATTGCGTGCCGTAACTGTGTACACCGCTGGTAGTGCGACTATACTCTCCACGTGAGGGCGGCTGGTAACAGGTCCCGGTAAGGTCATGTCTCTGCCGAGGATGCTGGCTAATGGTAGTCGGGCGGGGAGAAGAACACTCCCTTCCTTAAATTACCCCAATCCAAGGTGGAACAGCATATGCCGAAGGATGCGTGTCCGAGGGGGGGCTCGGACGCTAATATGCGAACTCTGGGGGACAGGCCGACCTCCCAGTTTTAACCAGGCTTATCGTGACAAGCGGGCTATGTCATGATGGACGAACCCCTTCCCGCCTACTCGTGGGACCAAAATATGAACACTTTACCTAATAATAAAAACCAAAGCGGAGAGCGGAACTCCCTAAAAAAGACCGGAAATGGGGCCAACGGCCCGTCAAACTCCAAGGCCCTCAAAAGCCAAGGAGTTGCTGAGATGGAGAAGTCCCCCATAGAGGGACAACATCTGGAGGCGGGACGCGCCGGTGCGGTGGAGGTTGCCAAGGCAACTTCTTCCAAAGCGGGGCTAGCTATGGCACCACCGAACGGTGTGGAGAGGAAGACCCCAGGGTCAACCTCTAAACCAACCGGCGGAGCCCCTAAGGCGAACCCTGGTCCGGAAGCGTCTCACTCGACGCAGCGTAAAGGGTCCTACAAGGACAGAAGAAGAGCAGCCTTCATTCTGATGAGGGCGGACCCATCGGCCGAAGCCAACCCCGACCAGGCCGAGATTATCAAGTGGGCAAGGGAGATCCTACCCGACTTCAATCCGGAAAAGGCGGGAGAAAGGCTGGATCCGAAGAGACGAACTGGGTCAGACCCTGCCAAGGAGGCCGCGCAAAGCGCGAAGAGGCAGAGGTCCTCAGAGGGAGAAGGCCCCCAGGCCAAGAAGAGGAAGGCCCAGCCGCAGCCGCCCAACCGCTCGTTCGCTGAGGTGACGAAGGGAAGAACCCTAATTGGAGTCCTGGACAAGGGCTCCAAGGATGGGCTCATCCCCAAGGAACTCTGGCGACGAGTGGTAAACGAGTTGCATGGGCGCTTCGTGGAGGAGATGCTGCGAAGTGGAGGACCCCCACCAGAATGCGAAGACGCAGGATGGTACCAGGGTAGCGTCAAGGTGATTGCTTGCCAAGACGCGCGGTCGGTAGAGACTTACAAGCGGATGGTTGCATCGCTTGGAGAGGTCTACCCTGGAGCTAAGCTGGTGGCGGTTGACTGGGACGAGATCCCCAGCAAACCGAGGGCGCGAGTGTGGCTCACAGAAAAGCCAGCCGACCCTAAGACCATCCTGACAATGCTTAGGATGTGCAACCCGACGCTCCCCACGGCGGACTGGAGAGTCGCCAAGGTCGAGGAGGCGGTGGGACTGCGGAGGCAGGTCGTCCTCACACTAAATGAGGAGACCGTAAAAGCCCTGGAGAGGACGGAGCACCGGCTAAAGTACGGATTCGAGCATGTCTCGGTCCGTATCTATAAATCTGATGCGAAGGCCAAGCCAGGAGGTACAGCTCTGGAGGCAGACACACAAGAGCCAGACTTGGAGGAGCCGACCGAAGAGGGGCACCCAGAGGGAATGTCGGATGAGGAGGAGGACATTCTAGAAGGGTACACCTCGGAGGAAAGCGACTTGGCAAGGGCGCTTGGTGGTGTCGGAATGGAGGAGGACTCCCTGCTGGGCTCCGAGACGGAGGCAGAGATAACTGTGGTGGAGGTTTGTAAGGATGTCCCTGACGATCCTACAAATAAACCTCCACCACAGTAAAGCAGCGTCAGCTGCCCTCCTTCTCCACCTCGCCGAAAGTGGAGCAGATGTGGCCCTCATCCAGGAACCCTGGATCCTAGGAGACAGGATTCTTGGGCTGGGGGCGTCGGAGTTCAGGCTCTGTTAAGCCAACACTACAGGTAAAAGGCGAGCCTGCATCCTCGCAAAAAAGAACCTTAACCTCTTTTTGCTACCCAATTTCAGCAATGAAGACCACGTAGCCGCAGCCGTAGAGAGCCCAAATGGCCCTCTAAGGATATGTTCGGCGTATATGGGCCACGACCAGGAGGCCCTTCCCCCGCACCCACTGATCAAACAGCTGGTGGAAGACAGCAGGAAGCACAAGATCGACCTGATCATAGGTTGCGATGCTAACGCCCATCATCATCAGTGGGGCAGCAATGACACAAACGAGAGGGGTGAGTCAATTTTTGATTTTATCCTAGGATCCAATCTTTTGGTGGGTAACAGGGGTACCGAACCTACCTTCATAGTCAAGAACAGAAGGGAAGTACTTGACGTCACTCTTTACTCTGAATCACTAGCAGACAGGATTGTTAGATGGGGAGTCCTAGAGAAACACTCATTCTCAGATCACCGCTACATAGAATTAGTGGTCAACTTCGAGAACTTTAATCGACTAACGGTACGCAACCCAAGAAAAGCGAACTGGGAGTTATATAGAAAGAAGCTAGATAGTTCCTTGGGAAATCCTCCAACAGGGAATGTTGATAGTAGGGCAGCCCTGGATGCCATGGTGGACACGCTCACGGCAGCGTGCGCCAGGGCATTCAATGAAGCTTGTCCCAAAATCAGATCGGGCAAAAGCAAGTCTAAGAAATGGTGGTCGCAAACACTTGAGCCCTTTAAAACCAAGGCCCGCAAGGCCTTCAATTTTGCCAGAAAAACAAACTCGGAGATAGCCTGGGAGTCGTACAAAGCGGACCTCAGGCGATATAACAAAGAGCTTCGCAAGGCAAAAAGGAATGCCTGGGCCGAGTTCTGCACGAACATTCAGCAAACATCAGAGGCTTCTCGACTCAGGAAGGTCCTTGCAACTACTGCACCAAATGTAGGATATATTAAAACCTCAGAGGGCAATTGGAACCAAAGAAACCGTCCAGCAAAGAAACCCTAGAGGCTCTCATAGAGACACATTTCCCGGGATGCTCTCGAGAAGGCACAACCCTGGAAATGCAGACACAGGGGAATAACCCACCCACCACTAATCCACTTGAATACCTATTGAATGATAGATATCTCAGCTGGGCAATAAATAGCTTCAAGCCCTTCAAATCCCCGGGCCCAGATGGCATTGTTCCGGCTCAACTAATCAAAGCCGGTCCCAACCTGAAATCTTGGGTCAAGATAGCTTTCTCAGCAATCTTCAGGATGGGCATCGTACCCCAAATGTGGTTGCTGACGAAAGTCGTATTTATACCCAAGGCGGGAAAACCATCTCACTGCACCCCCAAGGACTTCAGACCAATAAGCCTGTCGTCCTTCCTTCTCAAGACAATGGAGAGACTAATCAGCCTCCATATTAATCTTACTATAAACCCAGATGATATCTCGGGATCACAACATGCGTATAGGAAGGGCCGATCCACGGAAACGGCACTCCACGAAATCACTACTTTTGTCGAGAAGGCACTTAGTGATAAGGAATACGCACTCATTGCTTTTCTAGACATAGAAGGTGCGTTCAACAACATCCTACCAAGCTCGATAACCAATGCACTGACAGGACTAGGAATAGATAATCAATCCGTACGCCTTATAAAGCAGATCCTGGTAAACAGGACTGTTGAGGCGTCACTAGGAGGAGAATCTATTCATAGATACGTCAGAAGAGGCACCCCGCAAGGAGGCGTACTCCCACCCTTACTCTGGAACGTGGCGGTTAATAGCCTACTGCGATCCCTAGAAGGGGGTGGTTGTAAAGTTATCGCTTACGCGGATGATGTCGCAATTGCCTTCTCAGGAAAATTTCCCCAGACTCTATGTGACCGCATGACGGACAAACTTAGGGTCCTCTCAACGTGGGCAGCTAGAAATGGACTAGGTGTGAACCCATCCAAAACAGAGCTCGTCCTCTTCACCAGGAAGTACAAAATACCAAACTTAAGGCTTCCAAAACTATTAGGAGAAACACTATCTCTTAGCGATAGCGCCAAGTACCTAGGGATTACGCTAGACAGGAAACTGGACTGGAAATCAAACACTATGGACAGAGCCAACAAAGCTACAATCGCGCTCTATACTTGCAGAAAAGCCATTGGTCTTAAATGGGGAATGTCACCAAAAATAGTAAGATGGCTTTATACAGCGGTCATAAGACCCATCCTCTTCTACGGGGTGGTGGTATGGTGACCTGCTCTCACCAACTCCACAATCAGGGAGAAGCTTAGAAAAACGCAAAGGATGGCGGAGGTCTGTATCACGGGCAGCCTACGTACCACTCCTACGGACGCACTAGACTTCATACTCGACCTATTACCGGTAGAGATAGTGGGAGTCAAGATGGCTACGCTATCGGCAATCAGGCTACGAGAGACGGGCGCATGGAAAAGGACTGACTACGGACATACCAAGTTAGATCTACACCACTGCACGCCAACGGGGTCTACGGACTGCTGCGTACCTGTCGATAATCCCACCTTAAAATACAAGGTCTACATTCCAACAAGGGAGGAATGGGACACACAAATCCCGGGACCAGCCGGTTCCCTTCATATTTACACAGACGGCTCAAAATTGAATGGCCAGGTGGGAGGCGGTTTCCATTGCGAACAGCTGTGTTTAAATGAGTCCTTCAGACTCCCAGACCACTGTAGTGTTTTCCAAGCAGAAGTAATAGCTATCGGAGAAGCACTCAGATCCCCAGCACTTATTGGTAATCAGGACATGATCTGTATCTTTTCAGACAGTCAAGCGGCACTCAAGGCCCTTGACGGTCTTTCATCCAACTCCAGGACAGTGAATGACTGTCGCAGATCTCTTAACGAGATGGCAGAGCAGCATGACATACACCTCATATGGGTGCCCGGACATAGGGACCACGAGGGTAACTGCGCCGCCGACGAACTAGCAAGAGCAGGTACTACCAATCCTCTCCTACCGGAGAAGGAACCAGTAGGTATCCCCTTAGCTACGTGTAGGCTAAAATGCAGGGATCACTTTGACCGCGCATCACTACGGAAATGGAGAAACCTCCAAAACTGCAGGAACTCCCGCATGATATGGCCAATCCGATCTAGGAAGAGGTCAATGATGCTTATCGCCCTGAATAGGCAGGACTGTAGTCTGGCGATCAAGGCCATTACGGGACATTGGTTAATAGGAGCACACGCGGCTAGACTAGCGGTGCCACATTATGACTACTGCAGAAGCTGTGGAGACGAAGAAGAGGAAGAGACAGTCGCACACCTCCTGTGTCAATGCCCTGCGCTGGGGCGCATCCGACTCAAATTCTTGGGCGCAGCAATACTTACAGACCTTACAGACCTCGCGGAGGTCGCTCCACACAGACTCGTAGCCTTCATCCGTAAATCTGGATGGGACCACGAGCCGCTTCAAGAAGGATAGAGCACCCTTGGGCACATAAGTAGTGGGAAGGGAGAGGTCGTTTTGTAGGATCCTTGCCTGTGCGGTATCACAAGGAGCCCCAGCGGCTCAAGTGGATGGGGGTCAGAACCGGCCCTCATCGCCGCCTCAACCTAACCTAACCTAACAGCAAAATGTCAAAATCGGACCTTCAACCATATGTTATGGTAATTAGGCAGCCGACTTGGATCAGGGCGTTTCTGAACTTTTAGCAAAATACTTTGCTTCTAACTTGGAGCCGAAGGTTCCTTTGAGTAATAATGAAACTCTTCTTAGCATTGAGCCTTTTCTTAATGTGAGTAGCATGGACGTATTGGACTGTGACCTAGTTGAAGCCACAGGACCTTTTACCGAGTCACACACACCTGACTTGGATGGTATATCCCCATTCTTTCTTAAGAAGAATATCGCTTCCCTTTCTACTCTCTTTCAACTGCTGTTCTCCTTGTCACTGGTAGATTCCTCTAACGGTGGAAGATTTCTTCTATCACGCCTATACACAAAGGTGGCAGTAGTTCTGATGTTACCAACTATCGACCTATAGCTAAAATTAGCAAAGTCGGTAAGATACTGGAACGGATAGTTACTACAAAATATAGGTTTTTGACTCGTAATTTTATATCCTCCAACCAGCATGGTTTCTTGCCTGGGTTCCACTACAACTTGTCACAACTAAAGAGGAGGTATTAGATCTAGGTGTCTTATTCGACAGCCAATTTAAATTTGCCAATTTAAATTTGCCAATTTAAATTTGCTGGTCGTATGCAATGCTGGGCTTTTTGAAGAGGCATGTGAACCAATTTAAAAGTCCACACTCGAGTTTCAGCGTCTACGCTGCATTTGTACGGCCAAGGCTGGAATATGCTTCAATAATTTGGAATCCGGCTTTTAAAGTTCGTTCCAACAGAATTGAGCTACTTCAGAAAATTTTCTCTTCTGCCTCTAAGGTTTCAGGATCCTCTAGCTTCATACCAGAGCCGCTGCCTTCTTCTCAATGTTTGCACGTTGGAGGATCGGCGTACACTGATAGCTTTAACTTTTTTGAACAATATAGTCGCTGATAACATCGATTGCTATTTTTTAATGGGACTCATTAATTTTAGTGCTCCTCAAAGGGATCTTCGTACCTTTTCCCCCTTTCGGATCATGTGTCACAGGGTCAATTACCTTATAAATGAGCCGATTGAGCGGGCTCTTGCTTATTTTAACTCGTTGCCGCCTAGCTTCCGAATTAAGTGGGGCTCTGATAAGGTTGTTTATCAGCCTGTCAACCAGGCGCTTATTAAGTTTTTATTAGTATGTACGGTTATTTATTAGTTTGTAAGTTGTTATTATGTAACAACGTTAGACAACAAAAGCAACCAAAAAAAAAATTTGTCACACTTTTATGCTTACGAAATAACAACAAATAAAATTTAGTATGATTTAATAGCAATTTAGAACGTAGAATAAACATGTATAACTCTTCTGAAATTGACAGATTTGGCTGAATTTTTACTTGTAGGTCCATACACTGCGCGTCACCAGATTAGCGCCCCCCTTGGTGGTCGCGTTTGAAGTGAAATATTATTAAAACTATTAAAGATTGAACTGTATAATTATTTTCCAATATAATAGGGAGTGGGAGTTGTTTGCTTGGGAGTTTCTTGTATCCTTTTTATTTAAAAAAATTTACGATATATATTTTTTTTCAAAAGCTACAAAATTAACCTGTTGAAAAAAGTCGGAAATTTTTAAACCGGTTTAATGTTAAGTGTTTCGGTATTGAATTTTTAGGCGCAAAAAAGTCCCGAAAACAGTTTTCTCGGAGTCTGTAACAGCTCGGAAAATAGCTAACGCAGGCTATTAGAATCGAAAAATAGCAACGCAAATCGCAAATTACCCAAAGCCACGCCGCAGCCTGACACACCCGCAGTCTCCGCGATGTTACCGATAGTCAACCCCGAAGCTGCAGAAGCCGACGCAGCAGCATGGTGCAAAAGGGCGAATATGATTATAAGTGAACATCCGCTCAGCAACTTGCTGCTCGGTAGTGCATCTACCGGGCTGTCGCAAATTTGTTTTCCTGGAATGAACTAGTCGCAATTCCGAGAATTGTTCATGAAACGCTACGAAGGCAACAAGACGCTGGCAGCAGAGTTGCTCAATATGGTCAAGGGACGCCCCAAAGCAAATGAATGCCTTCATCATTATTGACCAAGTGGAAATCAAGCCCAAGAGAAGATTGCCATATCCCTAGTCTTGGCTCATGCATCCCAAATTAACCCCAGACAGCGTGTAGCGTTCACTACAAACATAAAAACACGTGCTGAACTGCAACAACAACTCAAGGCGCACACGTTCAGCAGAAATTTAGATTTTTTTGGAATGGAGGGACCCGAAAAGAAGAGATTTAAAATGCAGACGCCGATTTGATGCCATAATTGCCAAATATTCCAAATTTCTCATTGATGGTATTCCAAGTAGACGTGAATCTACAGGTTCTTTAGAAATCTTTTAAGTCGACATAAACAAAGAGGTTCAGAAACGACCATATCGTCTTAGCGAGGGCGAGAAAGAAATAGTGAAAAAAAAGACTGAGCAAATGCTAGAATCCAACGTAATTCCACCAAGCAGCTCCTCCTTCTCTAGTGCAATGTTATTAGTTAAAAAGAAAGACGGCAGTGCTAGACTAGACATAGATTATCGAGAACTCAACGCAAATACTGTGTCAGATAGATACCCCTTGTCATTAATATCAGACCAAATATATCGCCTGCGAAGCGGTAAGTATTTCTCTAGCATAGACATGGGCAGTGATTTCTATCAGGTGCCCATTTACCCCGATTCGGTTGAGCGAACTGCACTCGTAACCCCAAAGGGTCAATACGAATTTTTAGCCATGCCCTTCGGCCTCAAAAACTTTCGTCAGTCTTTCAACGTGCCATAGTTTGAGCTTTATGGGACGGTTAATAGATACGCAGTAGTAAACATCGATGACGTATTAATTGTTTCTAATACTATAGAGCAAGCATTTGATAGATTGGAAACAGTGCTAAGCGTATTATCAAAGTCAGGTTTTTCCTTTAATATTAAAAAATGCCAATTTCTGCAAACGAAGATAGAGTACTTAGGTTTTCTTATAAAAGATGGCGAGCTAAAACCCAATCCTCGAAAATACAAGCATTGACCGCACTGCCCAAACTAGAATCAGTCACACAAACTAGACAGTTAATAGATTTAGCATTGTACTTTAGGAAATTTGTCCCTCATTTCAGAAGTGATGGAGCCTCTTAATCTGTTTACTTCAAAACCAAACATATTTTTACTGGAAAGAAAAGCATGGAAAATTCGCAAAAAAATTATTAAGGTGCTAACTAGTGACTCCGTGTTGATTATATTCGATCCCAACTTACCAATGGGTATGGTGCTAGGCTATTGCACCAGGTATGATCAACGCCGTGTAGTTGAGTACTACTGTAAATGCACCACAATACCCGAATCAAAATATCAATTGTATGAACTCGAGACATTGGTGGTGTACAACGCGATCAGACATTTCCGACATTATTTAAGCGGCAGAAAGTTTACAGTATATACGGATTGTAATTCTGTTAGAGCAAGTCAAGAGAAAGCGGTATTGACACCACGGGTTCATCGTTGGTGGTCATTTTTTCAGTCATTCGAATTCCAGGTAGAATACAAGAAAGGGAGCTAAATGGCTCTTGTTAGCTGCTTGGCTAGAAATCCCGTCACTGTAGTAGCGCAGGAAAGTTTGAGTAAGGTAGTGGAGGGACGAGTTGACTTGGCAACTATAACCCACAACTGGGTTATATCCGAACAGAATCGTGATCAAGACGTATCGCAAATCTTGACCGATTTAAATAGTGATGAAAGAAATATAAATCAGGAATAGTTTTCTGCATCGTAAAATTCATAGAAATTGGAAGACACGATGCTTGCCAGTCGTACCCAAGGCATTTAGGTGGTCAGTTGTTAATAATGTTCACGAGGCTATAATGCACTTGGGGTGGCAAAAAACGCTTGTTAAGATTTACGATTAATATTGGTTTGATGGAATTTCAAAAAATGTTCGAAATATTGAAGAAAATTGTGTGACATGTAAAGTCTGCAATGTCAATATTTGTCAGATGCTAAGGCAGAATCAATAAGGCAGATGCTTTACAAGTAGCGAGTTTCGAAAATTTTATTTCTAATAATAAAATAGACGAGTGTATAAATATGATAGTGTGCGTAGTGTACCTAAAGATAGAGAGACTTTGGAATTAGCGGAAGAATATAGTGCCGGCAAGAAATTAATGCGTGCAATCAAGAGATTTGTGACCTAAGAGGGGTGCAGAGGAAAGATTTTATGCAGAAGAGAGCCTAGTGATAAGTGAATTGGTAACCAGATGATTGAGCTTGAGCGGAAGAGAGCGCGTACTCTAAAAGATGTAAAAAGAAATGAAAGTTATCCTGCTAAGCTAATTTCTGATGGACTCTAGAGACTCTATGGACTCTAGAGACTAGAGAATTTGAGAAGCGTTATCCCGTCCATCTAACGCTTGAAGGCGACAAATTGAATTTGTCGTGAAGAATAAATAAGCTTTAATCATTAGAGTAAGATAAGTAATATAGGATATCGGTAATGAAGTTTCGGGATAAATCTTGTACTATGCAGAGCAACACGAGGACGTGTTATTGTCAGGAAGGCCGTGTCGGAGATAAGTTTGATTTAATTAATTATAAGTTTTCAGTGTATAGATTAATAAGAAATAAATGATGAGAAATAAATTTGAGAGAGAAGCTTTTTGAATGGGAGCGCGGTGGGGAAGGAGAGTAAAGCCCTGCTGAGTGTGGCGCAATCATGGAGAGGAGGAAGAGGAGGAGCAAGGCAATCAAGAACAGCCCTAAGGAGTGAACGGACGTAAAGAAAATCATTGCAACTCGGTGCGGTCATTGCAGAAAAATGGCAGATGAAATCGGCCAACATTTCCTGACATATATAGATTTCATGTTCTCTTTCGATTACAATTTGTAACGGACTGTATATATGTGTATTTTTGTTCATGTTTAAAATTTATAAATTTACAAGCTTCCCAGCCCGGCTTCGCCTGGGTACTGTTTCGTTTTAGGGTCCGTAATAGTATTTTAGTTTTAGTAGCAACTAATAGCTTCTATACCCATTACTGCTTCTCTATTCTAATGCTTTTTGATAAACTATATTTTTAGTTTTATGTTCTGGCTCGTAAATAAATAATGTTGTTGTTTTTCCGACACGAGAACAGGCGACATATAATTGGCCACGTGAAAAACATGGATTTCCTAGGTTGATGCCACATACATTTAGCGACTGCCCTTGCGATTTATTTATTGACATTGCAAATGCAAGCCGCAGTGGTAACTGTAAACGTTTAAAGCTGACTGGCATGTCGTTCGGTATCATAGGGACGCGTGGGATAAAAACATTTTCGCCTTTATACTTCTCTTTCAAAAATGTGGCTTCGATGACGTTGTTCAATAATTTCTTCACCGCAAGCCAGGTGCCATTGCACAGACGTGGCTGGTTTATGTTCCGTAACATAATAATTACTGATCCGATTTTTAATTTCAGATTATGAGGTGGTAAGCCGGGCAATTCCAGCGAATTTAAAAATTCTGTTGGATAATTGACAACTTCATCTTCATTAATAATGAAATCAAATGATTTGTAATTCTTCGATTCGCCAGCTATTTTCTCTTGAATCTGAAAATTCATTTCATTCACATCAACATTTTTGGCTGCCAATATAACACGTTCGCTGAACCAAACGTGTTTTACGTAATTTTGAGCAATGTTTGGGAAAACCATTTCCATGAGTTCGGTCTTTGATTTACAAAAGTTACAAAAATTGGAAGGGAATGTAATGTATTGATGATGATGCATCAACACCAATAATACCATTACCAATATCGAGCAGTTGTTTGAAAAACACTTCTCCAGACTGGTCTTCCTGCAATTCGACTCTCATGTTTATACTCAATTTAAGTGTTTTAATGTATTTCCATGAAATGGACGACTTCAAACACGCATTCAGTTCATCAGCAAGCGTTGAGCGTGGGGACAACTGGCAATATTTGTCGAAAATCACCTGCCAATAGTATCATAGCCCCACCAAACCATTTTCCTGTAACTGGATTTATTATCTTAATTGAAAAATGATAGCCGATAGTCCTATCGATAGTCTTCACCTTGCCAAAAAAGGATAGGATATTGGTAAGGCATCATACCATATGTACCGATGTAAAACAATGTCTCGGTTTTCTAAATTTTCTCCTACGACGACAATAGCCACTTCATCAATTGTTGGCGCATTAAAACGTCCAGCATGTTGTCCTGCAGGCGCATTATCGGCTCTGATGACAATTTTGTGATTATCTGATGGCATGCGCTCTAATGCAGTTGTGAATAATGCAACTAATTCATTGTGTTGAGTATGTTATTAAAGTTAACTCGATGATTTATTTCTTTTTTTTTTTTTTAATTCAATTTTTATTAAATTCGGCCGAATATATCGTATAGCCGCCGCTATATTACTGAACAATCAAAAATGTCCTACTTTATCCCAAATTTAAGATAAATATGTAATATATCACATCTTAACTGCAAGGTAACATAAAATTGGGCTCCTTTAGTTAGCTTTCCCAGCATTTTTAGTTTAATACAGTGGTCGGCACCCCAATACATTGATATGATTTTACCGCATTAGTGTTAGTAACGAATAGCAGAAAGTAGGCTGTGAGCATGACGTTTCACACATGTATACTGTGTGTGTGTGGCAGAGCTCGGGCAGAGAAATTTCCTATGCCCCCGAGATAGGGCCGTGCCGACCTCTGGTTTAATATAATACATATGCACGTTAAAAATTCTATGTAGTGAACAATTTTAGTATACGCATTTACACGGCCTAAAAAATGTAATATATACATATATGTACAATTTAGATCAATTTTGCCTTTAATTTGAGTTTTTTATGGGCTTGGGTGCAGTTGAGCGCAAAGGATTTGGAACAGGAACATTTTTGAAGTAAAAAAAATTCGAATCCATTTTGCACAAAACCAAGAACCAAAAAAATTGTACAAATAATTCTTAAAATTAATTTTTTTTTTTTGATTCACTCTGTTTATTTTCAAGAATAAAAATAAATATTTAAACAATAAATTAATTCTATTCATTTATTATAAATGGAATTTTAATTTATTTGTATAATTGCTAATTTATTTTTGTATATTAATTAATTCCATTACTTCTGTTCCTTCTAGAGCGAACGGTCGTGTTTTTTTGTGCGCAGTGCATTTATATACTTAATCTTGCGGTAAACTGGTGTTTTCTAACTTAAGATCTTAATATAGAGAAACTTTACTCAATTTCAAGAAAAGCCGCCGTATCGCTTTGCGTGTGCTGGATATACCATATTTGTAGGTGAATCAATAAGTTGTTTAATTTACATTCAAACATAGCTCAGTTCTACTTCTTCCTTTTTTTATACCCTTGCAGAGGGTATTATAATTTTGGTCAAAAGTGTGCAACGCAGTGAAGGAGACATCTCCGACCCTATAAAGTATATATATTCTTGATCAGGATTATCTCTTGAGTTGATATGAGCATGTCCGTCTGTCTGTCTGTTTCTACGCAAACTAGTGTCTCAGTTTTAAAGCTATCGTCTTGAAACTTTGCACACACCCTTCTTTCCTTTGCACGCAGTATATAAGTCGGAACGGCCGGGATCGGCCGACTATATCCTATGGCTGCCATATAACTGATTGATCGGAAATAGTATAACTTTGGTGTTTTTAGAGTTAGAGAGTTCAAATTTGACACAAGAGCTATTTTTGGCAAAACATTACCACCTACCAAATTTTATAACGACCGGCTGACTATATCTTATAGCTGCCATATAACTGAACGATGGGAAATGGTTTTTGGTAGAAACATCAACTTTGGTATTTTTGAGGATAGAAGTTTGGGACTTATTTTTAGATTTTATATTATAATAAATTGGGTTATATTATCATATTCTCAAAAGGATCGGCCAACTATATCCGATGTTTGCCATATATATCTGGTTTTAACTGCAAGGGTGTATCAACTTCGGCTCCGCCCGAAGTTAGCTTTTCTTTCTTGTTTTCTTGTGCAATAGAGGTTCTTATCTCTATTTCTGCAACTTCGTTAGCCCACTCCAATCGCTCTCTTCAAAGCTCCCACTTTGGCTTTATTTGGAACAGTGGTTCAAGGTACATTGATTTTCAAACTTTATATATTTTTTATAAAATGATGGAATTCAAACTGGTCTGCTTAATAAAGTCTTGTAATAAGACAATCTCGTACAGCGTACCATCCATTGCTGGCTATTTAAAAACATTTTACACGTCAAGTGTGCCGGGTTCACTGCCTCAGTTTCGATTGCCATTTTCCGTAGGTCTGGTCTCCGTTTTTGTTGCAAAAATTGTCGTGCGCTCGACCCTCAGTTTAGCGGCCTTCAGCTGCTATCACGGATCCAAGTGAACGAAACTCCCATTAGAGTCACTCAACAGCGTATACTACAGTCCGGACCACCGGTACTGACTGATGCTGCAGTTAACCGGTTTTTGGCCAGACAACATTTTTGTCGAAGAACATCAGCTTAGTTCCGTGACGAAAAAGGTTTTAAAGTGGCAGTGAAACTTCCCCATATCAGAACCACGGACGAACCTTCCACCTCTTCTTCGTCCACTAACCCATTTAGTCCTCATTTCGGTAGACTCCCAACTTGCTTCTAAAAAGGTGAAATCACAAGAGTTTGGTGACAGAATTTATTTGCATTAAAATCATTTTGTCCGCGAAATCTCTATACATTAAATATTCATATATACCGCCTTCGTCTGAACCGCCCACATATTGGCATCATTTGTCCGCTATTCAATCCGTTTTTAATCTTATGACTGATCGGGACCAGCTTGTAGCTGTGGGGTCCTTTAATATCGCAGAATTAAAGTGGTCCAATGTCGATAACTCACCATCTTTATCACTTATTACCGCGGGCATGTTTGACATGTCCCTAGGTCAACTTAACCATGTTAGAAAATCTTTCGATCCCAGAGGATCCATATGACCCTATGCTGGAGGTCTCAATCAAAATCATTCTTTGTATTGATCAGATGTCTCCATGCGTTCAACATTTTAATATTCATTTTATGGCATTCAAATGCATTCGAAAAGTTGCATTTATTCTTTCGCATTCTTATGCCATTACTTCGTCACTTAAATGTTGTGCGCTGTCACTGACTAACTCTCATCGTGCGCAGACGTCCGTGCCTTATCTCTCGTGTAATCCCGCTTTCTTTCGTGGCCTCGTTTCAAGCCCTTATCCGCTAAAAACGGTTTTTTGTTATTTTGCTTCAGTGGAAGTGTTTAAGCCTAAACCTAACAGTCTTAAAATTTAAAACTAAAAACTAAAAAAAAATTAAAAACATGCCCCCTGGGGCCCCCAAACTTAGCGATAGCCCCAAATTAAAAAAAAAGACCTTTCCAAAAACTTAAAGAGGTGTTTCCGAAACTATCCGAAACCACAAAAGAAAATCCAAAGTTTATCATTATACCGTCAAAAAACACAAGCAAAAAAAATTTTCGAGTTTTCTTGCTTTGCTGTAAGCCATGCGTTACAAATTATTAGCAAAGAAATTCTGTCCATCTCTACTCTTCGGGATGGCAACCTTTTGATGCTTGTTAAAAATAAAGCCGCAGCCGGTAAATTCAACAAACATCATAGCTGGAAAATGCGATATTGAGTGCAAATTGAGTGCACGATTCCTTCAACTTTGTTAAAGGAACCATTTATTCCCCTTGCCCAGCCAAAACGTCCACTCGGTGTTCCAGGAAGGTCAACGCCATCCCAAAACCCTCCGGTGTTATTTTTGTAACTTTCGACCTCTACAACCTACCCAGCAAGCTAGACGTCTCATGGCACACCGTCAAGGTCAGGGAGTACTTTCCCAACCCTATGAGTTGCAAGACTTGCCAAAAACTGAGCCACACGGCAAAATTTTGCAAAAACTGCCATCAACATCGCCAACCACTCTCAAGAGACTCCCCAGCCAGTCTCTCAGCAACAACCTCTCTCATATAAACCTTCCTCAAGCATGATAAATACCTTTAATGTAATGAAAGATAACATAACACTCACTCGCTCTCCATCTACTCTCTCGATATCTAGTGTTCCCTGCCTAAGCTCGGAGCAACAACCAAACTTCACAATCACTAAAAATCTCACTGCAAGCAAGGAACCCGCGCTCTCAGAAGTGAAGCCGATAAGCTAATAAATGAAATTAAATCCGTCTCACCCACAGACTCCTCCTCTGACTCTGACTCTGATGCTTCTATGGGTGATGCTGGCCCCGAGTCAGCTCAAATTGACTCCCTCTAACCAAAACCTATTTAACCCTATTTAATGCCTTCAAAAGGCTCATCTGCCACTAAGCTTTATAAATTTAATGGGCTTTAAAGGGTACTTTCTGAACTACTCCCAAAATACGTACGCAAAACAAGGAGTAGCTAAACTCATAAAAGAACATATTTCACATTTCATATTTCAGGAATCAAAATAAATTCAGACCTCCTGTACGATGGTATCAAACTCGAACTCCCAAGCTCAATTTCAACCCAGACTCTGACAGACTCTTTTTGGTCATTGAGAGTCTTCAATGCCGAGAAATGAAAAGCAGAATTTAATAAAATTAAAACGTTATAAAATTTTTATTTTGCCGCATATTGGGATCTTATTTATGTGATGAATCCAATTTAGGATGCGAGCGCAAAGAGACCAAGAGCGAGAGTGGCGCCAACCTTTAATAATAGGCTGAGCGGATGCTCGCTAGCTTTAGATGCCGAATTAGTTGAAACCGAGCGGCCGAACGGAAGTCGACTTCCGACCAACAATGCCTAACTTATTAATTAATTATTTAAACTAGCAACTAGCTGCTTGACCCGACATTCTCCCTCCCAGTTGAGGCCTCTACTCCAACTTCATCCCTAAGGGGCAACAGGCACAGCTTAGATACTGCTTGTTTAGTAAATCCAGATGAGGTATTAAACACCGCCAATCGAACAACTCCATCTCGACCAGCGATTAACTCCGTTATACTAGCAAGCGGCCATTTCATCGGAGGTAGGTTCTCGTTCTTTACTAGCACCCCATTGTTCAAGGCCAAGCCAGGACCGGAAGCACGCCGTTTGGAGCGCTGCTGAAGAAGGTTTAGGTACTCCTCCTTCCATTGGGACCAGAAAGACTGCTGCAGGAAAAGCACGCGCTGCCACCTGTCCAACCGGTTGAAGTTCAGCTTTGTGGCATCGGGCTCTATAAAGCTGACAGGCGAACCGCCAGTTAAAATATGAGCCGAGGTTAGAAAATCAAGGTCTGCAGGATTCTCTGAAAGAGACAATAAAGGTCGTGAATTTATGACAGCCCCAATATGGCACAGCAGCGTTCGAAGCTCCTCGAATCCAATAACTTCAGATCCAACAGCTCGGTAAAAATGGTGCTAGGCAGTTTTAACAGCCGCTTCACACAGTCCACCGAAATGCGGCAATCGAGAAGGAATAAAATGCCATTCGATTGACTCCATAGAGCAAAACTCCAGCAGTGCCCGTTGATGCTCATCGCTTAGAAATAATCGGAGCAGCTTCTTTAGCTCATTTTTGGCTCCAACTCCAAAGACCTGGGAGCCGCTAACTCTTTGCTCCGGGAGATCAGCCATAATGTGCTTCAATAACCGAGGCCTAGTCCGGAAGCATCGGATGCATTTGTGTATTGCCTTCGTCACGGTTTTTCTCCCCCCAATTGGCCAATATTGGGACCGAATAATTGCCAACAGTGCGCGAGGTCCCGTATGTAAATTTCGCTCATGGAAGTCAACAATTATAGCCTGCGTAAGTGGATGGTTTTTAGGAAGTATAATTGGATGCTGACTATCAAAATGCAATGACGAATTTTTAGCCGACCGTCTACGCGCAACAATCCAAATTATCCAAGAAGGAAGAGGATGAGGCAAGGGCACTGGATACCACTATCTCCTTTCCATTTTGAAGAGCCTTTATGACCTCCCAAAAATTCACACGCTGCACTTGTCACAATGAAAGTTGAGTTTCTGATTTGATATCGCTAGCCGTGACACCGTTGTGGCGAATTCGTTGAGAAAACTTGTATACGTAAGCGAATACCCTCTTCAGTGCTCAAACTGAATTAGCGTACTTAAAAATCGCTGTTATATCCACGTACAGAGACTGAATGAAGAGGACCCTTGCACGTAACTCCAGGGTCGATTTCTCAGATGAGACCGCGGTTGGCCACTCTTCTTGGGATCCAATGAGAAACGGAGGACCGTGAGACCACAACTTATTCACAATCAATTCATTGGGAAGAGCACAAGACCACGCGACAGGATATCTGCTGGGTTCAAGGAAGTGGGAACATACCGCCACTCCATTTCTCTAGTTAGCTTCTGAATGGTCAAACTCGATTGGCGACGAAAACATTAAGCCGAGAGGGTTCTTCACGAATTAAAGACAGAGCCACAGCAGAATAGCACCAGAAAAAATACCTTCCAACGTAGACCTTCAACTGTGCTACTTCCGACATAAGTCGAGTCAACAACTCGGTGATAACTCCAGTTTCGGCACCGTAACAGTCTTTAAAGGCGCAACTCGGGACTTCGAGCAGAGTAAATAGCTTGCAGATCCTGCGCCCTTGGACACGACATAAACGCAAGCCCCATACGCCTCAATGCTGGCGTCACAGAGTCCATAGATCTCCACCTCGGATTTCGATGTAAGCGCCCATCTAGGGAATTTGACGCGATGCGCACTAACAAAGCTGCTACAAATCATATTCCAGTCGCAGTGACCAGTCGAGTCGAGCTTTTGCAAGAGTAAGACGTGTTATTGGTGATTCATCAAGTCTATTCAAACATAAAACCCAAAGCTTTCGGAAAGTTCCTTCACTGTAGGACTGCAATTGTCTTACCTATCTTCACGTTAGCAATCCCCAAGTGCCCATCAACTCTCTTTCACTCTTTCGGAAGAGCACATACAAGCCGTCTCCATCGAGATATCTAACGTTGCTTCGGTGTACTACCCCCTGGTGTCAGGTGGACGGAAACAGACTTCACGACTTTCCTCTCCAATCTCGGAAATAAGTTTCTTGCTGCAGGTGACTGGAATGCCAAACACAGATGGTGGGGCAACTACAGGATGTGTGCCAGAGGCCGGACCCTCAGCTCTGTCCTGGCCAATGTCAATGTCGACATTGTAGCAACTGGAGAAGCCACATGCTACCCCTATCGTGCAAACGCCACCCCCAGTGCAATTGACTTTGGCATCTCAAAAGGCTTCAGACAACAGCAGGTCTCTGTCAGAGCACTCACCGAGCTATCTTCCGACCACCTCTCGTTGCTCTTCATAATAAACGAAGAAGCTCAATTCCATAAAGGAGTCCCCAAAATGCTACCTGCGCATGCAAACGTTGCCATTTTTAAGTCCTACATCGATGCTCACACCGTGATCAACACACCAAAAGCAACCTGCAGCGATCTGGACGCATACGTAGATAGCTTCACCTCTACAATTACTGAAGTCGCACAGAGAGCTACGCCACCTTAGCGCCAATCTGGTCACCCATCTAATAGAAGGGCACCAATACTAACCCCGGAGGCAAGGGCACTCCTGGATCTAAAAAGGCACCTCAGAAGGCAATTCATTGTGTCAGGCAATCCTGCAACTAAGCAGCGTCTATCTAGCATTACTAATAGACTGCGCAGGTTGCTAGCGAAAACCCGCCAAAAGAACATCGGTACCCTGCTGGATTGAGCTGGCCCGGACAACTGCAGCGATTTTTCGATATGAAAGCTAACGAGAGGAATTAAAAGACAGCTATTTGTACAATCCCCAATACAAAGCCACACTTGCCGCTGGCTTAAGAACGACTCCGACAAAGACTCCAACGCTTTTGCGGAACATCTGTCTGCCACCTTCACTCCTTTTGAACTTCCAGACGCTTCACACCGCGATGAAGTTGCAAACCTCTTACACGCTCTTTCTCAGCCAGCGCGCCCCATCAGACACACCACGCCGCAACAAGTCACGCTGCAGTTAAAGGCGGCCAAGGCTCTTCCACCCAAGGGAGTGCTAGCGCTGGTGAAAATTTTCCAAGACAGTGGAAGCAAGCCGGGATCATCATGATCCCAAAGCCAAGCAAGCCATTATCGCGCATCGACTTGGTAGGCCAATCAGCCTGCTATCCACTTTCTTGAAAGTGTTCGAGCGGACTTTACTCAGCCGACTGTTGGAGCTATCACAAGTAGAAGGCCATATTCCTCAATATCAGTTCGGCTTCAGAAAATCCCACGGCTGCCCAGATCAAGTCCATCGCCTGGTCAAACACATCACCCATGGACTCGAGCATAAACTGCACACTGTAGGCATCTTCCTCGACGTAAAGCAAGCCTTTGACAAGGTGTGGCACGAGGGCCTTCTTTACAAAATCAAGGAACTTCTCCCTACACCCTATTTCGCCATCCTGAGGTCCTTCATTGCCGATCGAACCTTCGTTGTAGCAGTAAGGGACTCACGACCAGCTTGGCACACATTCACGCAGGAGTGCCCCAAGGAAGTGTACTTGGCCCGTTCCTATACACGATGTACACGAGTGATATGCCAGTTCCGTCGCCCACCACAAACGCTCGTATGCTTCTGGCTACTTACGCCGACGACACGGCCCTGCTTGCAGCCCACTCGTCTCAGCTGTCAGCCTCGGCTGCTGTTCAGGACTGGCTGAATGCAATGGAGCGCAGCAAGTCGGCATGCGTCACTTTTTCCCTAAGACTTGTGATCGACATCGTACATACCTTCAATGGTGACGCTATTAAAAAAGCCACCTCTCACTGCTTTTTAGGAACACCCACATCACGGCGATCAAAGCCAAATGTGTTCGCAAACTACAAAAGCTCGACTGGCTCCTGGAATCCAAAAGCCTCCAGCTTTCGACGAAAGTTTTGCTGCTCAAAGCAATCCTCACGCCAACCTGGACGTATGCGATCGAGGTATGGCGCACCGCATCCAAGCACCAGCTAAACAGGCTGAGGGTAGTGCAGGCACGTGCTCGACGGGCATCCGGACTTCCCTGGTACGTGACAAACCAGGCCATCCAAAACGACCTACGCCTTGTCCCGGTGGGCGACCTCCTAAACCAATACAGCCGACGGTACCCGGACAGGCTAACGAGTCACCCAAATCCACTGGCTAGCCGGCTGGCCGACCCGCAAACTCTTAGGCGTTTAAGAGATTTCACCCCAGCGATCTGTCTTCCCGTGTTCAATAATATTGTAAACTAATGTAAATAACTGTAAATTATTGTATAAAGTATCCATAATCCATATTCCATATGTACCATATTCACCTTACCTTCTAAGCGCCCGGTTATGTTCAAATGGTTTTGAACGATTCCGGCGACTAAAATAAAATTTAACTTTTTTAAAAAAAAAAAAAAAAAGGAGTGTCTGCATGTGGGATTGCGGGAACATGACGGTCATCCCATTAGTTTCTTCGATGACGCGCCTATATTCCGAGAGATTTGCTGAGTGCTTTACAAAAGCAAATTCCTCCCATATCAGGATTCGACCATCAACGATGGGAATGTATTTGGCTTTGGAAAAGTCCGTGACGCGTGCCGATGTTGCGGCCAAAAGAAAAATCAGGGATATGGTTGAAAACCTGTAATTTGGATATGTTGTGAATTTTGTTGAGATTGGGTAGCCCACCACCAAAGCATGATTAAAATAATAATGGAAACGAAACATATGCCAAGTGACTAGGAAAAAGATAATAAAAAAATAAAAAATTATTAGGCGAGCGATAATATAGGCACGCTCGACCCACCTTAAATTGTCTTTGTGGACCATTGTATATTGTATATAATTGTATAATTATTGTATATAGTCTAGGCTCATATCCCATATGTACCATATTCGCCCCATCTTCTAAGCGCCCGGTTATGTTCAAATGGTTCTGAACGATTCCGGCGACTATAATAAAATTTAACTTGTTTTAAAAAAAAAAAAAAAGTCGCAGTGAAGAGCTTTTGGAAGACTTTCATCTCAGGACAACTTCTCACGGCACAGCTTCTGGAGAAAGATCTTCCCCTTTGCAATTACAGGACCGACAAGGCCTAATGGGTCATAAAGCCGAGCGACTGAAGAAAGAACGATGGGCCTCGTGGGCTTTGAGGTTGACTGAATTCTTTCAAATGAAAATATCAAGGGGTCAGTTGCAGGATCCCAAGCAAGACCCACTCTGGGTCTTTGTGAAAGTGCTGCCATCATCGAACTTTAGGAAAGACTCCCGATCTTCTTCGGGCACCTTATCCAGCACGTCAGCAACATTGGAGCACCACTTCCTTAGCCAAAATTGGCGTTTGGCAAGGATGCCGGATGTTTGCTGCATTATGCTAAAAGCTTCATCTATGGAGCCGCCTCCGGAAAGTAGATCATCCAAATAAAAGTAGCGACGCAGAATTTCGGCCTTTTGGAAACCTTAATTGCTCATCCTCTTCCAACTGATGCATTGTCCGAACTGCTAAAAATGAGGCAGGCTTCGTTCCATTGGTGACAGTATTCAGCTTAAAAACCTGTAACTCATCCTGTGTGGAATCCCGCCAAAGAATGCACTGAAGATAGCTGTCCTCAGGAAAACCCCTGACGCAACGATACATTTTGCTAATAGCTCCAGTAATGGCCACCCGATGGGATCGGAACCTTAACAGAATATGCAGTAACTTTGGCTGAATAACTGGTCCAGACATAAACACGTCATTCAGTGAATATGCAGAAGTGGTGACAGCAAATCCATCAAAAACAACCCTGAGCTTGGTTGTTGACCTGTCCTTCTTTAAAACACAATCGTGTGGCAGAAAGTACTGGCCAGTGACGCTCGCATCAGCAGGGGCTGGGGACATATGACCCAACTCCAAATACTCCTTTATGAAGGCAGCATATTGCTCCTTCAATTGAGGACGGGGATAGAGCTTCCTTTCGACGGAAAGAAATCGTTGAACGGCTTGGGAGTAAGATTCTCCCAGCAACTTAGAACCGCATTTAAACGGAAGCCTCACAGCGTAAGCGCCGGAATCCAGCCGAGCAACATGTTGCACGAAATGAGCATCGCAATCGAGCTCCTCCTTCGTCCGCTTCACAATAGGCTCGGAGCAGTCTTTGATTTCCCAAAAACCGGTAGAGCAGAGAATCCAACTGATCATTCAGCATCGTTGCGCACTTCGGAACATCCTTGTGGGCAGTGGAAACGAGTGACATGTGAACCGCCTCCACACACGACCCATCCAAGTCGGGTTTTCTGCAGCAATGGCAGGCCGATTGAGAGCTTAACTTGCCCAATACACAGCAGCTCATAAAACAGACTGGCTCCGATAAGAAGATCGATGCGCTGTGAACGGAAAAATTCAGGATCAGCCAAAGAAAGATTGCCAGGAATATTCCAACTGGAGACATCAAAACTGAAACTATGCTGCAGGTCCGTGATATTGGCGGCGATGACGGCGTTAAGCAGGGCCGAGTATTCGGAGCAGTGGGACTTAAGAACATCAACAGAGATTCGTCGGTCGCAAAGCCAGACACCAAATTGAATGATTTGGACCTCCGGAGCTGCAGCTGACTTGCCAGCCGGGAAGTGATCACGTGGCGTTAAGCAGGGCCGAGTATTCGGAGCAGTGGGACTTAAGAACATCAACAGAGATTCGTCGGTCGCAAAGCCAGACACCAAATTGAATGATTTGGACCTCCGGAGCTGCAGCTGACTTGCCAGCCGGGAAGTGATCACGTGCACCTGCGACCCAGAATCCAACAGAGCTCGGCATGGAACAAGGGATCCAGTGAATGTTGATCCAACGAACAAGAATGTTCTTTGTAGCAAGCAAAGATGTATCGCCGCTGCGACCTTGAGCGTATTAGTGTATTAGCAGTGGACGGCGAAGAGGCTACAGGCTCGGCGCCTTTGGCTATGGCTGACGTGGGAGGACCAACCAAAGGCTGGCTAGATGCCGGCTGCTCCAGAAAATGCAGCAGGCTGTGATGCCTCCTTCCACAACTTCGTCAATTAGCAGCGAGGAACTCACGCATGTGATGGCCGTTTGTAGACACTTCCCACAAAGACCGAGTCGCCTGGCCTCACCAAGGCGGATCTCAGGGGGCATTGTCAGAAATCGGGGGAATGCAGACATTATATGAGACCATCCACCGCATAAAGCACAGGCAGAAGGAAGCGAATTAGTAACAATAAAGGATGATCTACTGCAGCCATGGCCACGTTCATAGCCTCTAGCGTCCTACATCGCTGCTCCAAAAATTCGGTGACGATCTGACTTGACGAACCCAAATCGCATAAGGGTCGCATATAGGCATTGAATTTGTTCGAAAGACCTCAAAGAGCTGCTATTGAGCCACTTTCCAACAGACTGAGGGCCAGAATCTCGTTCACGTGTGCCTGAAATATTAAGCGACGGTTATTAAATCGTTTCTCCAATAAATTCAGCGCAACATCATAGCTCTCGTCGGAGACTTCCAAGGAACGAACTGCTTCGAAAGCGGACTCCCGAAGGCAAGATCGCAACCTTTGCAACTTTTCCACCTTACTAATACGAGGATTGCTGTCGACGATTGTAGAGAAGATCGAGTAAAATTCCGCCCATTCCGAGTATCCACCGCTGAACGTAGGGAGCGGCAAAGGAGGCAGCACTTGAAAACTTTGACCTAACCCTGGGTCAGCCTGCATGGTGTACATTTGGTTGGCAATGGTGGAATGGGCAGCAATTTGAGAAGAGCGAAGGGTCGTCTCGTGCTCAATTTCGGCCTGCATCGTTGCTACGAGCTCCGAAACAGTCCATTGGAGGTCACTCCTGATCTGCAAAACGTCCAAATCCTCAAGCTCCCCGTGGATAGCCTTGAAGTCGCTGAACAAGGTGGCTATCTGGCCATGTCGCACGTGGAGCATGGCATCATCCACCTTTGAAACAGGCTGAAGAGCTCCTTGGATCCTCTGTAAGTCCTGGAGAATACCCAGGGCCTTGTACTTTAAAATAGCACTACGGTTTAGAGTTGGTGCTCCTGTGAACGTCTATATGTATGATGCTTTATGCGGACGAATGCACTTGCGTTGTGGAACGTATGTTTGTATGAAGTCTATACGCGGGCGAATGCTGGCGAGTGAAGGCGGGCGAAATTTGAAAATTGTTCACATAACACTGTTTACAAAATTATTTTATTTTTGTTTTAGTAATTTGTTTATATGTATATAACTATAAATATTAACGATCACCTCGGGGCTCACCAATGTTTGGCCATTGAGAATTTTCAATGCCGGGAAATTAAAAGCAGAATTTAATTCAATTAAAACGTTATACAATCTTTACTTTTCCGCATATGAAATTGGGATCTTATTTATGTGATAAATCTAATTTAGGGAGTCGGGAGTCATCTTGCGACCAACAATGCCTAAATTATTAGTTAATTATTTAAACTAGCAACTAGCTGCTTGACCCGACAGAATATTGAACCATTGCCGAAAAATTCAGTTAAGTCTGGTCTAAATATGGTGAGATTTCGAAGCGGCTCTTCATGCAGCCGCAGGTAAAACTCCCGGTTCCGATAAAATCTCCTATCCCATTTTAAAACACACTCCTCAAAGCCTTAAACAACGAATCGTGGTTATCTAAAACTCCATGCTCTCCCCAGTCCCCTAATATCATTAATCCCATGTCTTAGAAAAATAATCGACAAAAATGCTGGCCCTCCGACTTATGTGGTACATCAACCGACATAACTTGACAAACGGCAACTAGGTTGCATTCGAATTCCACTACAGTACCATGGACGCTCTCCTTAAAGTCCAACACTTCGTGTCGAGTGCCATTTCTCATGGAACCATGTCAACACCTTGGCGACGGGTTTCAAAAAGGCCTTCGATCGCGTGATGCAGTGTTCTCTCGACTCCAGCATTGGGGCATAGGTCCAAGGCTTTTCAATCTTGTGAAAGCCTTTATGACGAAGAGGACCTTTAAAGTCAGAGTCAACGATAACACCTCTGGAGCTGCTAACTTGTCAAACGGAATCCCTCAAGGGTCACCTCTATCTGTGGTCCTCTTCATCATTGTCTTCTACGAAATCAACATTACTGTAGCTAGATACAAGGGAATAAAAATATTCTTATTTGCAGATGACATCATAATCTATACCAGAGCTAAAAATCTAATTTATGTAAAAAACACATTCACTAAAGTTCTTCAAGATTTAGAAGCCTGGGGTCTACACTTTGGTCTATGCTTTCCATTGAAAAATGCAACACTTTGCACAAGTGCCGTAAAATCCATTGTTGCTTCCCAACTTTGGAATTCAATAACAAATCTATTCATCCTGTTAAGAGGAGCCCCAAAAAAAGGACTTACTCCAATGAGTTCCTTTTTGAAACTGATTTTATTTTGTATAATTCTCCAATAAGAAAAATACATTTAAACATTACATCTATTTAAAACTACTGATCAACGCACTGCACGCTGACCTGCTATGCGACCCTTTCTCAAATGCGATAAGCGCACGACTTATGTATGTGTTTGTGTTAGGCTGCAGGGGATCGGTTTTAGACCATGCTGTTTGTTTCGTATTTCCATGGGTCCGATCCCTTGAAACCCTATCTTTAGAATTTTTATCTGAAAACGTCAATGCTTGAACATCCTATTCCGAACTTAAAAATACTCGGGATCACTTTTGATTCCAGGTTCAGCTTTAAGGATCACTGTATCTTGTTAAGAAAACAACATTAAACCCGAGCTAACATAATCAAAATTCTGTGATCCATATTTTCACATATCCATCCTTATACTCTCACGAACTTAACCCGTACCCTCATTTTTTTTAAATTGATTACGGCCTCCCTATCTACGGTTGGATATCACTCATCAGCTCGTCGTTCAATCAATGCATTCCCAACATCACCAATACAGTGTGTTCTGGCAGAAACAGGATTACCAAGCATTCTCGATCGTTTAGAAATGTCGACAAAGAGTTTTATTCCTAGGCTGCTAACTAGCATTAACCGATCGCTAGTAAAAGATTTTATATCTACTTCAAAGATAAAACGCGCTCCCAGAATTCTCTCAACCCTTCATAAATGCTCCAACTTCTCGGTACTGCTGGGCCTGCCACCGCGCAAATAAAACACAAACACTCGCCTCCTTTCACCTTGGAAACACATATCTTCTGGAATAAACAAGCAGCTACACCATCCCTACACCAAAAGCGACGCACCAAAAGAAGTCTTCCAATCAAAATTCGCACTTTTGAGAAGTCAATTGGGCCATAGGATCTGGCTTTATTCCGATGGCTTTCGCTGTTGTGAAGAGTGACAACGTAATTTTATCCGGCGGGACCCTTCCGAGCCTTAACTCCTTAATTACCAAAACAAAGATAATTATTGTTTGGGCTCCGAGTCACCAGGGAATTCTTGGAAACGAACACGCCAACGTAGCTGCCCGATACATGAACACGGCACCAACTATCCAATTTTCCCCCACTAACACCAAAGATATCAAAAGGCTTATAAAAACTACTGAACAAAAGCAACAAATGTATTGCAGTGTCTATAAGCACATATACAAATTCATGAACCCATCCCGCTAAAAAACCTCACTTCCTCCTGGACTCAACAAACACAAGTGCACACTTTACCTAAATTCACTATACTATATAGTGCACACTCTACATCTTCTACAAGGTTGCGCTCGATTGGCATGTCGGTTCTGCGGTGCAATCCTTTCTTGTCATCTGCTAGACTCTTGTCCGGTATAAGGGCCCACACGTAACTCAATTTTTGGAACATCCATCCCCCTATCTTCCGTCCTTTTATCTACTACAACACCAAATATACAAAAATCTTACAACTTTTCTAGAAAAATACACCTCCGTACTTACAATTCAATACCAAATATCAACATACCAGGCCGATGGACTTAGTATATAGCGCCTTACTAACATCAACTTTAGTATTTAATTCTATATTTAATATGTTAAAAAAAAAATGAAATAAATAAATAATGCTGTGCGACTGAGTTGGAAGCTCGGCCTTTCACTCACTCTAACCGAAACGACTACGCAGCCAATTCATTCACTTCATTATACCCTACCAGAGGGTATTTTAATTTTGGTCGAGAGTGTGCAACGCAGTTAAGGAGACATCTCCGACCCTATAAAGTATATATATTCTTGATCAGTATCACCTCGTGAGTTGATATGAACATGTCCGTGTTTCTGTCCGTCTGTCAGCTTATACGCTAACTAGCCTCTCAGTTTTAAAGCTATCGAATTAATACTTTGCACACCCCCTTCTTTTCCTTGTAAGCAGTATATAAGTCGGAACGACAGGAATCGGTCGACTATATCCTATATGCTTTAAATTTGCTTTTTTTAAAGTTTTAGAGAATTCGGATTTTGCATGAATGATATTTTTGGCAAAATAGTATTAAAAGGTGGTCAAAAATATTAAACGACCCCTATATTACAATACTAAAAGTTTATTTATTTCTTTAATCCGTCCGATCCTGGAATACGGTTGATGTGTATGGGGTCCCTACTATTGAGTACATCAACACCGCATAGAATCCGTAAAAAAGAATTTGTTTACATTTGCGATTAGAGATCTTATCTGGGATGAAAATCTGCATCTTCCCTCTTAGAGTAGCAGACTCTTACTAATAAACTTACCTAGCTTAACTAATCGTATCACAATGCTGGGTGTAGTTTTTCTACATAACCTAATCTATGGTGATGTAAATATCCAGCATTTACTAACAAGCTTAAATTTTAATGTTCCTAATAGAAGGACTAAAAACTTTAGTCCTCTATTCTTCAGCCATTTTAGTTCGACATATGCACAAAACGACTCTCTTAGGGTCTTATGTTCAAAATACAATGGTTTTACCTTATCATCTTACTTTCCTGTCCTATTAATTTAAAATGAGGTATTACTAATTTTATTGCTAATACCTCTTAGTTTAATAAATAACCAAATAAAAATAAATCATTTCCCGATGATTTATGATATGATAAATGGTTTATGATAAATGCCGGAATGCTAGGTAGTACACTAATTGGTGCACGAGCCATTTCCAAAATTCTCAAAGACCGCGAAAAAAAATACATCCGACACCTTCATGATGTCACCCATCACCTACATGTGTAGTCTGTGAGACTGCAGGGCTGGACAGTGGCATATAATGATGGTTGAAAGCTTTCGTACTCTTTGTCCCTACAGCTGTGGTAGTTGTCTTTGTGAGACCAATTCATTCTCCAAGCATTTATGGTATTCCCACTAGCGAGTGCCCCATGATGACTCTTATAGTCGTGCTGATTTCGGCCCTATCCATCCTGAATAATTGGGATGACCTTTTATTAAGATTTTCAGCCAGATTTGGCGGGCCAACCAGCGTCCAAGCTGAGCTGGTTTTTTCCTTATTGGCTTTCCTAAATTTATTTTTATAGAGTTTATGAAAGCCTATTGGTATACCAGAATCCTTCATATCATATAAGATCGGTGAAAGTAGTAAATGGTACCAGTGCACAGTGGTTGCGTCCATACGCCAAAAATAAAAAAATCCATCTAAATCAGAGGTCGGCACGGCCCTATCTCGGGGGCATAGGAAATTTCTCTGCGCGAGCTCTGCCACACACACACAGTATACATGTGTGAAACGTCATGCTCACAGCCTACTTTCTGCTATTCGTTACTAACACTAATGCGGTAAAATCATATCAATGTATTGGGGTGCCGACCTCTGATCTAAAAATATAAAGTCTAAATAAGTGGTGGGCAAACTCTCATTTTACATAGCACGCGAGTATAGGGTAGGAAATTCTGCCGCAGCGCTGCCGGCACACTGACAGTGTGAGCACTCTCAAATTTTTTTTAGAAGCTCTCTCATTTGCTCTCATTTTGATTCATTTGACAGCCCAAACTAAAAATCAAAATTTTTCCACTGAGAAAAATTTTCTCAGAAATTGGATTGGAAAAACTTTTCTTCATGGAGAATATAGATAGGGAAGCGTAGTTTTTCATTTTTTTAAGAAATGTTGTTAGCAAAGCTTTTTATACCCTTGCAGAGGGTATTATAATTTTGTCCAAAAGTGTGCAACGCAGTGAAGGAGACATCTCCGACCCTATAAAGTATATATATTCTTGATCAGGATCACCTCCTGAGTTGATATGAGCATGTCCGTCTGTCTGTCTGTCTGTCTGTCCGTTTCTACGCGAACTAGTCTCTCAGTTTTGAAGCTATCGTCTTGAAACTTTGCACACACCCTTCTTTCCTTTGCACGCAGTATATAAGTCGGAACGGGATCGGCCGACTATATCCTATAGCTGCCATATAACTGATTGATCGGAAATGGTATAACTTTGGTGGTTTTAGAGTTGGAGAGTTCAAATTTGACATAAGAGCTATTTTTGGCAACACATTACGACATGCCAAATTTCATAAGGATCGGCCGACTATATCCTATAGCTGCCATGTAACTGAACGATCGGAAATGGTATTTGGTAGAAATATGAACTTTCGTATTTTTGAAGATAGAAGCTTGGAACTT
Source organism: Drosophila bipectinata (assembly GCF_030179905.1). Taxonomy (NCBI): domain Eukaryota; kingdom Metazoa; phylum Arthropoda; class Insecta; order Diptera; family Drosophilidae; genus Drosophila; species Drosophila bipectinata. Next base: position 7,332,759 of record NC_091735.1, on the reverse strand, counting down.
TTTTTTAGATTTTTTATTGTAATTAATTGGTTTTATTATGATGTAATCATAAGGATTGGCCAACTATATCCGATGTTTGCGATATATATCCGGTTTTAACTGCAAGGGTATATCAACTTCGGCTCCGCCCGAAGTTAGCTTTGCTTTCTTGTTTTAAAATAAAATACTCAATTTTAGTGCCCATTGCAACTTTTGAATTAACGAAAAATGAAATAAAAAATATACGTTTTTTTCGCTCAGTGAATTCTCTGCTCTCATTGTTTTTCTCTGCTACGGACACACTCAAATTTTAAACATGTGTTAGTTTTGCCCCCCACATTTAGACTCTAAATGTAAGCAAATCCGATCCAAATTGTCCAAATTTTGCATTGGCAAAACAGTTTCGTCCCGAATTCTAACGGGACTTTCTAAAAATAGAATAGAATTCGTTAACACGTGTTCAATTTCACAACACATCGAATTAAAAATTTAAAATGGATTTTAAAGTTGAAGCTATTTACTTTCATAAGTTCTTCTACTGAAATTAATTTGATTTATTTATTATTTGATATTGTGTATTTTTAATTAATACTCATATTTTGTGTATTGTGAACGTCATTTTGTCTGTTTAAGTAGGCTTTTAGATATGTTGCCCCCCGATTCCCCCTTTCTTAGTGTTATCAGTGTATTTGTCAATGTTTTAAGATAATAAATGTTAAGTGTAGCTACTAATATTGGCTGATGTGTGCATAATCAACAATATACTAACATCGTCTCTTTTTTTCTTCAAGGTCGATACAGCTGTTTGCATTGTAGTTGTATGGCAAGTTATATGACAACTATATGTAGTCGGCCGATCGTTAAGAAATTAGGTCGAATTAACTGACCAAAAATAGAATCTGTACAAAGTTATTTGTTTCTATCTTCATAAATACGAAAGTTGGGTAGTTTCCGATCGTTCAGTTATAAGGCAGCTATAGGATATAGACGGCCGATCCTTATGAAATTTGGTGGGACGTTTTATTTTGCCAAAAATGGCTCTCAAATGTGAACTTTCTAACTCTAAAAACGCCATAATCAACAATATACTAACATCGTCTCTTTTTTTTCTTCAAGGTCGACACAGCATTTTGCATTGGAAATTTATGACAAGTTATATGGCAGCAAAGATTATAAAGTACATAGATGGGACATCAGGGCCCAAAACGGTCAACTTTTTGCGTCGAGCTTGTTGGTGAGGGGGGAACGCACATGCATACGATTCTATTTTTAGAACTCATTACATGTATCCGTCAACAAAAATGTGAACCTATGTATGTATGTGTGACTGCTCGCACGACGGAGTAAAAATGTTTTGGCTTCCAAATTTCAATTTCAATTTCTCGTTTCTGTTTCCGATGCGCCAATGTGGTAGTTGGCAGAACAAATAGTATTTTTAGTCGCCGCAGATCGAGACAGGATGGTAGCGTAATGCATAAAGTAGTTACTCTATGAGTAATTTTTCTTTGAACTTTCTATGAGACTTTGAACTTTTTCGTTCTTTTATATTTATGTTTTTTTTTTATTTTTCCTTAATTATAATGTTTTTCTTTAATTTTACAAATGTAAAATTGTTTAATTCTTTATTATGTCCGGCTAATAAAATTTCAAGGGAGTCCTTCCGGGATTTTGTCATCTGACACGTCCGTCACTTATTTTTACAACAATTGTAATAGAAGAATAATAACGTAAAAATTAAAAGTAAAAAAAAAAAATAATAAAAAAATAATAAAAAAATAAAAGTAAATATAAAAAGAATCATAAAACTATAACTTTATCAAAATTGAAACAACCGCCCCCCCGCTAATGAAGTCGAACCCAGGACCCCATGAATAAGGACCACGCACTATCCATCTAGGCTACCCTTGAAGTCGATTTTATGATACTTAAAATTGGTGTTAAAGGAGGCGCTAGAATCTATACCAAAAACAGAGTTGACGAGTAAGGATAGTAAAAGATATTTCTGATCTCTTTACTCTTACATTGGTTCGATTACAACGTTTCTAACTTTCATCGTTCCAAAGATGTTACGATCTAAAAATAGAATTCTCTCTCTCCCTATCTCATCTGCCAGCCGTTTGTCGTGGAACCCGCTCTCAAATGTTTTCATTATTACAGCGGGTTCCACGACGGAAAAAATGAAAACATTTGAGAGCGGGTTCCATGACGCGGCCTACCAAAATGCCGTAGAACCCGCACTTATAGACATTTTTACAGCGGGTTCCACTACGAACTGAGACAATGTTAGGGTTATTTTACAATTTTGTATTTTTTTTTTATTGGATTATTAATTTAGGAAAACACATTAAAATAATAAAACAATAATATAAATAGATTAAAAATTAAAAAAAAATGGACTTCCCGAGCCCGGTTTGAACTCGTTTTACTTTGCACACCAGCCAAGCACTCTACCACTCGGCTATTCCTCATTCGTTGTCGCGCGAAAAATTTCTCAAACTTAACTTGTCGCGCAATGGAACCCGCTCGTTCCAGCGGGTTCCACTGATGGAACCCGCCATAGAAAATTTTTCTTTGTATGAGAGGTCCCATCTATGTACTTTATAATCTTTGGTTATACATCTATATGACTAGAAGGATTTTCTTTTTACTCCCTTTCTTATACTCTTTGAGTTGGATAGATGATTTTCAGCACCTCGAACTCATAATCTTGACTTTGGCACACAAATATCTTCGCACTAAGAGCTTGTCAAACGTTCATTGGTTCATTGGTTGGCATCCCCAGGAGAATTTATGTTCATTTTTATCTCGCACTCTAAAATGGATAAGCCAAATCACAAGGTTTGGAATCTAGGATTCCTTTACCGAAGTCTTTAAGCTAAAGTAGATCAAGTTCTGGTAAATTCGACTGGACTCATGAGGCCTCTTCGGCTGAGGCTCACTGAAAACAAAGAGGCCAGGCCCTAATTGCGTCAAATGTGTCTTTCCCAAAAAAAAAAGAAGAAAACCCATAATATTTGCATTGTGGGATAAGCACCCAGATACGCTCAGCTTAAAGTTTTTCCCGTCCTAAAATATCTTCATACCGGTAAATTCGCGACGTCTACCCAACCTGATGCATTGTGCAAGTTTGTCGCTGATGAGCTGAACAGAGAGCCGAATGATCTAGCCTGTCATGAGCTGGTTAAAAAGTGCTGACATCAACCCCCTCAAGATCGTTAATTTTAAATTGGGAGTTTCGGAGTGACATTTCTCTACCGTCTTCAGTGATAACTTTTGGCCTATGCCGGTAAAAGTTAGCCAGGTTGACTGCTGACTTTTAGAAAGACAGACTGCTAAGGTTATTGACCTCCCGGCCCTTTTTCATAAACGGGATCGTCAAAATATCCCTAGCGCCGCTGTCGCCAGTTGTTGATGGCAGCTATATGATATAGTTATCCGATCTGGCTGATTTTAACATATTATTTTAGAATAAACATAAAAATATTTTGTGAAAAGTCCCTACCTCAACTAGAAGTATTTTTGACCGCTCTCTCCATACAAGCCGGACCACAGTGCAGTACAAACCAATTCGTCTGCTATGCAGTTTCCTGTGTTTTTTTTATGACCATAGAGCCATTCGAGGCTGTCATACTAATTGGCTATCTCGTGAAGATATGATCTACAGTCTGAAACTGTTTTTGAGTTGCTTGATTGTCGCTTTATATGTTGACTTCGCTGTGTGCGAGGTTGTATGAATTGAGGTGTAGGAGTGCTTCTTTGCAACGAACTGTTTTTTGGCTCATCTCTGGAAAAAAGGCTTCTTTCTGCACCATTCTTACTATTTTATACAGAGATTCTCGTACTTCTGCAACTTGAATCGCGCTCAAATGTCGAAGTCCTTGCGGGTGGCTTAAGTGATGCAGATACCTTTGGACGTAAGCCATAACTAATAAAAATTTGTTATATGATGAATAAGTGGTGATGATAGAGTCATCAACTGAACAAACATGTGCTATCACGTTGGTTGGTTGTCTTCTTTTTTCGTGATTGGTCAGGGGGATGAGAGTAAGTATTCTTCGGCCACCGATTCACATCGTCCCGTAGCCCATCGGGACCGAACCACCAGATGTCATGCTGGATAGCTGGTGAGGCGTAAAACCCCGAAGGTACATGCTGCCCTTGGGCTGTCGTACTTAGTACTTAGGAAACGAAAGTCTTCTAGCATGTCGGATTTCCTTTAATCCAATATTGTACGATACATACATATGATACGATGTATATGCATCAGTCTTGAAATTAACGGACATGAGAATTCCGGTGGATAAAAAATTGCGTTAGTACCCATTTAGTCAATTGGGCAGCCAACACTGCGCCAGAGATTTCAATTCGAGGAATTGTTAGTGGTTTAGTGGGCGTGTCAATAGAGCAGTGCTCACTCTCCCAGTGGTCTCTAGGTGGATTGAGAATCTATTGAGTGCGATTTGGTCAGACTTCCCGATGACTCGTTTCTTGTCAAATTCAGTTTTTAACGGAAGCCGGACCAGGTATTTTCCATTGGGTTGTCTGGTGCAGGTACGCTGGAAATGATCTTCACACCATTGTTCTTCTGCTGTTACCGATCTCTCAGAGCTGATTTGATCGAGATCGATCAAATTGGCATCGAATGGTTACCACATTTTCCATTGTTTTATTGCTATGGCCAAACACGTTCCAACCCAATTGAGTGAGTTGAGCAAAAGGTTGATTTGGAGCTCCTTTCCGTAAATCTGGCAGTAACAAATATGGTATTAGATCAGAGGTCGGCATTTATACAGACACAGTATAAATGTGTGAAACGTCATGCTCACAGCCTACTTTCTGCTATTCGTTACTAACACTAATGCGGTAAGATCATATCAATGTATTGGGGTGCCGACCACTGTATTAGATCTACTCCAAATAACGCGTCGATGCGGCCTGGTCTGGTAAAGGTGGGATCGGCCAAGTGTTAGCCCTGAAGATGCTGACATGTATCCACGTTCACGTTGCTTTTTGGTAAATGAGAGGTTATCGAGTTAAGGACATACGCTGGTCGCACCAGATGGTGAAATTGGAGAAGTCTACAGTACTAAACAATACTCTAAACTACTAAACTACAGTACTCTGTACTAAATCTACAGATTTTCTTTGAGTTATCACCGATCCCGGTGAACTGTGCTGTGACTCGTTGACGTGGAAGTCCCAGTAACTGAGTGGCACGTTCTGTGATTAACGTGCCCTTAGAGCCATGATCGATCAAGGCTCGAATACCTGCAGTTTGTCCGGTGTTGTTATTATGTAGTTGTACTAGAGCTGTGGCCAGCAAAATGAATTGAGTTGACTGCGCTACAGTGGCCATCAGCACTGTAGTAGAATCGGAAGGTTGATCAGGATCGAAGCGCTCCATTGCTGCGTTCTGAGTAATCGGTGATGAGCTGATATACGTCGTGGGGAAGTGAAGCAGGGTATGGTGACGATGTCCGCATTGTAAACGATTTTTGTTGCTGCCACACTGCGACAAGGGATGATTGATGCTGAGGAAATTTAGACATGCCTTTGTATGGTAATGTCATATAGACATGCATTTGTTTGGACAAAAACTCAGGACATCGCCGCGAAATGTGTTGCCCCTTACAATTTATGTAAGAGATGGGTGCTGAATGGCTGGTTCCAGTCGTGGTGTGGAACTTGCTGCGATTTTGGTGGGGATAATTTTTGATTTGTTGATCGTAGAGTTTTCCGTTGGCTGAAACATTTTCGGTTCTTAATGATGTTCATACTGACGAGGCGATTGTTGAGGAAGGTTTCCAAGTCGAGGAAACTCGGAATGTCACTGGAGTTTCCCAAGCAATGTTCCCAGGCTTGTACAGTTGTCGTAGGTACTCTAGCGATCAAATGATGGACTATTCATTGCGTGCTAGCATGGATATTCGTTTCAGCATATGTTTTATCTTGGATGAGCTTTCCCTTGAGATAAAGGGTAAATCGTAGAGGGCGTTCATGTGGTGCATGAATTGTAAACGTGGGTTCGTTTCATAGCGTTTGATGATAAAATCCCTTGCGATAGTGTAGTTAGCCATCCGTTAGTTCCATTTGGTGTACATCTTGGTCCTGCTCTTTGACAGTGCTTGCATCAGGCATCGCTTGTTGATCGGCGCACGCTGGAAGCTGACTGGGGAAAAGTGTTTCGCACTCCGTAGATATTAAACAAAACGGTGTGATAAATTCCTCTTCGAACTGGAGAGCGACATTGGGCTAGCGTTTGCGCGACGCGTGCGATGCGAAGTTTGATCACGTTTTTTTCGCTTCCACTTTGTCGAAGAGAATGAAGAAGTTGCGAAGGACAATAATGGTTAAGTGATGAGGTAAGGTTTCTATTCAAGACTTTAATAAAACTATCGGAGATGACCGTGGATTCTGGAGTCGTGTATGGATTGTCCCCTCATGGGCCACCAAAAATGTTGTGGCAAATGTCTTTCATGGGCGGAATGTCATAGTTGAGCACAGTTCAGCTCGGGGGACTTTCGAATCTAACCGACTAGCCTGAGTTAATGAATTGAACTTCATTTATTTATTTGCTTGCTAATTATTTAATGTGGTTTATGTTGGTTAGGTTTTAATTATTTCGGAATGGGTCAGTTTTAATCCCCTGTGGTTTGTACCCTGACCTTCTCTACCACTCCGTTTGCCTTGCTTGCTCTACGACTCTTTTTAAACCACTACTTTACAAAGAGGAAAGAAAGACAAATAAAGCTTTACGGGAGAAATCTGGGTGGACTCTAAGCTCGCTGGAAAAAAAAAAATAGAAAAGATAAATAACGCCCATACACAGTCTTATATTCTTCCTGCTTAAAACCCTAGAAAGGGTCATAAATCACTGTCGAGTCAGGCTGCTGAATTAGTTTATGGTTTATTTATTATGCTTAAGTATGGAAATATCGCCTTAGTTAAGCGCAAGCTGACTCTTTCTCGGCCGCTCGACTTCAACAGGCCTATTATAAGAGAGGTTTAGCTCCACAATATCTATGTCGGACCGCTGATAATGTGATCATTTACATAAGAAAATATCAAGCAAAACCGTCTTTGGCACCAAGCAAGCGAAAATGGTCTTTAAGGGCAAAACACTGAAACCAACCAACCCAGACGCCAAGACAGGTAGCCGGGGGCAAAGGAGGGTCGAGAAAAGCGGCCAAAGGGGTCGAGAACCGGTCAAAAACAGGGAAACCACGGGAAGTATCCCAAGGATCAGTACGGGGGGAAGGGGGTACAGATGAGGTCCGTGGCCAGGAAAGGAGAGGGGGCACGGACGGCGACCCGCCAACGGCAACGTACCGTTATTTGAAAGCAGGATTAACGGCAGGCGCAGAATCCGGGAGGATTAACAGGCGCTTTAAGCAATATATAAGGAGGCCGATTCATAGTGGCCGATTTCGCTATTCTAGCGTCATATTAGCCATATTTTCAACTCAACATTCATTAAAATTTTCTTTTCTACCGATAGTTTAAAAATTAAATATCGGCAAAATAATACCAAAACCTATAAACTTGATCAACTAGATCAAACGTAAGCTCTCAAAGATAACATATGGTACTATAAATTTTCTGGGTTTGAATTCTGCTTGATCGATGTCTTTTCATATTTGTGACACTTTTATTGATTCTGTCTGTTTGGAATCAATTTCAACATTTTCTCAAAGTTAAAGCTTACGTGCCCCTGTAAAATATATTTTCAGCAATCACTTTTTGCAGTATGGCATGAGGAAGCAGATGCCATAAAGAAGAGTTTTGCTGTTGTAGATCACATTTTCAGGAGCAGAATGGATAAATCGCTATGTTCCGAGGTGGACTTGACATCTTTCCTTTCCCAAGAAAGGAAAGCTAACTTCGGGCGGAGCCGAAGTTGATATACCCTTGCAGTTAAAACCAGATATAGTTGGCCGATCTTTATAAGAATATCATAATAAAATCAATTTATTACAATAAAATATCTAAAAAAAAGTCCCAAGCTTCTATCTTCACAAAAACCAAAGTTGGTATTTCTACCAAAAACCATTACCGATCGTTCAGTTATATGGCAGCTATAAGATATAGTCGACCGATCCCGGTCGTTCCGACTTATATACTGCGTGCAAAGGAAAGGGTGTGTGCAAAGTTTCAAGACTTATGAAACTTGGTATGTTGGATCAACTGACCAAAAATATAATCTGTATAAGTTCCAGTTTTCTATCTTCAAAAACACAAAAGTTGGGTCATTTCCGATCATTCAGTTATATGGAAGCTATAGGATATAGTCGGCCGATCCTTACGTCGATCGGCTGATTCGGCACGTCGTATAACTTTACCAAAAATGGCTCTCATGTAAAATTTTAACTCTCTAACTAAAAAAACAACAAAGTTACAGCATTTCCGATCAATCAGTTATATGGCAGCTATAGGATATAGTCGACCGATCCCGGTCGTTCCGACTTATATACTGCGTGCAAAGGAAAGGGTGTGTGCAAAGTTTCAAGACGATAGCTTTAAAACTGAGAGAATAGTTCGCGTAGAAACAGACAGACGGACATACTCATATAAACTCAGGAGGTGATCCTGATCAAGAATATATATATTTTATAGGGTCGAAGATGTCTCCGTCACTGCGTTGCACACTTTTGGACAAAATTAGAATACCGTCTGCAAGGGAATAAACATGCCTAATACTGCTCGGATTCGATACACTGGACGTTCTCGTTGGTGACCGTTGGTCGTAAGTAACCCACTGATCGCCAGTCACCATCTGCTTCAGAAACGGGTCAATTTTTTTGTTTTCTATACGTCGATAGCCGTAGATTGAGCTTCTTTGTAAATACAAGCTTCTTCAAATGGTTTAAAACGGTTTTATGACTCATGACCAGCTCTTGGCCGATGCTACAGCTGCTACTAAGTCACGACCAACACCAGGATTCATCAGTTGAAACCATCGTTGTGCCATTGAAATTTAAGCTTCACAAATTTTATTGGCAGCTTGCGATGAATTTTTGTCTTTGTCGTAGTAGTATTGTAAAATATGCCAGATTTTCTCTTTAATTTGCTCCATGTTTGAGAAATTGACTATGACTTCTTTAGGACGTGAAAATACGTTTCTACCAAGATGAAGTATACCTGATGCGATGAATACAACTAGAAGTATGATCTTGAAATGACTTATTCCTTATAATATAAAGCCAATAATTACCAATTTTCTTTGCGCATTTGATCTAAATGAGTAGTACACTAAATTAAAGATATTGTTTTAATTAAATAATTTTTATACCCTTGCAGAGGGTATTATAATTTTGGTCAAAAGTGTGCAACGCAGTGAAGGAGACATCTCCGACCCTATAAAGTATATATATTCTTGATCAGGATCACCTCCTGAGTTGATATGAGCATGTCCGTCTGTCCGTCTGTCTGTCTGTTTCTACCCGAACTAGTCTCTCAGTTTTAAAGCTATCGACTTGAAACTTTGCACACACCCTTCTTTCCTTTGCACGCAGTATATAAGTCGGAACGGCCCAGATCGGCCGACTATATCCTATAGCTGCCATATAACTGATTGATCGGAAATGGTATAACTTCGGTGTTTTTAGAGTTAGAGAGTTCAAATTTTACACGAGCGCTATTTTTGACAAAATAATACGACATGCCAAATTTCATAAGGATCGGCCGACTATATCTTATAGCTGCCATATAACTGAACGATCGGAAATGACCCAACTTTCGTGTTTTTGAAGATAGGAAGCTGAAACTTAATACAGATTATATTTTTGGCCAGATGATCCAACCTACCAAATTTCAGGAGGAATTAAGGATCGACCAACTGTATCCGATGTTTGCGATATATATCCGGTTTTAGCTGCAAGGGTATATAAACTTCGGCTACGCCCGAAGTTAGCTTTCCTTTCTTGTTATTGATAAATATAAAAAAAATGTTTGTTTGTTTTTTAAACAATAAAATGTATTGCATATTTATAGTATTCAATCTATTTATTTATAGGTATAGCTTGTTGCTTATAGCTGGTCTATAATATATTAAATAAACCATTTGTCAGTTTCTATGCAAACTAATCTCCCTGGTTTGAAGCTATCGTTTTCCATTTTCTTTCTGCCTCTTCTTTGCCCATATAAGGTTTTTTTCTTTGTCTTATTAGTGGGACGGCTGTATCTGTCATGTGCCTACACGATCACAAATTAGCCTATCTGGCCTATCCAAAAAAATCTTGATAATCTTAAAATATAAAAATCTTAATCATAAATTCTTTAAATTCAATTTCCACTCTAACCCTGAATTTGGTTTTTTTCTAAATTTTTTAAATAATGGTAAATAATGGTTTAAATTATAAATTTGGTTTACATCGCAAATAAAATAGCCCAATATTGTGACCCACGATATTTTTCTTAATTAATTTTAAACTACATCATCATCAAGAAAATAAAATCTATTGAGACCTTTTATTGCTATTATAATAATACAAGAATAATAAATTCTTCAAAATCAATTTCCACTCTAACCCTGAATTTGGTTTTTTTCTAAATTTTTTAGTGTCGTTTCAATGCGTAAATAATAATAAATAAATGAAAATAAAATCTATTGAGACCTTTTATTGCTCTATTATAAAATCACTTGATAGAAAAAATGTATTTCTTTAGAAAAATTCAGCAATTGCAGTGCGACTTTGAAATGACTATTGAGGGAAGCGGTTCTGCATTGGTCTCTAAGGTGAGCTCTTAGGTGGTGCCAAAATTAATCGATTCTTTTATGAACGGTAACTAGAAAAAATTCTTGATTAAAATTTTCAGTCTCCGCTTTGAAATAGTAAAAACGGCGTGTGATGAAAACGAATTACGTAAAGCGACTTCTTTTGCAATTCGCAATATTCATGGTATTCGTGTTCTTTTTTTAAACATAGTAGTAGGACTCTCCTCTTGGCCCAAAACACCATTCCACCCCGGGTCGGACTAAGGTGTTACTCGACCCGTGCCGATGCATCGCGATGGTCAGCTTGGCTGGGGGCCCGGGATATTCTTCCCAGTCTCTAACGGAGGGCTCAGGGTAAAAAAGAGTAGGGATCTGAAAAAAAAACTCAATTTAAGACATCGAATAGTGAGTCCCGTCAAGCCAAATTCGTTAAGTCAGGTCAGTTAGGGCCCCGCCCCAAATTGGGGATGGCTGGAGGAAAGGCTTTCGAAACTGCTACCACGATGTCATCTCCCGGCCTAAGTGCCATGATACCACCCTGAGGTGCGACAAAAGAAGGTGGTCCTCCAGAAGCTGGCGACAGCGGATGAAAGAAACATACATGCGCGGAAAAGAGGTCTGCCGGACAAATCCTTCGAAGCCACGAACGGTCAAAGACTGCCAAGAGCTCTGAGGAGTGGCTCAAAATGGTAGAATGGACAAGAAGCGTGCTCCCATCTTATGGAGCGGAAAAGTGAAAATGGATGAAGGCCACCCTAGCTAAGGAGTGCTTCGAGATCCCTGCGAGGGAACCGGGCCCCGCACCTGTCTGTGAAGACAGGTTGTTCCAGGACAGGGGTGGTTACAGGAGAATGTCATGGTTGTAGCCTATGACGATGAGCAATCGGTGGAGCTATTCAATTCTGCGATCCAGGAGCTCGAAGAGAACTACAAGGGTGCCAAACTCATAGCGCTAAGCTGGTGTGACATCCATTATAGCCCCGAACAAGGATATGGATGCCGGCATCCATAAACGAGCAGAGTCAGATGTTGACAAAGCTCCAATGCTTTAACCCGCACCTTCCCACGACGGACTGGCGTGTGACGAAGGTTGAAGTAATGCAGGGACCAACAAACCAGGCGGTGCTTATCATAAATAAAGAGTCGCTAGCTCGTATAGAGGCCCTCATGGGGAGCTTAGCTTCAATTTCAGCTGTGTCACCGTAGAAGTATACAGATCAGACTCCGGAGGCAACGCAAACCCAGAAAAGATCTCAGACGAACTTGCCTCCGAGATCGTCGCCTCTGGCGCACAGTGCACTATGGGAAAAAAGTCAATTTTTTTGGCATAAAACAAATTATTTTACAATTTACTTTTAAAAATAAAATATATTTTTTTAATTTACATACCCTAATTAGCCAAGAGCCGTTATCTAAGATTTTTTACTAACAACAATATAGTTTTAATAAACGAACAAAGTCAGCTGTTCGATTGACATTGTTGTGTGCTTAAATTAGTGAAAAATTTTTGCAAACTTTCACTGTTTATTTTGTGGAGCAACAAATTGATTTATTATTTCTGATTATGGCAAATCGTAGCAAAGATATTTATAAATTTATCTTAGATTACATGTTTTGATTATTATGACTTGTTGTCCAACTGTGAATTGTTTTATATGTGTATATTTTTAGCTTAAAACTAACAAGTTTGTTTGTGTTCCGTGGTGTATAACTTATAAATGGCACAACGTTGCAAAAAGGTAAAAGCTCAAAGTTATTACCAAACGTATCCTTAATATCGCAAAACTAATCATTTTTGCAACTTTTTGCACGTTTTTTCAAAAAAGTGACTTATGTCCAGCAACTTATGAGCTCCCTCCCCTGCCCCTTTCGAAGTTTGGGAGAAAAACAGGCGCTCGGAAGATGCTCTAAGAAGATACATACAAATACAACTTTACGGCGAGCAATTTGATTAAACTTTAAATCAGCAAAAATCAACCAAAATTAAATGTTTCATTGGTTATATTAAAAAACATTTGCCAAAATGCTACCGTATAATGGACTAATTTAAGAAAAAACACTCTTTGTGGCTAGCCGGCAATATGAGTTTAAGCGTTTTTGCTCAAAATATGTCATCGAATAAACGAGGTCGCCCAAAAATGAATTATGAGGATGCTGGCGTAAGGCTCAAAAGAAAAATAGCATCTGAACTTGCAGAAGAAATAACAATTTTCTTTTACTCCACGCTGCCACCTTCAACAGAATCTGTTGGTTCAGAAAGCGGCTTCAACAGAATCTGTTGGTCAGTTAAAAGAGAAATTGTCTTCGATTTTAGGAGTAGACCACCATTTGATTCATCGCCTTTACATTATTTTGATTGCTATAAATTATAATTATCCCATAAATTCTGAAAAATTCAAATTATTTTGTTTTGAAACTTTCACCACATATACAATGTCGAGCTATCCGTGGTACCCCATGTCTCCGACTGTAGTACAATGATATAAAATCATACAATCGGATTAATCGTTCCAGTTGCCTCTTTGGGAGAAGGTGTATCGGAAGCAAGGCATAAATTATTTAAAGCTGACAGAAAGCATCACGCAAGAAAATGTAGCCGCATTGACAATATGTCTGATGTGTTTCACAGGGCTGTAGATTCGTCCAATCCTTTACTCTTTAATCTCCGCATTACCAAAGGGCAAAAAAAAAGAAAGCGTCTACCAGCAGAGGTTATCTATATTTTTGAGGAGCCAATATTGAATGAAAAGGACACAGGTACCTCCGTAAGTTTGTCCGAAGATGAATCCGATTACGATAATGAAAGTGATTGTTTGGAAATATATTTAGAGGAAGAGGAATCTGATTAAACTGTACATTAATTATAATAAAAATATAAAAATAAAAAAAAAATTATAAGTGGCTTGCAGCCATTTTACAAATTTAATTTATTGGTGGGGGGTGGGTGGATGAAGGCAATTATCCGATTCAAAAAGCAACAAAATCCGAAATTACACATTAATCTTAATAGTATACATAACAAATTTCAGTTTTCAGTTTTTATCTTTAAAACTAGAGTTTATGCAAAAAAACTTTTTTCCCATAGTGCAGTGGCTGATTTGGCTATTTTAGCGTCAGATTAAGCAAATTTTAGTCTACCGATAGTCAAATAATTGAATATCGTAAAAAAAATACACAAAACCTATAACCCTGATCAACTATATCATCTGTAAGCTCTCAAAGCTGACATATGGTACTATACAATTTTCAGGTGTTGAATTAGGCTTGATCGATGTATTTTTATGTTTGCGACACTCTTTTTGATATTGTCTGTTTGAAATCAACAAAATGAAGTTGATTAACTAGATCATCTGAAAGCTCTCAAAGCTGACATATGGTACTATACAATTTTCAGGTGTTGAATCAGGCTTGATCGATGTCTTTTTATGTTTGCGACACTCTTTTTGATTTTCTCTGTTAGAAATCCATTTTAGCATTATCTCAAAGTTTAAGGTATATAGTAAACGAAAATAAAGGTTTTGTGACCTGAGAGTAGATGTTGCATTCAACATTTATGTTTAAAACCAGCAATGTTTTTAGTACTCTTTTTATACCCTTGCAGAGGGTATTATAATTTTGTCCAAAAGTATGCAACGCAGTGAAGGAGACATCTCCGACCCTATAAAGTATATATATTCTTGATCAGGATCACCTCCTGAGTTGATATGAGTATGTCCGTCTGTCCGTCTGTCTGTCTGTTTCTACGCAAACTAGTCTCTCAGTTTTAAAGCTATGGACCTGAAACTTTGCACACACCCTTCTATCCTTTGCACGCAGTCTATAAGTCATTGACCTAACCTAACCTAACCTATGTCATCCACCTTTACCAATCGGCTTTCGTTTTGGCTTTGATATAAGCCGAGATATTAATCTCTGAAGTATCAGCGGCAGGCCGAAAAAAAAATATATATTTCGCTGGAAGAATCACCTGTAAGGGTTTTGGTGTCGCAGGTACGAAAACTACAGCATCAGTCCGATACCAGTGGTCCGGACTGTGGAATAGCCTGCTGGGTGACTCTAACCGTGGTTTCATTCACTAGGACCTGTGGTATCACTTAAAAGGATGCCACGGAGGACATGTCGGACAATTGTTCATTTTCCCTGAAAAATTCAAAGACGAATTGTTCTCAGTTCTAGCCCTAAGGGGGACCAGAGATATGAGCGGCTGTGTAATGTCGGCTGAGCCGGCTGAGGAGGATCACAAACAGGATCATTTTACCTCTATTCAAAAGGTAAAATTCACAACTATGGCCCAATAGTCGTGACGAATTTCTAAGCCAATTATCTTGCGAGCTTAAAAACCTTCTTCAAAATGGATTTGACAAAAAAAAAGCAATATACAGTTAAAAAAAATTAAAATTACTTAAAATTTACAGTTAAGGGCTATTGTTTGTGATGCCCCAGCTAGTGCTTTCATCAGTAGGACTCCAGGACATACATCTTGGCATAGAAGTTAAAATTGCATTTAAGTCGGCAAATAAATAAATGGTGTTTTAACATACACAACAACGAGTGAAGACTTAATAACCGACGAGGAATTCAAAAGTAGGTAATATTCCGTTCATCACTTAAAACAGTATTTGACAAAATAGGCACCCTTTAAGACCGTAAATGTAAAAATGGTTTCCCAAATTCCACTAGACTGCAGGCATTTATTAGACTTAGGAGTCATGCGTAAATTTCTTGTTTGATTGAGGAAAAATAAGACTTATAATATATTGATCCTTAAGCCAAGACCCTTAAGTGAACTATATAACTGGAAAGCAACGGGATTAAGACAACCTTGGGATGAAATGCCTTTATTTTGGCCATAGCCGTAATTTATAAGCTAGAATGTTAAAAGTTGGAGAAATTGCTGCTTATATTATTTGTGAATTTCGTATTTTTCTTTTACTCTACAACTTTTTTTAAAAAAGTGGTATACTTTTAAAAAATAAAAAAATTGTATACTTTTAATCTCGTCTTCAACACTATATACTTGGGGTGCATTTTCCGGTTTTGGAGAAACTAAAAATGCAATAACTTCACCTGACAATGAGTGTGATTTTGAACGCATTTTTTGCCTTCTTAGCAGACATAGCAGCTGCTTCAACAAGTAGAAGTGTTGAATTTTCCTTTGCATGTTCGGAAGCAAATCTTCTTTTATGCCGTAATATTCCTTCGTTATAAGAGAGCCGAGGTCGTCCACCGAGATTACAATTATAATCATCTTTTGAATAAAATATTAGCACCGATGTAAGCAAGTTAGCAATTTCTTATTTGGAACGACGAATATTTCTGTGTGCTTTATTCAGCAGTCTCTTAATTTGAACAATAAAGTTTTTTATTTTGTTTTTAATCACCTCGTTTAATCACAAATCGTTTTCCGGAAAACCATTTGGAATTACTTAGACGCAAACCCAGTAAAAAATAGCGTTGAAATTTCGATTTACATCCAGCCAAACTTCTAGTGTCACCTCGACGAATAGCAACCTTGCTTGAATCTGTTGACACATTTAGCCCCTCCGCAAATTCCCGCAAATTATTTAAATGCGATCTGAATATTCACATAATAACTCATACTACCACATACGTTGTTATTTGAATCCTGTTGTATCTTGCTAGATATGCTCCACGAAACACAAATATTTTCAGGTTAGAATCAACAAAACTACTGTTTACGATTACATAAAAAACATGACAACACAAAAGCACATATAATTAAACACTTATACAAATATTTTCTACATACCATGCGAAACATTTTTCATTTTAAAGTATTTTAATTGGTAAAACTGTTTAAAAATTCGAGAACGCCAAAATTTAGGAACTTCACTAATCAGCAAGCGTGCACGCACCGCGTGGCAAGAAAAGGTCACTTTCAAGAGCTGGTGCAAGACGAGGGCTTTACAATAAAATACAAATTAAATATTTTCGATGTCTAGGGACTTTTCTTAACTTGAAATAATTGTAACATTATTGATATATTAAAACGAACTTTTCAGGTTTTGGCCAAAATAATGCCATTTCATCCCAATGTGCAATGATTGTAAAATACGGATTTTCGTTCTCAAAAATAAATTATCTGACGACCAATACTATGTGTTTTTCTTAGTGCATTGTGCGTATAGGATGCTTTGCTCCCCATATCAGCGAAACGTTAATTTGAAACCGTGTCAGCAATGTTGAACCTATGTGTTTTTAATTTTCCAATAATATTTGAAAAAAATA
The DNA here is from genome assembly GCF_030179905.1 of Drosophila bipectinata. Classification (NCBI taxonomy): domain Eukaryota; kingdom Metazoa; phylum Arthropoda; class Insecta; order Diptera; family Drosophilidae; genus Drosophila; species Drosophila bipectinata. The sequence continues at coordinate 7,315,817 of NC_091735.1, read as the reverse complement.
GTGTCATTTAACATACATACATAGCTTACTACATGTAAAAGAAACGGTGAAACAGGTTGTCGATCCAGTTAAAGGCTTTGTTTATGCATTTAAAAATTATTTTCAACACATTTTGACAGAAAGCCAACAATCATTCTGGAGCAAATTCACCAGAAAATGGACGAAGAACCGAATTTAACCATCCAAGACAGAAACAATTTAATAATATTAAAAAGAAGCGATTGAACCTTAATCCAGAAGGAACCTAACAATGTTTGTTACATTGAAGGAGATATTTCGATGTGAATAGAATCAATTATGAAAAATACATTTAGAGGAAGACGATTAAAGAATGTGCGGAACTTTTATATGTGGCCTATAAGATCTTCTGACTTGGATCTACCTAATACCTAGTAGACACGGAGCCTTTATCTTTTCAAGAAATTTTTGAATTTTATCAGTTTATTTGTAAAGCAGTCGCGATCCCATATTTCAAGGAAATAATTGTAATGCCGTTACTTCACCATATGAATGATTGAGAATATTGTCGTACTTTTATCTGTTTAACCCTAAATTATGTCATATGTATTATATAAAAGCCCGAAGAATCAACAATCGAGTTGTGCATAGACGGACAGCCCAGCCAGAAAAATTCAGCAATTGGAGCGATTGGAAATTAAAATTTGTTTTTCATTTGCTGTCGAAACCAAATAGGCCCTCGAAAGATTTGTGTATGACGCAAGGTCCTTAAAAAATAAGAGTATGTTTGAATGATTATTGAATAAACTTGTCCCGTGATGGCCTTGACTGCCAGACTGCAGCCCTGCCTATTGAGGGCGATAAGCATCATTGATCTCTTCCTAAAGCGGAGAGGCCATATCATGGGTGAATTCCTGCAGTATTGGAAATTTCTCCAATTCCTCAGTGCTGCGCGGTCAAAGTGATCCCTACATTTTAGCCTACACGTAGCCTGCCCTTGCTAGTTCGTTAGCGGCGCAATTTCCCTCGTGGTCCCTATGTCCGGGCACCCATATGAGGTGGATGTCATACTGTTCTGCCATCTCGTGAAGAGATCTGCGACAGTCATTCACTGTCCTGGAGTTGGATGAGAATCCATCAAGGGCTTTGAGTGCCGCTTGACTGTCTGAGAAGATACAGATTGCGTCTTGATTGCCAGTAAGTGCTGGGGATCTAAGTGCTTCCCCGATAGCTATTACTTCTGCTTGGAACACACTACAGTGGTCGGGGAGTCTGAAGGACTCATTTAGACACAGCCGTTTGCCATGGAAACCGCTTCCCACCTGGCCATTCAATTTTGAACTGTCTGTGTAAATATGAAGGGAACCGGCTGGTCCCGGGATTTGTGTGGCCCATTCCTCCCTTGTTGGAATGGATACCTTAAATTTTAAGGTGGGATGCTTAACTGGTATTCAGTAGTCTGTTGCCCCCGTTGGCGTGCAATGATGTAGGTACAACTTGGTATGTCCATACTCGCTCCTTTTCCATATGCCCGTCTCGCGTAGCCTAATTGCCGATAGCGTGGCTATTTTGGCCCCCATTATCTCTACGGGTAATAGGTCGAGTATGAAGTCTAGGGCGTCTGTCGATGTGGTACGCAGACTGCCTGTGATACAGACCTCCGCCATCCTTTGCGTTTTCCTAAGTCTCTCTCTACATGTGGAGTTTGTGAGAGCAGGCCACCAGACCACCACCCCGTAGAAAAGGATGGGTCTTATGACCGCTGTGTAAAGCCATCTTACTATTTTTGGGGACATTCCCCATTTAAGACCAATGGCTTTTCGGCATGTATAGAGCGCGATGGTTGCCTTGTTAGCTTTATCCATAGTGTTTGACTTCCAGCCCAGTTTCCTGTCTAGCATAATCCCTAGGTACTAGGTTTGGTATTTTGTACTTCCTGGTGAAGAGGACAAGCTCGGTTTTGGATGGGTTTACACCTAGTCCATTCCTAACTGAGAGGACCCTAAGTTTGTCCGTCAAGCAGTCACATAAAGTCTGGAAAAATGTCCCAGAGAAGGCAAATGCATTGCGGGTACGATGCCTATTCTGAAAATTGCTGTGAAAGCTTTCCTGACCCATGACCACAGATTAGTTCCGGCTTTAATTAGTTGAACCGGGACAATGCCATCTGGGCCTCGGGATTTGAAAGGCTTGAATCTTGAATAGGTATTCGAGTTGGTTGGGGGGGAGGGAGAGGCTGTCCCCCTGTCTTTTCGTTTCCAGGGTTTTTTCTTCCAAAGAGCATCCCGGGCAATGTGCCTCTGTGAGAGCCTCTAGGGTTTCTTTGCTGGACGTTGTCCAGTTACCTTCCGAGGTTTTAATATATCCTACATTTGGTGCAGTTGTTGCGAGGGCCTTCCGGAGTCGGGAGGCCTCTGATGTTTGTTGATTGTTCGCGCAGAACTTGGTCCAGGCATTCCTTTTTGCTCTACGCAGTTCTTTGTTGTACTGCCTAAGGTTCGCTTTGTACGTCTCCCTGGCTGTCTCCGTGTCCGCCTTACTGGCGAAATTAAAGGCTTTGCGGGCCTTAGTCTTAAAGGGCGCAAGTCTTTGCGACCACCATGGTGGTTTCTTTGACTTGCTACTGCCCGATCTGATTTTGGGACAAGCTTTATTGAATGCCCTGGCGCACGCTGCCGTAAGCGTGTCCACCATGGCATCCAGGAATTTCCCCAAAGATCTTTCTAGTTTTTTCTTATATAACTCCCAGTTCGCTTTTCTCGTGTTGCGTACTGTTAGTCGAATAAAGTTCTCAAATAAAGCTTCCCCACTGATGATGATGGTCGTTGGCAACGCAACCTATGATCAGGTCGATCTTGTGCTTCCTGCTATCTTCCACCAGCTGTTTGAGTAGCGGGTGCGGGGGGAGGGCTTCGTGGTCGTGGCCCATATACACCGAACACACCCTTAGAGGGCCCTTTGGGCTATCTATGGCTGCGGCTACGTGGTCTTCATTACTAAAATTGGGTAGCAATGACATGAAAGTGGATGACATAGCAATGACAGTGGATGACATAGCTAAATATAATTATAATTATATAAGATTTCCTCCTCAACCTCTCCTTTCAATATCTATGTGCCCGCGCTGATGTTCAAGACGATTTGTTCATCCAGTTTTTAATCAGAGAAAATTTTTGTCCAAAAACATCAGCCTAGTTATATAAAGAAAAAAGACCAGTGGGAGTGATATATTGTCTTCCCCATATCAGAACCACGGACCAACCTTCCATCTCTTCTTTGTCCACTAACCCAAAAAACTAATATCGTCACTAACACTTACCTATAAGGATACTAGAGGGCTACGTAGCAAACTCCCTAAACTATATTCTGATAGTTCTTTCTTTGCTTCTAAAAAGGTGAAATCACAAGAGTTAGGTGACAGAATTTATTTGCATTAAAATCATTTTGCCCGCTAAATCTTTATACATTATATGTTCATATATACCGCCTTCGTCCCAACTGCCCACATCGTAAGCTGACAAATGAAGCTTTCGTAAGCTTCGTAAGCCATTTGTGGGTGAATCACAGATGAACACTAGGTCTCCTCGACAAATGGACTCGGAGTGCTTGCACCATCTCTCCCTGCGCACAAGAGTCGGCAGATACTCATGCACCCATCGCTTCCAGAACCGATCCCGCATCATCCTTGCAATGCGCCACTGCTTCCTGGTAGCGCATCTCAGGGACTCCTGTCCGTCATGCTTGGGAAGATCTGAAGCATTGGGTGCTCCCTTCAGCAAGTCGTTGGGTGTCAGTGGAGCCTCCTGGTCCACCGACACTGGTAGATGTGTGAGCGCACAAGAGTTTACTTTACTCTCCGCTTCAATCAGCAGGTTCTCCAGCACGTGCTCCTTAGGCGCGAGTTCCTTCATCGTGTGCGCCAGCACCTTCTTCACACACTGCACCATCCTCTCCCAGGCGCCACCCTCAGCTGGGTTCCCTGGGCAATCGAAGATCCATTCAACTCCTTTAGACAACAGCTCGCTCTGGATCTGTACAGTCTCGAACACTTCGCTGAACCTCTTAGCCTCGCGGTTAGCTCCAACGAAGTTCTTTCCATTGTCGCTCCTAATCCTGACGACGGGTCCACGTCGGCTCATGTAGTTCCTTATGACGATTATGCAGGAATCGGTGGACAAATCGTAAACTGTGCCACCCACCTCATTTCCATGCGACGTCCAACCGTCACAAATAGCGGTCCAAAATAGTCCAATCCGGTAAACTCTGGCAGGGGACCCATCTCAGGCTGAGTTGGTCGTGCTCCTCGCAGCTTAAAAACGTTGCATTTGCTCACCACCCTCCGTAGCAGCCTCCGTATGTTCGTAGTCCAGAACTTCTGCCGGATCGCTCCGATGGTTGCCATCGTGTTTTGTTATCCGCCAATGCCTCCTTGTGAGACAGTAGGGCCAACGTGCGCTGTATGGAACATTCGTCGCGTCGTCGATTTTTCCGCTGGCTCGCATTACTCCATCCTCGTCGAAGTATGGGGACAGTCCATGCAGTCGGCTTCCCTTGGCGGCTTTTCCTTGGCTGTCTTCAGCAAACGCTTCTCGCTGCGATTTCCGTACCTCAGCTTCAGTTCGTGATCCTCTTCACCGTATCGTATTCCAAGACACCGTCGAATAAATCTGTGCACCCCTGCGGTGCTCCTCGCCAGTCGATTGTAGTTGGAGAAGCTCTGCAAGGATATGAAATTTACCATAACCAAGGCAAACTCACATTATATTTCCTCTTCGTCAGTCATCGGTGGAATCCATCCTTCACTCGATCTTGGCCAGCTCTCCTCTGGTCCTCGTAGAAATAGTGGCTCGCTTAGCTATCGCGAATCGATGCTCAGGTCCACGGCCTTGCGCGGCCTCGTCCTGTCATTTGCCACGTTTTCGGCAAATGGACGACGTTGCCACGTTTTCCCATCTCCACTGGGACGCCTCCGTGGATTCCAAGATCTCTGCCACCCGGTTATCGACGAACTGCTTGTATCTCCGGTGGGTGCTGCTTATCCAGTGCAACACAGTCTTTGAGTCCGTCCATAAACGCAGTCGCTGATCGCCACACCATGCTCCTGCTTGACGGTGTCCATCATTCTTGTGCCCAATACTGCTGCTTGAAGTTCCAGTCGTCGGGTCGACATAGTCCTCATCGGAGCGCATTTCGTGTTGAAGCTTATGAAATGAGCCTGGACGTCTCCGTTCTCGTAAGTGGCCCGTCAATAGGCCGCTGCTGCGAACGCCGACTGACTGGAGTCCCCGAAAATGTGCAGCTATAGCATCCGCAGCATCCACCGCCGAAGTAGTAGCGTGGACATCAAAACTCTTCGATTTGGCTCATTCGTTGCCGCTAGTCCTCAAAGGCTGCGGCCAAATTATTTGGTAGCGGCTCGTCTCAGTTCGACTCCTTTCCGCTAAATCTCTCGCATTAACAATTTGGCAGTCACCATGTAGCAGCTCAGGAATCCAATCGGGTCAAACGTGGACATGAGCAGGCTAAGGAACTCCCTCTTGGACGCGTTCCTCTGTCATCACGCTTCTCGGGACTTGATGATATTTGACGCTGAACTTGAAGTCATATGTACCAAGTACCTTTTCCTCAGCTTCGGTTTATTTAACGCTAGCGATGGATTCAAGTGGGTTCAACGCTCTGACCACACTCTCCGAACTGGAAGTTCGACAAAAGATAAAACCTGCATCTGCATGAATTTCTCTCACCCGTATCGAAATGGCGAAAGCTTTTTCTTCATTGGTGAAGCTGTCGACATAGTCGTCCACGTAGTGTTATTCCTTAATAGACGTGGCTGGTCGCGGTTCCGTGCTGCTGTACTGCGAGGCATTCAAGGTCTTCACATAGTCCGCCGAACATGGTAAGCAAGCTGCTCCGCACGTCATCACTTGCATCTCGTATACGTCCGGCTCCCGCTGGTCATCTCCGTTTCTCCACAGGAACCTTTGGGTACATCTGTCCTGTGGCTGCATCAGTACCTGATAAAACATCTCCTTGATGTCTGCACAAACCCCAACTGCTCCTTTCCGAAAATGGAAGAGCACTGCTGGGATGCAGTGGCTTGTAGCGCTGTGGGCCTTTCATTAGCGCTGAATTAAGGGAAACGACGTTCATCTTGACAGCCGCGACGAAGACCAGCCGGATTTTTCCAGGTTTGTTCGGTTTTTCCACCCCGAAGTGCGGCAGGTACCAAAAATTGCCTTCCTGAAACCTCTAGACTTCCTGGGGCTCCAGTCGTCGTGCGTACCCCTTCTTGACGTAATCTTCCATTGTGCCTTATAGGCCCGCGCGAAGTACACATCGCGCCTGATTTTTCTCTCGATGTTAACGAGTCTCTTGAGCGCCATATTGTAGCTCTCTTGCAGTCTCACCTCGTTGTCTCTCCGTAGCGGCCCGGTCGCATACCAAACCACTGCACGTTCAGTTGGCGACTCTCGCCCTTCAGGTTCAGGCTGCGGATGAGTTCGTCGTCGATGAGCGTGACAGATGATCCTTCATCCAGCAGTGCATAGGTGTCGACCTGCGTATTCTTTCCGTACAGCGTCACGGGTAGAATCCGGAATAGTAGGTGGCATCCAATCGAATCGACGCAGCTCAGGTTTCGATGCGGCAATTCCTGGCGGTCACACTTCGATCGCCTTTCATCCTGCTCACGCCCCGCGTCTATAACTGCGGCTGTCGAAGGACGGCTCCTCTCGTTGGAATCCACTGGTCGTGGCATTCCTCTCCGCTTGCTGCTGTCTCTGTACAGCCGTCGGTCCTGACTGCTTCTATGATCCCTCCTGCGGCCTCCATCTGCGACTGGCGGCCGTCTGGGATGTCCAGGTGACATCCTGGACAGTAGGTGGATCCGTGAACATTGCATCCGCGGCTCCAGATACGAAAAGCATAGCCTCAGCTTTCATGCGGACTCGATCCGCGTCGTTGTAGAAACGCCTAGAAACGCGAACACTATTCGCGTGCAGGATCCTTCGCTTCGATTGCTCCTTGGCTCCAGCATCCGTGACAGTGCACACCAGTCTTGCGAATTCATGAAGCCATTCGCTCAGGTGCACCACTGTCGGATACAGCTGTATTGTGACCGCGTGCTTCGCCCAGTCCAACCTCTTGCTCAGCGGCAACTTGGCGATCAGCTCCTTCATTAGGGTTGGGTTCCCTAGGTGCTGGTTGCCAATCGTGGTTGACTGCAGGAACGCTGCCAGGTTGCTCACCTTCGTCGCGAACGGCACGATCCTTGCGACGTTGGCCTCCTGAATTGGCTGCACATCGCACACGCTAGCGTAGCCAACTACGGATGAGTAGCTCCGCACGTCTATACCGGAATTGAAGCTGCTCCATAACAGCTTCTACGTTGTTAGGATGGATGAGCAGCGACTTCACTGTCTCGCAGGCCTCGCCCTTCAGGGCTTTCACTGGCCTCTGGTTATTTTTCAATTGGGTGCACTGGTAGGCTGGCGTTGTCTCCGTGAAAGCGCACACGAATATTGGCCATTCCTCTGGCTGACCCTCGAAATCGGGAAGATCAGGCAATCTACGTTCATGCAGGTATGCTCGCCGTCGCTACTCCATATGACTGGGGCGATGGTGCAGATACCTCCAAAGTGTGAGTCGGCTCCCGTGGCGGATGAACATAACCTAGTCCAGGCTGCGCCGTGGCGGTCACACGGCGGAGAATAGCCTACTGTTGTTGTTGGTGTGTGTGTCCGTGTCACAGGTTGCCCGTTTGCACAATGGCCGCCAGAGCGTCGGCGCCAAATTTCCACTCCATTGTGGCGGCAAATTTTCACTAATTTGTGCCGGCAACTGCAGCGATGACGTCACTCCAAGTCCCGTTTGCAGATTGTCACTCATCTGCCTGGGCAAGTTTTCACTCAAGCTCAGTTGCGCTGCTCCCTGAAATACTAAAAATATGCTCTTACTTAGAATATATAAGAAACCTGCTGTAGTATATATTTTTCAAGATATCTACTAGCTCCGTCAAATTTTACCGTGCATACCGCTGAATGTTACAGGAATTATACACGCCGCTGCCGCTTACCTCTGCTTACGTTTGAAAATTCATCTACGACGTCTGATCAGACCATTGCCGATCTATTCGCAAAATTTATTCAAACAACTTATTCTCCGCCTAAGTCGACAGATCACCCTTACGCATACAAAATTCACTCAGCAAATCTTATTTTCTGTCCGTTTTTCTCCAAGAATACCTTATTATCTTATCTCCTAAAGGTCGAACCTATTTATTCGCCAGACCCCGACGGAGTACCAGGCTGTGTGCTAAGATACTGTGCCATGTGCAAACCTCTTCATAGACTTGGAAGCCTCGACTTTTCCCCTTAAGTGGAAGGAATCTTTCATAAATTCTTACATAAAAAAGGGAAAAAGTCGAATGCTGCTAACTACAGAGGTATCTCTAAATTATCGGCAATTCCAAAGTTATTTCACAAATTAATTACTCCTCGTTTGCAACACCTTTGCTCTTCAATCATCTCTCCATATCAGAATGGCTTCATTAAGCGTCGCTCCACCACCACTCATTTACTGGAGTTGATATCCTTTGTCATGGCATTCGAAAGGTATTTCAAAGGGATTTTATCTACGCAGACTTTAGTAAAGACTTTAGTCACTCTTGTTCAGTAAACTGAACATGCTGGGATTTTTTATAGACCTCCTTACGTGGATCTCCAGCTACTGAGATGGAAGAATACAAAGAGTGTTATTTAAAAATATACATTTCCTCTTGGTACGTGCTACATCTGGGGTCCCTCGGAAGTCATCTTTGCCCGCTACTGTTTACTCTTTTTATTAATGACTTGCCCCCGGCTTTAACGGGCTCTCTGCCCAATGGCCATAAATGGTGTTAATCAAATGATTTAATACCTAACGGCAGAAGCAGCTCCAACTCTGTACGGTGTGTCTCAAGATCGTAAAATAGAAAAAGTAATACTATTTTCTTTAACAACCGCCATTTTGGAAAGTTGAAGTCTTTTCCACGTGATTTCGTCGCTTAAAGTCGATAGTTCTTTTCCAAAAAAACAAGAAAAGCTTGAAAACCGATTACAACAAGCGCATGGAGGACGCCAGCACCAAGCACTTGGTCTTGGACTTCTACGCCGACTAGTGCGGTCCCTGCAAGGCCATCGACAGCACCGTCAAGTCCCTGGCGCGGAAGTACTCCACCAAGGCGGTGGTTCTCAAGGACCTCAAGGTCAATGTGGACAAGTTCGAGAAGCTCTCGGAGAAGTACCGCGTCCAGAGCATGCCCACGTTCGTCACCCTCAAAAATAATCGCAAAGTGGGCCGATTCTCGAGCTCCGACGAGGAAAAGCTGACCCACATGATGGCCAAGTTGGTCAAGTAGGATCCTTCCCGATTCTCCACCCAGGCAGCATGTGTAACGATTCTTATTTATTTTTCATTCTTAACTATATTTTAGCTTAAAAAAAAATGCAAGCTTTTTTTTTTATCGTTCTTTCCCTCTGCAGGCTACGTATACTCTCTATGGGATTGCCTTAGAAAAATTAACTCAGGTTAATGATCTTGGCGTCCTATTCCCATATTTCCCCAATGGTTTATAAGGCTAAAGGAGTCCTTGGTTTCATTAAAAGGTGGTCAAAAGTCATGGTCATTTCATGGTTCATGTGTCTGGAGTCCCCAATATGGAGTACATCAGGACCGCATAGAGTCCGTACAAAAGAATTTTTTAACTTTCTTACTGTCTTAAGTGGAATGCAAATCTTCACCTTCCAACATATAATAGTAGACTCTTACTAAAATTACCAAGCTTAACAAATCGTAGGATAATGCTCGGTGTAGTTTTTCTACATAACCTCTGTTTGGTCATTGAGCGTTTTCAATGCCGTAAATAAAAAATCAGAATTTAATTAATTTCAACGTTATAAACTTTATTCAGGCCGCATATGAAATTAGGATTTATGCACAATATTTGAAATCCAATTTAGGATGCGAGCGCAGTAAGAAGACGAACGAGAGTGGCGCCAACCTTCCAGAATAGGCTGAGCGGATGCTCGCTAACTTTAAACGCCGAAGTAGCAAAGCCGAGCGGCCGAAAAAGAATCGGCTTGCGACCAACAAAACATCAGTTACTAATTAATTATTATGCTTAAATTAGTTGCTTGCTGCTTGACCCGACAACCTCATTAATAAACCATCACTTTCCTGTCCTTCAAATTTAAAATATAGCAGTTTAAATTTCTTTACTAACTTCTCTTAGCTTAACATATTACAAATAGCTTAACATATACAAATAAATCGTTTCTCGAGCGCCCCTTGGTCGTCTGGGCCTCTAAGCCTTATGATGAACACAGGAATGCTAGCTGAAGCTCTAATTGATGCACAACCCATTTCTTAAATTCTAAAAGACCGCAAAAAAAAAATAATAAAAAACAACAATGGAGACCATACCTACGGGAAATGGCATCGGAAACTGAGGAATTGAATCCGGCACACTTGGCGTGTACGACTTTTTTCACATATCCAGCAATGGATGGTAAGCTGGGACGAGGAGATACTCTCTATTCAAGAGGAGATTAAATCCATTTAAACCTATTTTATAATGGGAGTGGAACACGCGGATCCGTGCTTCTGTACTGCGAGGCATTCAAGGTCTTCACATACGTCCGGCTCCCGCTGGTCATCTCCGTTTCTCCACAGGAACCTCTGGGCACATCTGTCCTGTGGCTGCATCAGTACCTGATGAATCATCTCCTTGATGTCTGCACAAACCCCAACTGCCCATGTCTGCACAAGGAAGAGCACTGCTGGGAGGGGCTTGTAGCGCTGTGGGCCTTTCATTAGCGCTGAATTAAGGGAAACGACGTTCATCTTGACAGCCGCGACGAAGACCAGCCGGATTTTTCCAGGTTTGTTCGGGTTTTCCACCCCGAAGTGCGGCAGGTACCAAAAATTGCCTTCCTGAAACCTCTAGACTTCCTGGGGCTCCAGTCGTCGTGCGTACCCCTTCTTGACGTAATCTTCCATTGTGCCTTATAGGCCCGCGCGAAGAACACATCGCGCCTGATTTTTCTCTCGATGTTAACGAGTCTCTTGAGCGCCATATTGTAGCTCTCTTGCAGTCTCACCTCGTTGTCTCTCCGTAGCGGCCCGGTCGCATACCAAACCACTGCACGTTCAGTTGGCGACTCTCGCCCTTCAGGTTCAGGCTGCGGATGAGTTCGTCGTCGATGAGCGTGACAGACGATCCTTCATCCAGCAGTGCATAGGTGTCGACCTGCGTATTCTTTCCGTACAGCGTCACGGGTAGAATCCGGAATAGTAGGTGGCATCCAATCGAATCGACGCAGCTCAGGTTTCGATGCGGCAATTCCTGGCGGTCACACTTCGATCGCCTTTCATCCTGCTCACGCCCCGCGTCTATAACTACGGCTGTCGAAGGACGGCTCCTCTCGTTGGAATCCACTGGTCGTGGCATTCCTCTCCGCTTGCTGCTGTCTCTGTACAGCCGTCGGTCCTGACTGCTTCTATGATCCCTCCTGCGGCCTCCATCTGCGACTGGCGGCCGTCTGGGATGTCCAGGTGACATCCTGGACAGTAGGTGGATCCGTGAACATTGCATCCGCGGCTCCAGACACGAAAAGCATAGCCTCAGCTTTCTCGCGGACTCGATCCGCATCGTTGTAGAAACGCCTAGAAACGCGAACACTATTCGCGTGCAGGATCCTTCGCTTCGATTGCTCCTTGGCTCCAGCATCCGTGACAGTGCACACCAGTCTTGCGAATTCATGAAGCCATTCGCTCAGGTGCACCACTGTCGGATACAGCTGTATCGTGACCGCGTGCTTCGCCCAGTCCAACCTCTTGCTCAGCGGCAACTTGGCGATCAGCTCCTTCATTAGGGTTGGGTTCCCTAGGTGCTGGTTGCCAATCGTGGTTGACTGCAGGAACGCTGCCAGGTTGCTCACCTTCGTCGCGAACGGCACGATCCTTGCGACGTTGGCCTCCTGAATTGGCTGCACATCGCACACGCTATCGTAGCCAACTACGGATGAGTAGCTCCGCACGTCTATACTGGAATTGAAGCTGCTCCATAACAGCTTCTACGTTGTTAGGATGGATGAGCAGCGACTTCACTGTCTCGCAGGCCTCGCCCTTCAGGGCTTTCACTGGCCTCTGGTTATTTTTCAATTGGGTGCACTGGTAGGCTGGCGTTGTCTCCGTGAAAGCGCACACGAATATTGGCCATTCCTCTGGCTGACCCTCGAAATCGGGAAGATCAGGCAATCTACGTTCATGCAGGTATGCTCGCCGTCGCTACTCCATATGACTGGGGCGATGGTGCAGATACCTCCAAAGTGTGAGTCGGCTCCCGTGGCGGATGAACATAACCTAGTCCAGGCTGCGCCGTGGTGGTCACACGGCGGAGAATAGCCTACTGTTGTTGTTGGTGTGTGTGTCCGTGTGACAGGTTGCCCGTTTGCACAATGGCCGCCAGAGCGTCGGCGCCAAATTTCCACTCCATTGTGGCGGCAAATTTTCACTAATTTGTGCCGGCAACTGCAGCGATGACGTCACTCCAAGTCCCGTTTGCAGATTGTCACTCATCTGCCTGGGCAAGTTTTCACTCAAGCTCAGTTGCGCTGCTCCCTGAAATACTAAAAATATGCTCTTACTTAGAATATATAAGAAACCTGCTGTAGTATATATTTTTCAAGATATCTACTAGCTCCGTCAAATTTTACCGTGCATACCGCTGAATGTTACAGGAATTATACACGCCGCTGCCGCTTACCTCTGCTTACGTTTGAAAATTCATCTACGACGTCTGATCAGACCATTGCCGATCTATTCGCAAAATTTATTCAAACAACTTATTCTCCGCCTAAGTCGACAGATCACCCTTACGCATACAAAATTCACTCAGCAAATCTTATTTTCTGTCCGTTTTTCTCCAAGAATAGCTTATTATCTTATCTCCTAAAGGTCGAACCTATTTATTCGCCAGACCCCGACGGAGTACCAGGCTGTGTGCTAAGATACTGTGCCATGTGCAAACCTCTTCATAGACTTGGAAGCCTCGACTTTTCCCCTTAAGTGGAAGGAATCTTTCATAACTTCTTACATAAAAAAGGGAAAAAGTCGAATGCTGCTAACTACAGAGGTATCTCTAAATTATCGGCAATTCCAAAGTTATTTCACAAATTAATTACTCCTCGTTTGCAACACCTTTGCTCTTCGATCATCTCTCCATATCAGAATGGCTTCATTAAACGTCGCTCCACCACCACTCATTTACTGGAGTTGATATCCTTTGTCATGGCATTCGAAAGGGATTTCAAAGGGATTTTATCTACACAGACTTTAGTAAAGACTTTAGTCACTCTTGTTCAGTAACCTGAACATGCTGGGATTCCTTATAGACCTCCTTACGTGGATATCCAGCTACTGAGATGGAAGAACACAAAGAGTGTTATTTAAAAATATACATTTCCTCTTGGTACGTGCTACATCTGGGGCCCTCGGGAGTCATCTTTGCACGCTACTGTTTACTCTTTTTATTAATGACTTGCCCCCTGCTTTAACGAACTCTCTGCCCAATGCAGTCTTCAACCTGATTTTGAAAACTTTCAAAAATTGTGTTTATCAAATGATTTAATACCTAATGGCAGAAGCAGCTCCAACTCTGTACGGTGTGTCTCGAGATCGTAAAATAGAAAAAGTAATACTATTTTCTTTAACAACCGCCATTTTGGAAAGTTGAAGTCTTTTCCACGTGATTTCGACGCTTAAAGTCGATAGTTCTTTTCCAAAAAAACAAGAAAAGATTGAAAACCGATTACTACAAGCGCATGTTGGTCTTGGACTTCTACGCCGACTAGTGCGGTCCCTGCAAGGCCATCGACAGCACCGTCAAGACCCTGGCGCGGAAGTACTCCACCAAGGCGGTGGTTCTCAAGGACGTCAAGGTCAATGTGGACAAGTTCGAGGAGCTCTCGGAGAAGTACCGCGTCCAGAGCATGCCCACGTTCGTCACCCTCAAAAATAATCGCAAAGTGGGCCGATTCTCGAGCTCCGACGAGGAAAAGCTGACCCACATGATGGCCAAGTTGGTCAAGTAGGATCCTTCCCGATTCTCCACCCAGGCAGCATGTGTAACGATTCTTATTTATTTTTCATTCTTAACTATATTTTAGCTTAAAAAAAAATGCAAGCTTATTTTTTTTATCGTTCTTTCCCTCTGCAGGCTACGTATACTCTCTATGGGATTGCCTTAGAGAAATTAACTCAGGTTAATGATCTTGGCGTCCTATTCCTATGGCGATTTATAAGGCTAAAGGAGTCCTTGGTTTCATTAAAAGGTGGTCAAAAGTCATGGTCATTTCATGGTTCATGTGTCTGGAGTCCCCAATATGGAGTACATCAGGACGCCTAGAGTCCGTATATAAGAATTTCTTAACTTTCTCACTGTCTTATTTGGAATGCAAATCTTCACCTTTCAACTTATAATAGTAGAATCTTACTAATAAACTTACCAAGCTTAACAAATCGTAGGATAATGCTCAGTGTAGTTTTTCTAAATAACCTAATTAATGGGGATGTAGATAGCCAGCATTTACTAACACGCTTAAATTATAACATTCTCAATAGAAGGACTAGAAACATGAATCCTCTATTCCTAAGCCATTTGAGTTCGACATATGCACATCACGACCCTTTTAGGGTCTGAGGTTCGAACTACAATGGTCTCTACTCTATAAAATCACTTTCCTGTCCTTCAAATTTAAAATATAGCAGTTTAAATTTCTTTACTAACTCCTCTTAGCTTAATATATTACAAGTAGCTTAACATATACTAATAAATCGTTACTCGAGCGCCCCTCGGTCGTCTGGTCCTCTAAGCTTTATGATGAACACAGGAATGCTAGCTGAAGCTCTAATTGATGCACAACCCATTTCTTAAATTCTAAAAGACCGCAAAAAAAAAATAATAAAAAACAACAATGGAGACCATACCTACGGGAAATGGCATCGGAAACTGAGGAATTGAATCCGGCACACTTGGCGTGTACGACTTTTTTCACATATCCAGCAATGGATGGTAAGCTGGGACGAGGAGATACTCTCTATTCAAGAGGAGATTAAATCCATTTAAACCTATTTTATAATGGGAGTGGAACACGCGGATCCGTGCTTCTGTACTGCGAGGCATTCAAGGTCTTCACATACGTCCGGCTCCCGCTGGTCATCTCCGTTTCTCCACAGGAACCTCTGGGCACATCTGTCCTGTGGCTGCATCAGTACCTGATGAATCATCTCCTTGATGTCTGCACAAACCCCAACTGCCCATGTCTGCACAAGGAAGAGCACTGCTGGGAGGGGCTTGTAGCGCTGTGGGCCTTTCATTAGCGCTGAATTAAGGGAAACGACGTTCATCTTGACAGCCGCGACGAAGACCAGCCGGATTTTTCCAGGTTTGTTCGGGTTTTCCACCCCGAAGTGCGGCAGGTACCAAAAATTGCCTTCCTGAAACCTCTAGACTTCCTGGGGCTCCAGTCGTCGTGCGTACCCCTTCTTGACGTAATATTCCATTGTGCCTTATAGGCCCGCGCGAAGAACACATCGCGCCTGATTTTTCTCTCGATGTTAACGAGTCTCTTGAGCGCCATATTGTAGCTCTCTTGCAGTCTCACCTCGTTGTCTCTCCGTAGCGGCCCGGTCGCATACCAAACCACTGCACGTTCAGTTGGCGACTCTCGCCCTTCAGGTTCAGGCTGCGGATGAGTTCGTCGTCGATGAGCGTGACAGACGATCCTTCATCCAGCAGTGCATAGGTGTCGACCTGCGTATTCTTTCCGTACAGCGTCACGGGTAGAATCCGGAATAGTAGGTGGCATCCAATCGAATCGACGCAGCTCAGGTTTCGATGCGGCAATTCCTGGCGGTCACACTTCGATCGCCTTTCATCCTGCTCACGCCCCGCGTCTATAACTACGGCTGTCGAAGGACGGCTCCTCTCGTTGGAATCCACTGGTCGTGGCATTCCTCTCCGCTTGCTGCTGTCTCTGTACAGCCGTCGGTCCTGACTGCTTCTATGATCCCTCCTGCGGCCTCCATCTGCGACTGGCGGCCGTCTGGGATGTCCAGGTGACATCCTGGACAGTAGGTGGATCCGTGAACATTGCATCCGCGGCTCCAGACACGAAAAGCATAGCCTCAGCTTTCTCGCGGACTCGATCCGCGTCGTTGTAGAAACGCCTAGAAACGCGAACACTATTCGCGTGCAGGATCCTTCGCTTCGATTGCTCCTTGGCTCCAGCATCCGTGACAGTGCACACCAGTCTTGCGAATTCATGAAGCCATTCGCTCAGGTGCACCACTGTCGGATACAGCTGTATCGTGACCGCGTGCTTCGCCCAGTCCAACCTCTTGCTCAGCGGCAACTTGGCGATCAGCTCCTTCATTAGGGTTGGGTTCCCTAGGTGCTGGTTGCCAATCGTGGTTGACTGCAGGAACGCTGCCAGGTTGCTCACCTTCGTCGCGAACGGCACGATCCTTGCGACGTTGGCCTCCTGAATTGGCTGCACATCGCACACGCTATCGTAGCCAACTACGGATGAGTAGCTCCGCACGTCTATACTGGAATTGAAGCTGCTCCATAACAGCTTCTACGTTGTTAGGATGGATGAGCAGCGACTTCACTGTCTCGCAGGCCTCGCCCTTCAGGGCTTTCACTGGCCTCTGGTTATTTTTCAATTGGGTGCACTGGTAGGCTGGCGTTGTCTCCGTGAAAGCGCACACGAATATTGGCCATTCCTCTGGCTGACCCTCGAAATCGGGAAGATCAGGCAATCTACGTTCATGCAGGTATGCTCGCCGTCGCTACTCCATATGACTGGGGCGATGGTGCAGATACCTCCAAAGTGTGAGTCGGCTCCCGTGGCGGATGAACATAACCTAGTCCAGGCTGCGCCGTGGTGGTCACACGGCGGAGAATAGCCTACTGTTGTTGTTGGTGTGTGTGTCCGTGTGACAGGTTGCCCGTTTGCACAATGGCCGCCAGAGCGTCGGCGCCAAATTTCCACTCCATTGTGGCGGCAAATTTTCACTAATTTGTGCCGGCAACTGCAGCGATGACGTCACTCCAAGTCCCGTTTGCAGATTGTCACTCATCTGCCTGGGCAAGTTTTCACTCAAGCTCTGTTGCGCTGCTCCCTGAAATACTAAAAATATGCTCTTACTTAGAATATATAAGAAACCTGCTGTAGTATATATTTTTCAAGATATCTACTAGCTCCGTCAAATTTTACCGTGCATACCGCTGAATGTTACAGGAATTATACACGCCGCTGCCGCTTACCTCTGCTTACGTTTGAAAATTCATCTACGACGTCTGATCAGACCATTGCCGATCTATTCGCAAAATTTATTCAAACAACTTATTCTCCGCCTAAGTCGACAGATCACCCTTACGCATACAAAATTCACTCAGCAAATCTTATTTTCTGTCCGTTTTTCTCCAAGAATAGCTTATTATCTTATCTCCTAAAGGTCGAACCTATTTATTCGCCAGACCCCGACGGAGTACCAGGCTGTGTGCTAAGATACTGTGCCATGTGCAAACCTCTTCATAGACTTGGAAGCCTCGACTTTTCCCCTTAAGTGGAAGGAATCTTTCATAACTTCTTACATAAAAAAGGGAAAAAGTCGAATGCTGCTAACTACAGAGGTATCTCTAAATTATCGGCAATTCCAAAGTTATTTCACAAATTAATTACTCCTCGTTTGCAACACCTTTGCTCTTCGATCATCTCTCCATATCAGAATGGCTTCATTAAACGTCGCTCCACCACCACTCATTTACTGGAGTTGATATCCTTTGTCATGGCATTCGAAAGGGATTTCAAAGGGATTTTATCTACACAGACTTTAGTAAAGACTTTAGTCACTCTTGTTCAGTAACCTGAACATGCTGGGATTCCTTATAGACCTCCTTACGTGGATATCCAGCTACTGAGATGGAAGAACACAAAGAGTGTTATTTAAAAATATACATTTCCTCTTGGTACGTGCTACATCTGGGGCCCTCGGGAGTCATCTTTGCACGCTACTGTTTACTCTTTTTATTAATGACTTGCCCCCTGCTTTAACGAACTCTCTGCCCAATGCAGTCTTCAACCTGATTTTGAAAACTTTCAAAAATTGTGTTTATCAAATGATTTAATACCTAACGGCAGAAGCAGCTCCAACTCTGTACGGTGTGTCTCAAGATCGTAAAATAGAAAAAAGTAATACTCTTTTTTTAACAACCGCCATTTTGGAAAGTTGAAGTCTTTTCCACGTGATTTCGTCGCTTAAAGTCGATAGTTCTTTTCCAAAAAAACAAGAAAAGCTTGAAAACCGATTACTACAAGCGCATGGAGGACGCCAGCACCAAGCACTTGGTCTTGGACTTCTACGCCGACTAATGCGGTCCCTGCAAGGCCATCGACAGCACCGTCAAGTCCCTGGCGCGGAAGTACTCCACCAAGGCGGTGGTTCTCAAGGACCTCAAGGTCAATGTGGACAAGTTCGAGAAGCTCTCGGAGAAGTACCGCGTCCAGAGCATGCCCACGTTCGTCACCCTCAAAAATAATCGCAAAGTGGGCCGATTCTCGAGCTCCGACGAGGAAAAGCTGACCCACATGATGGCCAAGTTGGTCAAGTAGGATCCTTCCCGATTCTCCACCCAGGCAGCATGTGTAACGATTCTTATTTATTTTTCATTCTTAACTATATTTTAGCTTAAAAAAAAATGCAAGCTTTTTTTTTTATCGTTCTTTCCCTCTGCAGGCTACGTATACTCTCTATGGGATTGCCTTAGAAAAATTAACTCAGGTTAATGATCTTGGCGTCCTATTCCCATATTTCCCCAATGGTTTATAAGGCTAAAGGAGTCCTTGGTTTCATTAAAAGGTGGTCAAAAGTCATGGTCATTTCATGGTTCATGTGTCTGGAGTCTCCAATATGGAGTACATCAGGACCGCATAGAGTCCGTACAAAAGAATTTTTTAACTTTCTTACTGTCTTAAGTGGAATGCAAATCTTCACCTTCCAACATATAATAGTAGACTCTTACTAAAATTACCAAGCTTAACAAATCGTAGGATAATGCTCGGTGTAGTTTTTCTACATAACCTCTGTTTGGTCATTGAGCGTTTTCAATGCCGTAAATAAAAAATCAGAATTTAATTAATTTCAACGTTATAAACTTTATTCAGGCCGCATATGAAATTAGGATTTATGCACAATATTTGAAATCCAATTTAGGATGCGAGCGCAGTAAGAAGACGAACGAGAGTGGCGCCAACCTTCCAGAATAGGCTGAGCGGATGCTCGCTAACTTTAAACGCCGAAGTAGCAAAGCCGAGCGGCCGAAAAAGAATCGGCTTGCGACCAACAAAACATCAGTTACTAATTAATTATTATGCTTAAATTAGTTGCTTGCTGCTTGACCCGACATTCTCCCCCCAGTTGGGGCTTCTACTCCAACTTCATCCTTAAGGGGCAAAAGGCACAGCTTAGTCACTGCTCGCTTGGTAATTCCAGATGAGGTTTTTATCACCGCCACTCGAAAGATACCATCTCGACCAGGGATTAACTCCACTATTCTCGCAAGCGGCCATTTCATCGGGGGTAGATTCTCGTCCTTTACTAGCACCACATCGTTCGGGGCCAAGGCAGGACCGGAGGCGCGCCATTTGGAGCGCTGCTGGAGAAGGCTTAGGTACTCCACCTTCCATCGGGACCAGAAAGACTGCTGCAGGAAAGACACGCGCAAAGTTCAGCTTTGTGACATCAGGCTCGATAAAGCTGACTGACGGACCACCAGTTAAAAAATGAGCCGGGGTCAGAACATCAAGGTATGCAGGATTTTCTGAAAGAGACAATAAGGGTCGTGAATTTATAACAGCCCCAATATGGCACAGCAGCGTTCGCAGCTCCTCGAATCCAAGAACTGCAGATCCGACAGCTCGGTAAAAATGGTGCTTGGCGGTTTTAACAGCCGCTTCACACAGACCACCAAAATGCGGAGATCGAGGAGGAATAAAATGCCATTCGATGGACTCCATAGAGCTAAACTCCAGCAGTGCCCGTTGATGCTCTTCGCTTAGAAATAATCGGCGCAGCTCCTTTAGCTCGTTTTTGGCTCCAACAAAGTTGGTTGCGTTGTCAGACCAAATATGTTGAGGCCTTCGGCGGGTGCATATAAAACGCTTCAAAGCCTGCAAAAAAGACATTGTGGACAGATCCCTTACAAGCTCCAGGTGGACGGCTTTGGTAGCAAAACAAATGAAAATGCTAACGTAACATTTTACTGGAGCCTTATTACGCACTTCCGGCTTATAATAGAACGGTCCACAAAAATCCACACCAGTGACTCCAAAGACCTGAGAGCCGCTAACTCTTTGCTCCGGAAGATCAGCCGTAATGTGCTCCAACAACCGAGGCTTAGTCCGGAAGCATCGGATGCATTTGTGTATTGCCTTCGTCACGGTTTTTCTCCCCCCAATTGGCCAATATTGGGACCGAATAATTGCCAACAGTGCGCGAGGTCCCGTATGTAAATTTCGCTCATGGAAGTCAACAATTATAGCCTGCGTAACTGGATGGCTTCTTGGAAGTATAATTGGATGCTGACTATTAAAATCCAACGACGAATCTTTCAGCCGACCGTCTACGCGCAACAGTCCAAATTTATCCAAGAAGGGAGAGGATGAGGCAAGGGCACTGGATACCGCTATCTCTTTTCCATTTTGAAGAGCCTTTATGTCCTCCCAAAAATGCACACGCTGCACTAGCCGCAGCAACAGCTGTGTTCCAGATTTTATATCGCTAGCCGTAACACCGTTGTGGTGAATTCGTTGAGAAAACTTGTATACGTAAGCGAATACCCTCTGCAGTGCTGGAAACGAATTAGCGTATTTAGAAACCGCTGTTATATCCACGTACGGAGACTGAATGAGCAGGACCCTTGCACGTAACTCCAGGGTTGATCTCTCAGATGGGACCGCGGTTGGCCACGCCTCTTGGGATCCAATGAGAAACGGAGGACCGTAAGACCAAAGCTTATTCTCAACCAATTCATTGGGAAGAGCACCACGCGACAGGATATCTGCTGGGTTCAAAGAAGTGGGAACATACCGCCACTCCATTTCTCTAGTGAGCTTCTGAATGGTGGAAACTCGATTGGCGACGAAAACATTAAACCGAGAGGGTTTTTCTCGAATCCAAGACAGAGCCACAGCAGAATCGCACCAGCAAAAATACTTTTCAACGTAGACCTTCAACTGCTCTACTTCCGACATAAGTCGAGCCAACAACTCGGCTCCCGATAACTCCAGCACCGTAACAGTCTTTAACGGCGCAACTCGGGACTTCGAACAGAGTAAATAGCTTTCAGATCCTGCGCCCTTGGATACGACATAACCGCATGCCCCATACGCCTCAATGCTGGCGTCACAGAATCCATGGACCTCCACCTCGGATTTCGATGTTAGCACCCATCTAGGGAATTCGGCGCGCTGCGTACTAACAAAGCTGCTACAAATCATATTCCAGTCGCAGTGAAGAGCTCGAGGAAGACTTTCATCCAAGGACAACTTCTCACGGCACAGTTTCTGGAGAAAGATCTTTGCCTTTGAAATTACAGGACCAACAAGGCCTAATGGGTCATAAAGCCGAGCGACTGAAGAAAGCACAATGCGCCTAGTGGGCTTTGAGATTGACTGAATCCCTTCAAAAGAAAATAGCAAGCGGTCAGTTGCAGGATCCCAAGCAAGACCCAGTGTCTTTGTGAAGTTGCTACCACCATCAAACTTTAGGAAAGATTCCCGGTCTTCTTCAGGCACCTTCTCCAGCACGTCAGCAACATTGGAGCACCACTTCCTTAACCGAAAATGGCCTTTGGCAAGGATCGCGAAAGTTTGCTGCATTATACCACTAACCATACAGCATATAGACAACCCATTTCATACAACGAAAATGGACGCAAAAATTTCTTGCGACAGGCCCCAGCAGGCCCCAGAGCGGATTTCTTACGCTCATCGTTCGTTCATCTTACGCTCATTCTCTCATTAAATTTTTTCTGTTTCTCAGTCTCTAAACGGAGCGCGATGAAGAAGGTTGGCCTGCGCTTCGATTGATCTTTGTATGTATGCGTGTCACACATTCACATACACGGGTGTTTGTGTGCGTACGATTTCGTTTCGAAGCCAGCGCACAAAATTTGGATTTTTCTTACTTTTCAGGCTTGCTACCCTAACAAAATTCGGGTATTCGTTATTTGATGACATGACGAAAGAAATTTATTATTATTGTACATTTATTATTTATTATACATTTTTAATTTATTTAGGAATTAGATTAAGTGTTAGTAGTAAAATGTTTTCTGTATATATATTTTTACGAATCATTAAAAATCAATATACTGAGAATGTGTCAGAGTATATTTCAGTCGGAGTCACTTAAAACGCCGATTGCTTTTAAGTTTTTGTTAACGACAATAATTTTATTAAATTAAATTTAATGTGAGATTTAATTAAATTATTGTCGTTAATTTAAAATTTTTTCTTATATATTTTGGAGCTTTAAAAAAGTTAAAAAATTGTTACAGATATATACATATATTATATATATACATTGGTTTTATGCTTTTATATGGATTCTTATTGTATGATCTGCAGTGTAATTTAAAATATATACATAAATATAAAAATGTCACTACCGTATTTACACACCGTCATTTCCATCTCACAATAACCCAAATTAATAACAAGTGCCTGAAAAATTGTAAACAAAAAAGGTAAACAAGTCCATCAGCTGTTTTCGTGTCTTCACCCTCCCCTAAAAATCATTCCATCGTTAGAGTAGGCATGCACAAGCCTCTTGCAGACCAACAAAAACTTAAAAGCAATCGGCGTTTTAAATGACTCTGACTGAAATATACTCTGACACATTCTCAGTATATTGATTTTTAATGATTCGTAAAAATATATATACAGAAAACATTTTACTACTAACACTTAATCTAATTCCTAAATAAATTAAAAATGTATAATAAATAATAAATGTATAATAATAATAAATTTCTTTCGTCATGTCATCAAATAACGAATACCCGAATTTTGTTAGGGTAGCAAGCCTGAAAAGTAAGAAAAATCCAAATTTTGTGCGCTGGCTTCGAAACGAAATCGTACGCACACAAACACCCGTGTATGTGAATGTGTGACACGCATACATACAAAGATCAACCGAAGCGCAGGCCAACCTTCTTCATCGCGCTCCGTTTAGAGACTGAGAAACAGAAAAAATTTAATGAGAGAATGAGCGTAAGATGAACGAACGATGAGCGTAAGAAATCCGCTCTGGGGCCTGCTGGGGCCTGTCGCAAGAAATTTTTGCGTCCATTTTCGTTGTATGAAATGGGTTGTCTATATGCTGTATGGTTAGTGATTATACTAATAGCTTCATCTATAGAGTCGCCTCCAGAAAGCAGATCATCCACATAAAAGTCGCGACGCAGAATTTCGGCCCCCTTTGGAAACATTATTTGCTCATCATCTGCCAACTGATGCATTGTCCGAACTGCTAAAAATGAGGCAGGCTTCGTTCCATTGGTGACAGTATTCAGCTTAAAAACCTGTAACTCATCCTGTGTGGAATCCCGCCAAAGAATGCACTGAAGATAGCTAGCCTCAGGAAAAACCCTGACGCAACGATACATTTTACAAATATCTCCAGTAATGGCCACCCGATGGCATCGGAACCTTAACAGAATATGCAGTAACTTTGGCTGAATAACTGGGCCAGACATCAACACGTCATTCAATGAATATCCGGACGTTGTGACAGCAAATCCATGAAAGACAACCCTGATCTTGGTTGTTGACCTGTCCTCCTTTAAAACACAATGGTGTGGAAGAAAGTATTGACCAGTGAACCTCGCATCAGCAGAGACTGGAGACATGTGACCCAAGTCCAAATACTCCTTTATGAAGGCAGCATATTGCTCCTTCAATTGAGGACGGCGACAGAGCTTCCTTTCGAGGGAAAAAAATCGTCAAACAACTTGGGGGTAAGATTCTCACAGCAACTTAGAACCGCATTTTAACGGAAGCCTTAAATCGTAAGCGCCGGAATCCAGCCGAGCAACATGTTGCACGAAATGCGCATCGCAATCTAGCTCTTCCTTCGTCCGCTTCACAATAAGCTCGGAGCAGTCTTCGATTTCCCAAAACCGGCGGAGTAGAGAACCCAGCTGATCATCCAGCATTGTTGCGCTCTCCGGAACATCCTTATGGGCAGTGGAAACGAATGATCTTCTCTGGGCATGTGAACCGCCTCCACACACGACCCATCCAAGTCGGGTTTTCTGCAGCAATGGCAGGCCGGCTGAGAGCTTCATTTGCCCAACACACAGCAGCTCGTAAAACAGACTGGCTCCGATAAGAAGGTCGATGCCCTGTGGGCGGAAAAATTCAGGATCAGCCAAAGAAAGATTGCTAGGAATATTCCAACTGGAGACATCCAAACTGAAGCTAGGCTGCAGGTCCGTGATATTGGCGGCGATGACGGCGTTAACCAGGGCCGAGTATTCGGAGCAGTGGGACCGCAGGAGAACATCAACAGAGAATCCATCTGTCGAAAAACCGGTATCGCCAATACCAGACACCGCAATGAATGATTTGTACCTCCTGAGCTGCAGCTGACTTGCCAGCCGGTAAGTGATCACGTGCACCTGCGATCCAGAGTCCAACAGAGTTCGGATCCGGCGCGACCTTGAGCAACTAGTGCATTAGCAGTGGACGGCGAAGAGGCTACAGGCTCGGCGCCTTTGGCTATGGCTGACGTGGGAGGACCAACCAAAGGCTGGCTAGATGCCGGCTGCTCCAGAAAATGCAGCAGACTGTGATGCCTCCTTCCACAACTTCGTCAATTAGCAGCGAGGAACTCACGCATGTGATGGCCGTTTGTAGACACTTCCCACAAAGACCGAGTCGCCTGGCCTCACCAAGGCGGATCTCAGGGGGCATTGTCAGAAATCGGGGGAATGCAGACATTATATGAGACCATCCACCGCATAAAGCACAGGCAGAAGGAAGCGAATTAGTAACAATAAAGGATGATCTACTGCAGCCATGGCCACGTTCATAGCCTCTAGCGTCCTACATCGCTGCTCCAAAAATTCGGTGACGATCTGACTTGACGAACCCAAATCGCATAAGGGTCGCATATAGGCATTGAATTTGTTCGAAAGACCTCAAAGAGCTGCTATTGAGCCACTTTCCAACAGACTGAGGGCCAGAATCTCGTTCACGTGTGCCTGAAATATTAAGCGACGGTTATTAAATCGTTTCTCCAATAAATTCAGCGCAACATCATAGCTCTCGTCGGAGACTTCCAAGGAACGAACTGCTTCGAAAGCGGACTCCCGAAGGCAAGATCGCAACCTTTGCAACTTTTCCACCTTACTAATACGAGGATTGCTGTCGACGATTGTAGAGAAGATCGAGTAAAATTCCGCCCATTCCGAGTATCCACCGCTGAACGTAGGGAGCGGCAAAGGAGGCAGCACTTGAAAACTTTGACCTAACCCTGGGTCAGCCTGCATGGTGGACATTCCGTTGGCAAGGGTGGAGTGGGCAGCAATTCGAGATGAGCGAAGGGTCGTCTCGTGCTCAATTTCTGCCTGCATCGTCGCTACGAGCTCCGAAACAGTCCATCGAAGGTCACTGCTGATCTGCAAAATGACCAAATCCTCAAGCTCCCCGTGGATGGCCTTGAAGTTGCTGAACATGGTGGCTATCTGACCATGTCGGACGTGTAGCATGGCATCATCCACCTTGGAAATAGGCTGAAGAGCTCCTTGGATCCTCTGTAAGTCCTGGAGAATACCCAGGGCCTTGCACTTTAAAATAGCACTCCGAGTTGGAGTGGGTGCTCCTGTGACGGCGCCGCTGGAGTTCATGATTTATTATATTGAGTTCCGAACAACCCGAAAGAAATTTTATTTGCTCGCGGCGAACACGACCTGTCCCACTGTGCGCTCAGAAACGTAGCGGAATTTTGGAATGTATATATATATGAAGCTATGTGCGAGCGAATGCACTTGCGTTGTGGATCGTATGTTTGTATGAAGTCTATGCGCGGGCGAATGCACTTGCGTTGTGGATCGTAAATATGTATGTGTGCTTTTTAACTAACGTTTATGTTCATGCCTGTATGTATGTATAATATAATAATATATTATAATTTGTTTATTATTGTAAACAAACTTATTATCCACGTATGATATTTTTCCACATAACACTGTTTACAAAATTGTTTTGTTTTTGTTTTAGTAATTTGTTTATGTGTATATAAATATATTAACGATCACGTCGGGGTTCACCAATGTTTGGTCATTGAGCGTTTTCAATGCCGTAAATAAAAAATAGGAATTTAATTAATTTCAACGTTATAAACTTTATTCAGGCCGCATATGAAATTAGGACTTATGCACAATATTTGAAATCCAATTTAGGATGCGAGCGCAGTAAGAAGACGAACGAGAGTGGCGCCAACCTTCCAGAATAGGCTGAGCGGATGCTCGCTAACTTTAAACGCCGAAGTAGCAAAGCCGAGCGGCCGAAAAAGAATCGGCTTGCGACCAACAAAACATCAGTTACTAATTAATTATTATGCTTAAATTAGTTGCTTGCTGCTTGACCCGACAACCTCATTAATAAACCATCACTTTCCTGTCCTTCAAATTTAAAATATAGCAGTTTAAATTTCTTTACTAACTTCTCTTAGCTTAACATATTACAAATAGCTTAACATATACAAATAAATCGTTTCTCGAGCGCCCCTTGGTCGTCTGTGCCTCTAAGCCTTATGATGAACACAGGAATGCTAGCTGAAGCTCTAATTGATGCACAACCCATTTCTTAAATTCTAAAAGACCGCAAAAAAAAATAATAAAAAACAACAATGGAGACCAGACCTACGGGAAATGGCATCGGAAACTGAGGAATTGAATCCGGCACACTTGGCGTGTACGACTTTTCACATATCCAGCAATGGATGGATCCAAAAATTGCCTTCCTGAAACCTCTAGACTTCCTGGGGCTCCAGTCGTCGTGCGTACCCCTTCTTGACGTAATCTTCCATTGTGCCTTATAGGCCCGCGCGAAGTACACATCGCGCCTGATTTTTCTCTCGATGTTAACGAGTCTCTTGAGCGCCATATTGTAGCTCTCTTGCAGTCTCACCTCGTTGTCTCTCCGTAGCGGCCCGGTCGCATACCAAACCACTGCACGTTCAGTTGGCGACTCTCGCCCTTCAGGTTCAGGCTGCGGATGAGTTCGTCGTCGATGAGCGTGACAGACGATCCTTCATCCAGCAGTGCATAGGTGTCGACCTGCGTATTCTTTCCGTACAGCGTCACGGGTAGAATCCGGAATAGTAGGTGGCATCCAATCGAATCGACGCAGCTCAGGTTTCGATGCGGCAATTCCTGGCGGTCACACTTCGATCGCCTTTCATCCTGCTCACGCCCCGCGTCTATAACTGCGGCTGTCGAAGGACGGCTCCTCTCGTTGGAATCCACTGGTCGTGCACCACTGTCGGATACAGCTGTATCGTGACCGCGTGCTTCGCCCAGTCCAACCTCTTGCTCAGCGGCAACTTGGCGATCAGCTCCTTCATTAGGGTTGGGTTCCCTAGGTGCTGGTTGCCAATCGTGGTTGACTGCAGGAACGCTGCCAGGTTGCTCACCTTCGTCGCGAACGGCACGATCCTTGCGACGTTGGCCTCCTGAATTGGCTGCACATCGCACACGCTATCGTAGCCAACTACGGATGAGTAGCTCCGCACGTCTATACCGGAATTGAAGCTGCTCCATAACAGCTTCTACGTTGTTAGGATGGATGAGCAGCGACTTCACTGTCTCGCAGGCCTCGCCCTTCAGGGCTTTCACTGGCCTCTGGTTATTTTTCAATTGGGTGCACTGGTAGGCTGGCGTTGTCTCCGTGAAAGCGCACACGAATATTGGCCATTCCTCTGGCTGACCCTCGAAATCGGGAAGATCAGGCAATCTACGTTCATGCAGGTATGCTCGCCGTCGCTACTCCATATGACTGGGGCGATGGTGCAGATACCTCCAAAGTGTGAGTCGGCTCCCGTGGCGGATGAACATAACCTAGTCCAGGCTGCGCCGTGGCGGTCACACGGCGGAGAATAGCCTACTGTTGTTGTTGGTGTGTGTGTCCGTGTGACAGGTTGCCCGTTTGCACAATGGCCGCCAGAGCGTCGGCGCCAAATTTCCACTCCATTGTGGCGGCAAATTTTCACTAATTTGTGCCGGCAACTGCATCGATGACGTCACTCCAAGTCCCGTTTGCAGATTGTCACTCATCTGCCTGGGCAAGTTTTCACTCAAGCTCTGTTGCGCTGCTCCCTGAAATACTAAAAATATGCTCTTACTTAGAATATATAAGAAACCTGCTGTAGTATATATTTTTCAAGATATCTACTAGCTCCGTCAAATTTTACCGTGCATACCGCTGAATGTTACAGGAATTATACACGCCGCTGCCGCTTACCTCTGCTTACGTTTGAAAATTCATCTGCGACGTCTGATCAGACCATTGCCGATCTATTCGCAAAATTTATTCAAACAACTTATTCTCCGCCTAAGTCGACAGATCACCCTTACGCATACAAAATTCACTCAGCAAATCTTATTTTCTGTCCGTTTTTCTCCGAGAATAGCTTATTATCTTATCTCCTAAAGGTCAAACCTATTTATTCGCCAGACCCCGACGGAGTACCAGGCTGTGTGCTAAGATACTGTGCCATGTGCAAACCTCTTCATAGACTTGGAAGCCTCGACTTTTCCCCTTAAGTGGAAGGAATCTTTCATAACTTCTTACATAAAAAAGGGAAAAAGTCGAATGCTGCTAACTACAGAGGTATCTCTAAATTATCGGCAATTCCAAAGTTATTTCACAAATTAATTACTCCTCGTTTGCAACACCTTTGCTCTTCGATCATCTCTCCATATCAGAATGGCTTCATTAAACGTCGCTCCACCACCACTCATTTACTGGAGTTGATATCCTTTGTCATGGCATTCGAAAGGGATTTCAAAGGGATTTTATCTACACAGACTTTAGTAAAGACTTTAGTCACTCTTGTTCAGTAACCTGAACATGCTGGGATTCCTTATAGACCTCCTTACGTGGATATCCAGCTACTGAGATGGAAGAACACAAAGAGTGTTATTTAAAAATATACATTTCCTCTTGGTACGTGCTACATCTGGGGCCCTCGGGAGTCATCTTTGCACGCTACTGTTTACTCTTTTTATTAATGACTTGCCCCCTGCTTTAACGAACTCTCTGCCCAATGCAGTCTTCAACCTGATTTTGAAAACTTTCAAAAATTGTGTTTATCAAATGATTTAATACCTAATGGCAGAAGCAGCTCCAACTCTGTACGGTGTGTCTCGAGATCGTAAAATAGAAAAAGTAATACTATTTTCTTTAACAACCGCCATTTTGGAAAGTTGAAGTCTTTTCCACGTGATTTCGACGCTTAAAGTCGATAGTTCTTTTCCAAAAAAACAAGAAAAGATTGAAAACCGATTACTACAAGCGCATGTTGGTCTTGGACTTCTACGCCGACTAGTGCGGTCCCTGCAAGGCCATCGACAGCACCGTCAAGACCCTGGCGCGGAAGTACTCCACCAAGGCGGTGGTTCTCAAGGACGTCAAGGTCAATGTGGACAAGTTCGAGGAGCTCTCGGAGAAGTACCGCGTCCAGAGCATGCCCACGTTCGTCACCCTCAAAAATAATCGCAAAGTGGGCCGATTCTCGAGCTCCGACGAGGAAAAGCTGACCCACATGATGGCCAAGTTGGTCAAGTAGGATCCTTCCCGATTCTCCACCCAGGCAGCATGTGTAACGATTCTTATTTATTTTTCATTCTTAACTATATTTTAGCTTAAAAAAAAATGCAAGCTTATTTTTTTTATCGTTCTTTCCCTCTGCAGGCTACGTATACTCTCTATGGGATTGCCTTAGAGAAATTAACTCAGGTTAATGATCTTGGCGTCCTATTCCTATGGCGATTTATAAGGCTAAAGGAGTCCTTGGTTTCATTAAAAGGTGGTCAAAAGTCATGGTCATTTCATGGTTCATGTGTCTGGAGTCCCCAATATGGAGTACATCAGGACGCCTAGAGTCCGTATATAAGAATTTCTTAACTTTCTCACTGTCTTATTTGGAATGCAAATCTTCACCTTTCAACTTATAATAGTAGAATCTTACTAATAAACTTACCAAGCTTAACAAATCGTAGGATAATGCTCAGTGTAGTTTTTCTAAATAACCTAATTAATGGGGATGTAGATAGCCAGCATTTACTAACACGCTTAAATTATAACATTCTCAATAGAAGGACTAGAAACATGAATCCTCTATTCCTAAGCCATTTGAGTTCGACATATGCACATCACGACCCTTTTAGGGTCTGAGGTTCGAACTACAATGGTCTCTACTCTATAAAATCACTTTCCTGTCCTTCAAATTTAAAATATAGCAGTTTAAATTTCTTTACTAACTCCTCTTAGCTTAATATATTACAAGTAGCTTAACATATACTAATAAATCGTTACTCGAGCGCCCCTCGGTCGTCTGGTCCTCTAAGCTTTATGATGAACACAGGAATGCTAGCTAAAGCTCTTATTGACGCACAACCCATTTCCAAAATTCTAAAAGACCGCGAAAAAAAAATAATAAAAAAGAACAATGGAGACCAGACCTACGGGAAATGGCATCGGAAACTGAGAAATTGAATCCGGCACACTTGGCGTGTACGACTTTTTCACATATCCAGCAATGGATGCTAAGCTGGGATGAGGAGATTGAATTCAGTTAAACCTAATTTGTAATGGGAGTGGCACATGTATAGCATATTTCAATTATAGGTTTAATTAAATTAAACCTTTTCCTGTGTTCGGTCATGAGTCGAGCAATAATTTAGATTTTTTTAAGAAATGAAAAGACATATGTACACTGGATTTGATCGAGTATTCTTTACTTATGTCAAATATCCAAAAAAAAATTATAAATATCGCGAAATCATGAATTGAGTTATATTTTTGAGCGAATAATTATTTATGATTTTTATTTTTTCCCTTAGGGAATAATTACACAGCAAAAATGTTTTCTAGAGCTGGGGTGTAGTATTGCATATGATTTTTCCTTTACGTTGGAGACGGAACCAAACATTCCTGACAATCAAAACTTTATACTATATTAAACTGTAAACTATATTGATAACTGGTTTACTTCAGTAAGCTGATGATAGCATTAAAGGATAGGGGTATCTTAGCTATTGGCACTATCCGCAATAACCGTCTAAAAAATGTCAATAAAAAGGCAGTGGATCTTTTGACATAAAGGTCGAAGCAACCTATAGCTTGATCTCGTTTCGCTGGTACGATAATAATTGTGTTCAACAAATTTTGCCTATAGGCAACATTTCAGTAAGGACATACCAAAGGACTTAGAGTATCAAAAGTCGAAATGAACGTTACTTGGGGCTCCTATTAATCATTTATGGCGTTAAATATTTTCTGTGTTCCCAGTTTAATTTGGGCATGAAAGTGTTTAAAGTCTTATTGTGGTAGCTTTTGCACCCAATTAACTTTACATTCCCGTTACCCTACCCTTTTGGTAATGCCTAGCCCAGCTTTAACGGTTTCGCTGTTACTTATCTACGTACACAATGTTAAGCTTTGTCTGCAATACAAATCGTCCTATGGCCAAAACGACTAGAAAACATGGCTCCAACACATTGGATAGAACGGCCGCTTCTTTTCGCACTAAATTAATAACTCAAGAGTGGAACAATATTATTTAGTTCTGCTTCTTTTAAGGGGTTATATACAGTTGTACCGCGCAATAAAATGGAATTTTATCGATTTTTTTTTGACACCATAGAAAATATTCTGGGTACTTAATTAAATTTTTTCATAAAAAAATATTACATAAAACAAATGTTATAGCCGAATTCCCGGATCATCTTTTTTCGATGGTGTCTTGCGGTGGACAGGATTTTAATTAAGGGAAACGCCGTTCATCTTGACAGCCGCGACGAAGACCAGCCGGATTTTTCCAGGTTTGTTCGGGTTTTCCACCCCGAAGTGCGGCAGGTACCAAAAATTGCCTTCCTGAAACCTCTAGACTTCCTGGGGCTCCAGTCGTCGTGCGTACCCCTTCTTGACGTAATCTTCCATTGTGCCTTATAGGCCCGCGCGAAGTACACATCGCGCCTGATTTTTCTCTCGATGTTAACGAGTCTCTTGAGCGCCATATTGTAGCTCTCTTGCAGTCTCACCTCGTTGTCTCTCCGTAGCGGCCCGGTCGCATACCAAACCACTGCACGTTCAGTTGGCGACTCTCGCCCTTCAGGTTCAGGCTGCGGATGAGTTCGTCGTCGATGAGCGTGACAGACGATCCTTCATCCAGCAGTGCATAGGTGTCGACCTGCGTATTCTTTCCGTACAGCGTCACGGGTAGAATCCGGAATAGTAGGTGGCATCCAATCGAATCGACGCAGCTCAGGTTTCGATGCGGCAATTCCTGGCGGTCACACTTCGATCGCCTTTCATCCTGCTCACGCCCCGCGTCTATAACTGCGGCTGTCGAAGGACGGCTCCTCTCGTTGGAATCCACTGGTCGTGGCATTCCTCTCCGCTTGCTGCTGTCTCTTTACAGCCGTCGGTCCTGACTGCTTCTATGATCCCTCCTGCGGCCTCCATCTGCGACTGGCGGCCGTCTGGGATGTCCAGGTGACATCCTGGACAGTAGGTGGATCCGTGAACATTGCATCCGCGGCTCCAGACACGAAAAGCATAGCCTCAGCTTTCTCGCGGACTCGATCCGCGTCGTTGTAGAAACGCCTAGAAACGCGAACACTATTCGCGTGCAGGATCCTTCGCTTCGATTGCTCCTTGGCTCCAGCATCCGTGACAGTGCACACCAGTCTTGCGAATTCATGAAGCCATTCGCTCAGGTGCACCACTGTCGGATACAGCTGTATCGTGACCGCGTGCTTCGCCCAGTCCAACCTCTTGCTCAGCGGCAACTTGGCGATCAGCTCCTTCATTAGGGTTGGGTTCCCTAGGTGCTGGTTGCCAATCGTGGTTGACTGCAGGAACGCTGCCAGGTTGCTCACCTTCGTCGCGAACGGCACGATCCTTGCGACGTTGGCCTCCTGAATTGGCTGCACATCGCACACGCTATCGTAGCCAACTACGGATGAGTAGCTCCGCACGTCTATACTGGAATTGAAGCTGCTCCATAACAGCTTCTACGTTGTTAGGATGGATGAGCAGCGACTTCACTGTCTCGCAGGCCTCGCCCTTCAGGGCTTTCACTGGCCTCTGGTTATTTTTCAATTGGGTGCACTGGTAGGCTGGCGTTGTCTCCGTGAAAGCGCACACGAATATTGGCCATTCCTCTGGCTGACCCTCGAAATCGGGAAGATCAGGCAATCTACGTTCATGCAGGTATGCTCGCCGTCGCTACTCCATATGACTGGGGCGATGGTGCAGATACCTCCAAAGTGTGAGTCGGCTCCCGTGGCTGCGCCGTGGCGGTCACACGGCGGAGAATAGCCTACTGTTGTTGTTGGTGTGTGTGTCCGTGTGACAGGTTGCCCGTTTGCACAATGGCCGCCAGAGCGTCGGCGCCAAATTTCCACTCCATTGTGGCGGCAAATTTTCACTAATTTGTGCCGGCAACTGCAGCGATAACGTCACTCCAAGTCCCGTTTGCAGATTGTCACTCATCTGCCTGGGCAAGTTTTCACTCAAGCTCTGTTGCGCTGCTCCCTGAAATACTAAAAATATGCTCTTACTTAGAATATATAAGAAACCTGCTGTAGTATATATTTTTCAAGATATCTACTAGCTCCGTCAAATTTTACCGTGCATACCGCTGAATGTTACAGGAATTATACACGCCGCTGCCGCTTACCTCTGCTTACGTTTGAAAATTCATCTGCGACGTCTGATCAGACCATTGCCGATCTATTCGCAAAATTTATTCAAACAACTTATTCTCCGCCTAAGTCGACAGATCACCCTTACGCATACAAAATTCACTCAGCAAATCTTATTTTCTGTCCGTTTTTCTCCGAGAATAGCTTATTATCTTATCTCCTAAAGGTCAAACCTATTTATTCGCCAGACCCCGACGGAGTACCAGGCTGTGTGCTAAGATACTGTGCCATGCGCAAACCTCTTCATAGACTTGGAAGCCTCGACTTTTCCCCTTAAGTGGAAGGAATCTTTCATAAATTCTTACATAAAAAAGGGAAAAAGTCGAATGCTGCTAACTACAGAGGTATCTCTAAATCGGCAATTCCAAAGTTATTTCACAAATTAATTACTCCTCGTTTGCAACACCTTTGCTCTTCGATCATCTCTCCATATCAGAATGGCTTCATTAAACGTCGCTCCACCACCACTCATTTACTGGAGTTGATATCCTTTGTCATGGCATTTGAAAGGGATTTCAAAGGGATTTTATCTACACAGACTTTAGTAAAGACTTTAGTCACTCTTGTTCAGTAAACTGAACATGCTGGGATTCCTTATAGACCTCCTTACGTGGATATCCAGCTACTGAGATGGAAGAACACAAAGAGTGTTATTTAAAAATATACATTTCCTCTTGGTACGTGCTACATCTGGGGCCCTCGGGAGTCATCTTTGCACGCTACTGTTTACTCTTTTTATTAATGACTTGCCCCCTGCTTTAACGAACTCTCTGCCCAATGCAGTCTTCAACCTGATTTTGAAAACTTTCAAAAATTGTGTTTATCAAATGATTTAATACCTAATGGCAGAAGCAGCTCCAACTCTGTAAGGTGTGTCTCGAGATCGTAAAATAGAAAAAGTAATACTATTTTCTTTAACAACCGCCATTTTGGAAAGTTGAAGTCTTTTCCACGTGATTTCGACGCTTAAAGTCGATAGTTCTTTTCCAAAAAAACAAGAAAAGATTGAAAACCGATTACTACAAGCGCATGTTGGTCTTGGACTTCTACGCCGACTAGTGCGGTCCCTGCAAGGCCATCGACAGCACCGTCAAGACCCTGGCGCGGAAGTACTCCACCAAGGCGGTGGTTCTCAAGGACGTCAAGGTCAATGTGGACAAGTTCGAGGAGCTCTCGGAGAAGTACCGCGTCCAGAGCATGCCCACGTTCGTCACCCTCAAAAATAATCGCAAAGTGGGCCGATTCTCGAGCTCCGACGAGGAAAAGCTGACCCACATGATGGCCAAGTTGGTCAAGTAGGATCCTTCCCGATTCTCCACCCAGGCAGCATGTGTAACGATTCTTATTTATTTTTCATTCTTAACTATATTTTAGCTTAAAAAAAAATGCAAGCTTATTTTTTTTATCGTTCTTTCCCTCTGCAGGCTACGTATACTCTCTATGGGATTGCCTTAGAGAAATTAACTCAGGTTAATGATCTTGGCGTCCTATTCCCATATTTCCCCAATGATTTATAAGGCTAAAGGAGTCCTTGGTTTCATTAAAAGGTGGTCAAAAGTCATGGTCATTTCATGGTTCATGTGTCTGGAGTCCCCAATATGGAGTACATCAGGACGCCTAGAGTCCGTATATAAGAATTTCTTAACTTTCTCACTGTCTTATTTGGAATGCAAATCTTCACCTTCCAACTTATAATAGTAGAATCTTACTAATAAACTTACCAAGCTTAATAAATCGTAGGATAATGCTCAGTGTAGTTTTTCTAAATAACCTAATTAATGGGGATGTAGATAGCCAGCATTTACTAACACGCTTAAATTATAACATTCTCAATAGAAGGACTAGAAACATGAATCCTCTATTCCTTAGCCATTTGAGTTCGACATATGCACATCACGACCCTTTTAGGGTCTGAGGTTCGAACTACAATGGTCTCTACTCTATAAAATCACTTTCCTGTCCTTCAAATTTAAAATATAGCAGTTTAAATTTCTTTACTAACTCCTCTTAGCTTAATATATTACAAGTAGCTTAACATATACTAATAAATCGTTACTCGAGCGCCCCTCGGTCGTCTGGTCCTCTAAGCTTTATGATGAACACAGGAATGCTAGCTAAAGCTCTTATTGACGCACAACCCATTTCCAAAATTCTAAAAGACCGCAAAAAAAAAATAATAAAAACGAACAATGGAGACCAGACCTACGGGAAATGGCATCGGAAACTGAGAAATTGAATCCGGCACACTTGGCGTGTACGACTTTTTCACATATCCAGCAATGGATGCTAAGCTGGGATGAGGAGATTGAATTCAGTTAAACCTAATTTGTAATGGGAGTGGCACATGTATAGCATATTTAAATTATAGGTTTAATTAAATTAAACCTTTTCCTGTGTTCGGTCATGAGTCGAGCAATAATTTAGATTTTTTTAAGAAATGAAAAGACATATGTACACTGGATTTGATCGAGTATTCTTTACTTATGTCAAATATCCAAAAAAAATTATAAATATCGCGAAATCATGAATTGAGTTA
Source organism: Drosophila bipectinata (assembly GCF_030179905.1). Lineage (NCBI taxonomy): Eukaryota > Metazoa > Arthropoda > Insecta > Diptera > Drosophilidae > Drosophila > Drosophila bipectinata. The sequence continues at coordinate 7,279,215 of NC_091735.1, read as the reverse complement.
TATTTTTGAGCGAATAATTATTTATGATTTTTATTTTTTCCCTTAGGGAATAATTACACAGCAAAAATGTTTTCTAGAGCTGGGGTGTAGTATTACATATGATTTTTCCTTTACTTTGGAGACGGAACCAAACATTCCTGACAATCAAAACTTTAAACTATATTAAACTGTAAACTATATTGATAACTGGTTTACTTCAGTAAGCTGATGATAGCATTAAAGGATAGGGGTATCTTAGCTATTGGCACTATCCGCAATAACCGTCTAAAAAATGTCAATAAAAAGGCAGTGGATCTTTTGACATAAAGGTCGAAGCAACCTATAGCTTGATCTCGTTTCGCTGGTACGATAATAATTGTGTTCAACAAAAAAAAGTGAATTTTGCCTATAGGCAACATTTCAGTAAGGACATACCAACGGACTTAGAGTATCAAAAGTCGAAATGAACGTTACTTGGGGCTCCTATTAATCATTTATGGCGTTAAATATTTTCTGTGTTCCCAGTTTAATTTGGGCATGAAAGTGTTTAAAGTCTTATTGTGGTAGCTTTTGCACCCAATTAACTTTACATTCCCGTTACCCTACCCTTTTGGTAATGCCTAGCCCAGCTTTAACGGTTTCGCTGTTACTTATCTACGTAGACAATGTTAAGCTTTGTCTGCAATACAAATCGTCCTATGGCCAAAACGACTAGAAAACATGGCTCCAACACATTGGATAGAACGGCCACTTCTTTTCGCACTAAATTAATAACTCAAGAGTGGAACAATATTATTTAGTTCTGCTTCTTTTAAGGGGTTATATACAGTTGTACCGCGCAATAAAATGGAATTTTATCGATTTTTTTTTGACACCATAGAAAATATTCTGGGTACTTAATTAAATTTTTTCATAAAAAAATATTACATAAAACAAATGTTATAGCCGAATTCCCGGATCATCTTTTTTCGATGGTGTCTTGCGGTGGACAGGATTTTAATTAAGGGAAACGCCGTTCATCTTGACAGCCGCGACGAAGACCAGCCGGATTTTTCCAGGTTTGTTCGGGTTTTCCACCCCGAAGTGCGGCAGGTACCAAAAATTGCCTTCCTGAAACCTCTAGATTTCCTGGGGCTCCAGTCGTCGTGCGTACCCCTTCTTGACGTAATCTTCCATTGTGCCTTATAGGCCCGCGCGAAGTACACATCGCGCCTGATTTTTCTCTCGATGTTAACGAGTCTCTTGAGCGCCATATTGTAGCTCTCTTGCAGTCTCACCTCGTTGTCTCTCCGTAGCGGCCCGGTCGCATACCAAACCACTGCACGTTCAGTTGGCGACTCTCGCCCTTCAGGTTCAGGCTGCGGATGAGTTCGTCGTCGATGAGCCTGACAGACGATCCTTCATCCAGCAGTGCATAGGTGTCGACCTGCGTATTCTTTCCGTACAGCGTCACGGGTAGAATCCGGAATAGTAGGTGGCATCCAATCGAATCGACGCAGCTCAGGTTTCGATGCGGCAATTCCTGGCGGTCACACTTCGATCGCCTTTCATCCTGCTCACGCCCCGCGTCTATAACTGCGGCTGTCGAAGGACGGCTCCTCTCGTTGGAATCCACTGGTCGTGGCATTCCTCTCCGCTTGCTGCTGTCTCTGTACAGCCGTCGGTCCTGACTGCTTCTATGATCCCTCCTGCGGCCTCCATCTGCGACTGGCGGCCGTCTGGGATGTCCAGGTGACATCCTGGACAGTAGGTGGATCCGTGAACATTGCATCCGCGGCTCCAGACATGAAAAGCATAGCCTCAGCTTTCTCGCGGACTCGATCCGCGTCGTTGTAGAAACGCCTAGAAACGCGAACACTATTCGCGTGCAGGATCCTTCGCTTCGATTGCTCCTTGGCTCCAGCATCCGTGACAGTGCACACCAGTCTTGCGAATTCATGAAGCCATTCGCTCAGGTGCACCACTGTCGGATACAGCTGTATCGTGACCGCGTGCTTCGCCCAGTCCAACCTCTTGCTCAGCGGCAACTTGGCGATCAGCTCCTTCATTAGGGTTGGGTTCCCTAGGTGCTGGTTGCCAATCGTGGTTGACTGCAGGAACGCTGCCAGGTTGCTCACCTTCGTCGCGAACGGCACGATCCTTGCGACGTTGGCCTCCTGAATTGGCTGCACATCGCACACGCTATCGTAGCCAACTACGGATGAGTAGCTCCGCACGTCTATACTGGAATTGAAGCTGCTCCATAACAGCTTCTACGTTGTTAGGATGGATGAGCAGCGACTTCACTGTCTCGCAGGCCTCGCCCTTCAGGGCTTTCACTGGCCTCTGGTTATTTTTCAATTGGGTGCACTGGTAGGCTGGCGTTGTCTCCGTGAAAGCGCACACGAATATTGGCCATTCCTCTGGCTGACCCTCGAAATCGGGAAGATCAGGCAATCTACGTTCATGCAGGTATGCTCGCCGTCGCTACTCCATATGACTGGGGCGATGGTGCAGATACCTCCAAAGTGTGAGTCGGCTCCCGTGGCGGATGAACATAACCTAGTCCAGGCTGCGCCGTGGCGGTCACACGGCGGAGAATAGCCTACTGTTGTTGTTGGTGTGTGTGTCCGTGTGACAGGTTGCCCGTTTGCACAATGGCCGCCAGAGCGTCGGCGCCAAATTTCCACTCCATTGTGGCGGCAAATTTTCACTAATTTGTGCCGGCAACTGCAGCGATGACGTCACTCCAAGTCCCGTTTGCAGATTGTCACTCATCTGCCTGGGCAAGTTTTCACTCAAGCTCTGTTGCGCTGCTCCCTGAAATACTAAAAATATGCTCTTACTTAGAATATGTAAGAAACCTGCTGTAGTATATATTTTTCAAGATATCTACTAGCTCCGTCAAATTTTACCGTGCATACCGCTGAATGTTACAGGAATTATACACGCCGCTGTCGCTTACCTCTGCTTACGTTTGAAAATTCATCTGCGACGTCTGATCAGACCATTGCCGATCTATTCGCAAAATTTATTCAAACAACTTATTCTCCGCCTAAGTCGACAGATCACCCTTACGCATACAAAATTCACTCAGCAAATCTTATTTTCTGTCCGTTTTTCTCCGAGAATAGCTTATTATCTTATCTCCTAAAGGTCAAACCTATTTATTCGCCAGACCCCGACGGAGTACCAGGCTGTGTGCTAAGATACTGTGCCATGCGCAAACCTCTTCATAGACTTGGAAGCCTCGACTTTTCCCCTTAAGTGGAAGGAATCTTTCATAAATTCTTACATAAAAAAGGGAAAAAGTCGAATGCTGCTAACTACAGAGGTATCTCTAAATTATCGGCAATTCCAAAGTTATTTCACAAATTAATTACTCCTCGTTTGCAACACCTTTGCTCTTCGATCATCTCTCCATATCAGAATGGCTTCATTAAACGTCGCTCCACCACCACTCATTTACTGGAGTTGATATCCTTTGTCATGGCATTCGAAAGGGATTTCAAAGGGATTTTATCTACACAGACTTTAGTAAAGACTTTAGTCACTCTTGTTCAGTAACCTGAACATGCTGGGATTCCTTATAGACCTCCTTACGTGGATATCCAGCTACTGAGATGGAAGAACACAAAGAGTGTTATTTAAAAATATACATTTCCTCTTGGTACGTGCTACATCTGGGGCCCTCGGGAGTCATCTTTGCACGCTACTGTTTACTCTTTTTATTAATGACTTGCCCCCTGCTTTAACGAACTCTCTGCCCAATGCAGTCTTCAACCTGATTTTGAAAACTTTCAAAAATTGTGTTTATCAAATGATTTAATACCTAATGGCAGAAGCAGCTCCAACTCTGTACGGTGTGTCTCGAGATCGTAAAATAGAAAAAGTAATACTATTTTCTTTAACAACCGCCATTTTGGAAAGTTGAAGTCTTTTCCACGTGATTTCGACGCTTAAAGTCGATAGTTCTTTTCCAAAAAAACAAGAAAAGATTGAAAACCGATTACTACAAGCGCATGTTGGTCTTGGACTTCTACGCCGACTAGTGCGGTCCCTGCAAGGCCATCGACAGCACCGTCAAGACCCTGGCGCGGAAGTACTCCACCAAGGCGGTGGTTCTCAAGGACGTCAAGGTCAATGTGGACAAGTTCGAGGAGCTCTCGGAGAAGTACCGCGTCCAGAGCATGCCCACGTTCGTCACCCTCAAAAATAATCGCAAAGTGGGCCGATTCTCGAGCTCCGACGAGGAAAAGCTGACCCACATGATGGCCAAGTTGGTCAAGTAGGATCCTTCCCGATTCTCCACCCAGGCAGCATGTGTAACGATTCTTATTTATTTTTCATTCTTAACTATATTTTAGCTTAAAAAAAAATGCAAGCTTATTTTTTTTATCGTTCTTTCCCTCTGCAGGCTACGTATACTCTCTATGGGATTGCCTTAGAGAAATTAACTCAGGTTAATGATCTTGGCGTCCTATTCCCATATTTCCCCAATGATTTATAAGGCTAAAGGAGTCCTTGGTTTCATTAAAAGGTGGTCAAAAGTCATGGTCATTTCATGGTTCATGTGTCTGGAGTCCCCAATATGGAGTACATCAGGACGCCTAGAGTCCGTATATAAGAATTTCTTAACTTTCTCACTGTCTTATTTGGAATGCAAATCTTCACCTTCCAACTTATAATAGTAGAATCTTACTAATAAACTTACCAAGCTTAATAAATCGTAGGATAATGCTCAGTGTAGTTTTTCTAAATAACCTAATTAATGGGGATGTAGATAGCCAGCATTTACTAACACGCTTAAATTATAACATTCTCAATAGAAGGACTAGAAACATGAATCCTCTATTCCTTAGCCATTTGAGTTCGACATATGCACATCACGACCCTTTTAGGGTCTGAGGTTCGAACTACAATGGTCTCTACTCTATAAAATCACTTTCCTGTCCTTCAAATTTAAAATATAGCAGTTTTAATTTCTTTACTAACTCCTCTTAGCTTAATATATTACAAGTAGCTTAACATATACTAATAAATCGTTACTCGAGCGCCCCTCGGTCGTCTGGTCCTCTAAGCTTTATGATGAACACAGGAATGCTAGCTAAAGCTCTTATTGACGCACAACCCATTTCCAAAATTCTAAAAGACCGCAAAAAAAAAATAATAAAAACGAACAATGGAGACCAGACCTACGGGAAATGGCATCGGAAACAGAGAAATTGAATCCGGCACACTTGGCGTGTACGACTTTTTCACATATCCAGCAATGGATGCTAAGCTGGGATGAGGAGATTGAATTCAGTTAAACCTAATTTGTAATGGGAGTGGCACATGTATAGCATATTTAAATTATAGGTTTAATTAAATTAAACCTTTTCCTGTGTTCGGTCATGAGTCGAGCAATAATTTAGATTTTTTTAAGAAATGAAAAGACATATGTACACTGGATTTGATCGAGTATTCTTTACTTATGTCAAATATCCAAAAAAAATTATAAATATCGCGAAATCATGAATTGAGTTATATTTTTGAGCGAATAATTATTTATGATTTTTATTTTTTCCCTTAGGGAATAATTACACAGCAAAAATGTTTTCTAGAGCTGGGGTGTAGTATTACATATGATTTTTCCTTTACTTTGGAGACGGAACCAAACATTCCTGACAATCAAAACTTTAAACTATATTAAACTGTAAACTATATTGATAACTGGTTTACTTCAGTAAGCTGATGATAGCATTAAAGGATAGGGGTATCTTAGCTATTGGCACTATCCGCAATAACCGTCTAAAAAATGTCAATAAAAAGGCAGTGGATCTTTTGACATAAAGGTCGAAGCAACCTATAGCTTGATCTCGTTTCGCTGGTACGATAATAATTGTGTTCAACAAAAAAAAGTGAATTTTGCCTATAGGCAACATTTCAGTAAGGACATACCAACGGACTTAGAGTATCAAAAGTCGAAATGAACGTTACTTGGGGCTCCTATTAATCATTTATGGCGTTAAATATTTTCTGTGTTCCCAGTTTAATTTGGGCATGAAAGTGTTTAAAGTCTTATTGTGGTAGCTTTTGCACCCAATTAACTTTACATTCCCGTTACCCTACCCTTTTGGTAATGCCTAGCCCAGCTTTAACGGTTTCGCTGTTACTTATCTACGTACACAATGTTAAGCTTTGTCTGCAATACAAATCGTCCTATGGCCAAAACGACTAGAAAACATGGCTCCAACACATTGGATAGAACGGCCACTTCTTTTCGCACTAAATTAATAACTCAAGAGTGGAACAATATTATTTAGTTCTGCTTCTTTTAAGGGGTTATATACAGTTATACCGCGCAATAAAATGGAATTTTATCGATTTTTTTTTGACACCATAGAAAATATTCTGGGTACTTAATTAAATTTTTTCATAAAAAAATATTACATAAAACAAATGTTATAGCCGATGTCCCGGATCATCTTTTTTCGATGGTGTCTTGCGGTGGACATGATTTCTCGAAAACGGTTCATCCGAAATCCAAAATTCAAAAAAGTTTAGTTAGTATATTGTATTGTCTAGTCCGTGAACGAGGGATTTTTAAAAATTTTGATTTAAAAAAAAAGACGACGGTTTTAACAAAAAATGTACTGTTGTAAATGTAAATGTTGTACCTTGTAAAATGTTTCAAGGTATAAGATTTTTAATTTTTAAAAGGAGTTTTAAAAAAAATTGAAAATCCCTCGTTCACGGACTAGCTAATATCATAATAAATAAGTGGTAATAATAAATAAGATAAATAAATTTGGTGTTGATCGGATAAGTAGTTTTTTAGTAATCGTGTCCACCGCAAAGGTAATTTCGAAAAAACAAGATTCTGAGATAATCGCGTTAAAGTTTTAAGTTTGTTCAAGTTTTATGTGCAGGTAGTGCGCTATAAATAGCTACATCTTCGGTTCTAATGCTCCGATCGTCATGAATTTTTGTGACAGTATTCCCAACAGTATATACTTATTTTTCATCTATGCGTTTTTTTTATCTATCACAACTGTATATAACCCCTTAATTGGGTTATTAAGGGGACCCCCCCCATTCTCGGTTTTAAAAAATCGATTTTTTTTTTTTAATTTAATTCGAACTTGTAACTATTCAAGAATGTTCCCTGAAAATTTCAAGTAAAAATTTCAAAAACTCTTAAAGATATAGCCGATTTATGGTGGAAGCCTCAGGCGACGGCGAGAGCCATCTCAAAACTTTAAACGCGTTTTTCTCGAAACAGTGTTTTTACGACTGGCGCATGAGGTTACTCAAAAACTATTAATCCAATCGGTTCCAAATTTTAACACGTTATTCTATACATATATAGCTCTCGTATGAACTAGGATAAATCTAATCGGTGAAGATCTTCCTTACTTTTCAACTCGATTTGTGGATGAAAAAAATGGAAATTTCCAAAAAAAAATTTCAAAGGTCCACCATTTTGTTAATTTTTGAGCGAAGTTAATAATCCTAGTTCATACGAGAGCCAAACATGTACTTTTTCTAATCCCGTTTGAATTTTTGGATTCAGATGTTCCAGTGAGCGGAAATCACATGCGCCGCCGAAAAGAAGGGCTTTTCTTTGATCACAAAAAACAACAACAAAAACAAAACAAAAAAAAATTCTGTGAAATGATTTTCTTCCTTTTTGTGTCTTAATATATGTAAGCACAGTTACAACCCTAAAAAATAATTTATGTTCATTTGCCAGCCCATTGAAAATCGTCAAAATTTAAAATCGAGAATGGGGGGGGTCCCCTTAAAAGGAAACATATTTTAAAATATGTACTAAACAAAAACAATTATTAAAAAACAATTTTTTTAAACAAACATTTGGTAAGCTTAAAAAATGTTTAAGCCATTTATAAAAAACTGAGCTTGAAAAAAAAAATTGTCATGAAAAATAATTTAAAAGATGTATTTTGATATGTGAATGTGTATTTTATAATTTTCCTTCCTTAGGCGGCTACGAAGTTGTCGAACTGATGCCCTCGTGCAATAGGGCTCTATAAACCACCGCTTTATAGATTCGGAGATATCCCAGTCACTTCATTACACACTTTTGACAAATTATACAACCACTGCAAGTACATATATAATTATATAACCACTGCAAGTGCTCACACAAATACTTTCACATGTTTGACTCTTATTTTGTTTCAAATAAGTATAATTCTTCACACAACCATAGTCGTTTTCACAGTTGTGTGAAGGCAGAGAAATTTCCAAACACATGTGAATGAGTTTTGGGCAACGCTGATATATGTAAGTACATGTGTACATGAATGCATAAAATTAACAAATCAAACAGTGAGTTTTAAAAATCAGAACATATATATCCCATGCCAGTTTATAAAAATATCAATAGGATAGCTTTGTTTTATTGTTAAATTATCTTGTACATCAAGTAAACCTCTGCACATTTATATTCCAAGGATATATTATATCTAGTGATACAATTTTATTTGGAGCGTTTTTGCTTTTGAGTGTGCTCTGAAATGAAAACAAGAAAATTCATATATTTTGAGGTTTAAAAAATAAAAATGTAAGTAAAAAGTTGCTCAAACTCAGTACAAACTTTTAAGCATCACTTTTTTCAGTCGAAAGATGGTTAAGTTAGTTCATCACATAATTTTTCGCTATCTGATATCGAAAGTTAATTATACACACCTTTAATAAAAAACATGGAATATTTTCAACGAAGCAGAACTGTTTTGCAAAATGTACACAATTTTAACGTTTTGCTTATTCGAAGAGAGCGAAACCCATGTCGTCGTCCTCAGATTCCGATTCCTCCTTCTTTTCCTCTTTCTTTGATTCCTTTTTGTCGGAAGAACCTGCAGGAGCTGGAGCACCAGGAGCCGGTGTGGCAACTCCACCACTACCAACGGGCATGGTAGAAAGCTTTTCACGACCTTCCTTTACCAAATCTTCAATACTTTTTCCGCTTAGTTCTTTAATGACTTTCGTCAAACGATCTGAATCGACTTCAACACCAACAGAACTGAGGATTTTTTCGAGGTCAGCATTAGCAGGACTATCCTTTCCTCCAAGAACCGCCAACAAATATGCAGCCACGTAACGCATGCTATGGAAAAAAATTGTTTCTTTTAAGTATTTTAAAACAGCTAAGAATTTTTAAAGTTTATCCGACATACATACATATGTACGTATATAAAAGTGGTTTAAATATATAAAAAAAATAAATACATATATAAAATCTAGATTATATTAAACAAATATATACACATAAACCTTATGGTTTAGTGGTTTAACATCAAATACCGAACCATTTGTTTTACATGAAAATTGTATTTTACTTAAGCCATTAAAATGTTTCTTTTTAATCCATTAAAATCAAAAGGAAGTAAACTAAGAAACGCACTTTACATTATACAAACAAATGAAAAATGTTGAACTTAATTCATATTTCACTTACTTTAAGTCTTCAGTTTTCGACACGAAACGCGAAATACACAAAAGGAACAACTTTCTTGAACGAGCAGTTGAAAGAAAAGAACCTACACTTCGTCTGTCAATATATTGTCACTTCCTGTTGTCAAATTGACAGCTCAACAGCTGACTCAAATGCAACCCTATTCGATTTTAAAATAGGTGGCGCTTTTAGTTTCGATTAATTTTATATTTCGATTATTTTATGCCGTCTTATCACAGCGTGTGTACCTTCCCCATGTTTAGTCAAAAGAAAACTATTGGTAGGCAGTCAGTTTGCATACAAAGACTGAATTACATATTCCAGTCGTATCTACTCCCTGTTCTTTAATTTTTGTGAAGAAAATCAATGATTTCGATTTGAAGAATCGTTTCTAAACATGCAGTATTAATTTTTTTTTTGTGGTCTGTTCCTCAGTATACTTACATATGTGCGGTTGCTTTTGTCACCTAGAGTTTTATCTTTATATATTCCCGCTCGAGTAAACTCTTTGAGTTTCTTTATAAAACTCAGCACAAAAAGATAACGTTAATGTGTGGTTCACATTTAAAAATAAGTAGCTTATATATAAGCTCTGATTTGAAGCATTATATAAACTGACTGCATAAACTAACTAGTATATAATTGTCAATTATACAGAAAAAGCTTTTGGAAAAAAAATACATCAAAATCCAGTCTAGAATCCTCTATATACCAAAAGGGTAGGCGCCGACATTTCCGTTGCGCAGTGCCACAGGAGCTAATTGGACATTTCTAGCGACGCGAGGCTCTCAAATCAATTTCGGTTTTCAAAGAATACATATTTATCATCATGGATAACTTAATAAACATTGTTAACAAGTTGCAAGATGCATTTACGTCGCTTGGCGTCCATATGCAATTGGATTTGCCACAGATTGCCGTTGTTGGAGGTCAATCGGCGGGGAAAAGTTCAGTTCTGGAAAACTTTGTTGGAAAGTGAGTAAACGCCATAATTCTCTTATAACGGAAAAAATATGGCAAAATATTTTTTTTTTTAAAACGATTGTTGTAAGGTGTATAATTTAATTTGATTCCACTTATTGTGTATGTGTATGTATGCCAAGTATCAAATCTATTTAAACGATAAAATTACGTACAATTTTATTTATAATATCCGTATGAACATTTTTTAGTTAGTGAACATATTTCTTTGCAGTAAACAATAAAAAATTATTAAAGTAAAGCCTTACAACTTTTTTAATGGAAAGCCATTTACTAGTGGCCTTACTCTCATTTGTATGTACCAGCCTGCGCGTTCTCTCATTCTCTCTCACATTACCTCCCTCTGTTTTTTAAAATAATTAACATATTCTTACGCCCAATAAAAATCAATATATTTTTTTATTTAAATTTTTTCTTAATATTAAATTTAAATTCTTTAATTCTCGAAAATAATAATTAGAGCAAAAATGCTGAAATCTGCTTTGACATCTATACATGTCATATCTATACATGCCTGCATTTTTAAATACGCAACAGTTACAGCCAAGTTTATTTTAAATATCGTATAAAGATAAAATAAAAATACAAGTCAAGGTATTTGGCATAAAAGCAGGTTGCTTAAATAATGTGCGTACCCAGGCAAAAGCGAAATTGGTTACATAATCATCATTTCTTCTATAAAACATCGTTCAAATTCGCATGCGCCGGTATTTCCTTATTTACGTTCTAGTTGCACTAATAAAATATATTTTAATAATAGAGGGTATTATAATTTTGGTGAAAACTGGGCAACGCTGTAAAGGAGACATCTCCGACCCTATAAAGTATATTCATATTCTTAATTTTAGTCAGGGACTGCAAATAAGACTTGGGTTCAAAAAAATTGAACAACAAAAAGGCTTTTGCGGGGAGTGGGAAAAAGGCACATACGCCATTTTTTAACAGTTAATCCGAAAACTCAATAAACTTTTATTTCGATTTCTATTGTTAAAATTGAAATATAACTCTTATTTTCAATTTTTATAATAATAATTAAGAGTAAGAATTATTTTTCAATTTTTTATGAAAAAAATAAAAATAAAAATTGTGATTGAAGGAAAATGGAAGACGAATAACTTCTGAACCGAGTGGACTATTAAAAACGGTTAACATATTTATGATCTGTGGCGCAGTACCTTTCAAATCATGTAATGAATGTACTTAAAGGACATATTTCAGGATTCCTTAATAATTCAATAAATAACCGTGTTCATTACAAAAGGAAGACTCGATTATGTGAATTATGTGAAGAAAAATGTTTTAAACAATGGCATCTGCAATGACAACAGTAAACAGGTCCTAAAAATGTTTTTAAAAACTTTAACAGATCTTATAATTACTTGTTAATGAATTATCATTTTGTCAGGTTTGAGAGATCACTGTAGTAGGAGAGATAAAAAATATGAATACTTTATGAGGTTTGGCACGGTACCTTTTGCTGCTGCATGTTGTTTGCCAATCATCACCGCAACATCATATTTGTAGCAAAAAACAACAAATAAATTGAATCATTGAGGAATCCTGTAATATGTCCTTTAAGGGGGGACATCTGAGTAGAATTTTGAAAAAATCGAAATTTTTTTTTTCGCTTAAACAATTCTTTAGGTTCTCAAAAAAATGACATATCAAAAGATAGAGTCCGGCAAAAGTGCCTAAGTGTCGAAATTTTTAATTCTGCGGCGATGCCTCACAGGTATATCCCACAGTACTTAAAACTTTAAACGCGTTTTTCTCGAAACCACTTTTTTTGAGTTGGCCGAACACATAACTCTAACAACTCTTAACCTATCGATCTAAAATTTTGACAGTATACTCAGAATATCTATGTCTATCGACACACGTAGGATTTTTTTTTATTTTGCTTACTTTTTTTTTTATCAACAATTTTGTTGACGTTTTTTGTTAGTGAAAATTGAAAATTTTGTTCAATCACACACTATTTTGCAAAAAATCAATATATCGAAAAAATCCTACGTGTGTCGATAGCCGTTGAGATACAGAAACTAACCAATCTTGATTTTTTGTTCTAGATCAAAAATTAAGGACGTTAGGTGTTCGGCCATGGACCCCCTTTAAAAAAATAGGGCCTACGAATAAGGGCTGCAGGGCCATTTTGTTTTCGATTTATTAAAAAAAAATTGTATTGTGTACCTTAAATATAATATAATGAAAACTCATTTACAAATTTTCGATTAGCTGTTTTGATTTGGCCAAAAAAAAATCCAGAAAATCCGTTTTTTTTTTGCCTGTTACTCAGATGTCCCCCCTTAAGGACATTCGATACATCGAATGGGATTTTTTTTAAGATTATTTATTTTAATTAATTGGTTTTATTATGGTGTAATCATAAGGATCGGCCAACTATATCCGATGTTTGCGATATATATCCGGTTTTAACTGCAAGGGTATATCAACTTCGGCTCCGCCCGAAGTTAGCGTTCCTTTCTTGTTACGGATCAACCTGCACATACAGTTTCGATCACAAGTAGATACCCTTTCAAAAAGTAAATGTTATGGTACCAAAATGTAAACACGTAAATTAAATTTTTGGATAGAAAAAAAAAACAGCAGCCATTTACATAAACTCAGTTTAAAGGTCAACACCACAGTGAAATATTCGAAAAAAAAACAAGAAAGGGGAAGTGTACAGCAGCGGTTCAAATTATAGTAGTGCCCATTAGTGACTTAGGAAAATTATTTAAAATTTTGATGTAACCTTAATAATAGCTGTTTTTAATACCTTAACGTTTGGGATAACACAAGAAACTTTTCAAACAAAAATAAAAATAATGAATTTGACAAAAAATCAATCGGTCAAAATAATGGTAGTGAAAATTTGCAAAACATACTACAGCCTAAATATATTTTCTAAAAATGTTTAAGGGGTTACGCCACCCTGAAATTTTCAAAAAATTTCCATTTTTTTTTACTTAAATTAAAACACTATATTCTTACGCGTATTTTAAGACGTCCCCGAAGACAATATCTTGATAATTATGGAAGTTGTGTTTATTTGAAATCGGCACGGCAGAAGGGGCACCTAAGACACTTCTGTTCTTCTTTTGCGTTTTTCTCGAAACCACTTTTTTCAAGACGGTGGGCATGATAACTCAAAAACTGTTCAACAGATTGACTTGAAAATTGAAACTTCTTACATAGATTTTCCAGAGAGTGACGTAGGATTTTTTCGATCCAATGGATAGAAATTTTTTTTATGCAATTTTTAGTACGAAATTTTTTGCCCAAAAAATTGAGTCAATATTTGAAGTGCTCTCATTTGCGTAATTTTTTTTTTTCTTAAACGGCTACGTCACTCTGTTCCAAATTTATTACTTTTTAAAAAAAAAATTTTGTTTACTTGATTGAGATGAAAATTGACACGTGAATCATGCCCTCCATCAAGGAGCACTCCGGAAAAACCGATGATCGCCGATATTCATATCTCCGCCATTTTGCATAGAAAACAAGTTTTTTTTTAGAATTTATAAAGCTCATTAGTTGTATTGAATAGAAATAAAAGTGGAAAAATCCTATCTCAACTAGTTTAGTCACAAGAAATTCCTGAAAAACCGTCCCGTTTCCACGCGGTCAGGGTGGCGTAACCCCTTAAACGATTGATTATTATAAAGCAGTGGGGGGGGGGGGCGGGGGGGGGGGGAAATTCTCATTTTCCATAGGACTCGTGCATAGGGTCACAAATTCTGCCGCAGCGCTACCGTCACACTGACAGTGTGAGCCCTCTTAAATTTTTTTAGAAGCTCTCTCATTTGCTCCCATTTTTCCTAATTTGAAAGCCCAAACATAAAAAAATGTTTCCACTGAGAAAAATTTTCTCAAAAATTGGGCTGGCACAAGTTTTTTCATAAAAAAATAGATAGGGAAGCGTAGTTTTTCATTGGTTTAAGAACTTTTTCTTGCAAAGCTTTCTTTAAAATGAAGTACAGTATTATAGTTCCCATTCAAACTTTTGAACTAACAAAAAATGAAATAAAAAACTACTTGTTTTGCTCAGTGACTGCTCTGCTCTCATTGTTTTTGCTGCTACGCATACACTCAAATTTTAAACATATGTGCGTTTTGCCCCCCACTGGTTTATTCTGTGTGTGTACCTCAGAGTTCGGACAGAGAGCTAAGTATTTCCTACACCCCTGAAATAGGGCTCTGGCGACCACTGCACTATGGGGTTTTTGACCACTTTATGTGGCATTTAATCATTTTTTGAAAGTTCTCTGATTTAAAAAAATTAATGGGAATGTATTAAGAAAACATCAAACTATTATGCCTCATACTCAAAATATTAATTATTAGCACCATATGCTAGCATAACAGCTGCAAAGTCAGCTGTTGCATCCGAAAGCACGTGCGCTAAGTTTGCAATTTTCACATAGTGATTTGTGAAACTAGATTATTTGTTTAAAACTCCATTTAAAAAGAAAAATAGTAATGGACACTGATTTCACAGGTTTGTACTACATGTTAAATGTATTAACTGTTTAAATTGTGTGTGTCTATACTAACATTTTGTCATTTTATAGATGCACCTTAAGCTGAATTTTGGGAAACAAGTTTCAACTTTGGGAAGAGTTTTGAAATAGAAGGAATAGAAAGTTTTGCGTCCAAGTGTATGTTGTAGCGTTGTCAATGCTGAGCAAAGGCTGTTAGTCTTATTGTGCACTTTTCTCCACTATTGGAGCAATTTGAATTTTTCTAAGATAACCTCACTTTCTCCAAAGTCGATTTGGTCGCTGCTTGGAACAAGCTGTATAAATCAGACAGGCGTCACCATTCAAGAAATCACAACCGATTACATTCCTTTTCTGATGTGTTCAACAGAGCTATGGATGCATCAGATCCAATTATTTCGTCCTTAATTTATCGAGATGCATAAAAAAGTAAAGAGTCTTTTACTTCCAATTGAGGTAATTGAGATGCTTTCGTACGAATACGAAAATAATGTTTGTCTCGAAGATGACGAATTTAACGATTCCAGCTTTTTTTTTTAGATAATATTGATCTATAATAGAAAATGAAAAAAAAAGAATAATAAGATTAATACTACTGTATGAAGGAATTTTTCTTTTTCAACTTTTATATGCATTTGTATGGAAGAACACTGAAATCCGGTATTTTAAACTGACAGTTCCCAGGAAAAGCGTTGTCCGATTTGGTTCAAAATTGCTATATCGTATTAAAATAGCAACAAATATCAGCTCCTTAAATTTCATTAATTTATCTTTACTTTTACCAAATCGTTCCTATGGGAGCTATAGGATATATTTTCCTGATCCGAACGATTTTCATACTATATGTGCCTAAGATCAAATAATAACGATTGGTAAAGTTTCATGTCGATAGATCCAAAACTGACCGAGTTATTAATTAATGCCACAAAAACAGGTCAAAAACCCCATAGTGCACTGTTCTAATGCATACTGTATGTATATTCGATCCGAAAAACATATATTATAACATATACAATTCAATAAAAATATACAAAGCAGGCGTATATCAATTACAATACCCTTTAAAAACAAAAAAGGACTGCTATAGTCGAGTTTCCCGAATACGTGATAACCAGGTTCTCATATTTTTCACGTACCTTTCACGCAGTATATAAGTCGGGACGGTCAGGATCGGCCGACTATATCCTTCAGCTGTGATATGTATCAGATTGATAGGAAATGCCATAACACAATGGTAGTTTAGGTAGAAGGTAGAGTTTTTAAAGGTAGAAGCTTGAGACTTGAAGGGTCTCACTTAGAGATAAACTGAATTTTTTTTTTCAAATTTGATCAGATGATTTACTGACCGTTTGTTGGAGATTTTTAAAAACAAAAATCTTTTAGATATTTATCAATTTAATTTTTTTCTCCCATTTTTTGTGTTTATCATCCATTTTTTCCTCTGTTTTGTTGCATAGCTTTTGAAATTTTATAACGAGCTTCTTACTTAAATTCGATCGCACACGTTTTGCTAGCTGTACTACCTTCCAAGGTTTTCATCTACAGTTTAAACGAAATTCTGCACTTAATGCAGAAACATTAAAATCCCTATTATTCGTTAAGCTCAATAATAAATAGAATGTGTTATTATTGTTCCATTTTTTATATCTTTAAACACAACTAAATAGAATTTAAAACAAAAAAATTGTTTGTTTCAAATTCAGTTGGATTTCCAGCTGTCGTATTAAGAATTTTGAAATTCGTGAATTTGAAATCAGAGCACTTTACTTTCTAGGCGGCTATAAAATATCTAGATAATAAATATCTAATATTAAAAAGCGCGAAATGAGGAAATTTATGAGCGAAAAAAAATTAAAATGAAAAATTAAATGATTGTTTAAAATGATTATTTCACTCATAGAAAAATAATTATTTTGTGATTTTTAAAATAAATCTTGATTAGGGTCCCTGGGTACCAGTTATTTGAAAGCTCTGAGTTCAAATCATCAAAATTTATAAAGGTCGGCCGACTATATCCTTTATCTTCCATTGAACTGAACCATCGAAAATGAACCAATCAAAAATCAATAACTAGTTAGTATGGGAATTGGTACATAAATGTCTATATCTTCTCCAAAAACCGGCCGATTAGACTGAAATCCAGTTTTTGATATATAAATTAACTATAGAAAGAGTTCTTTATAAATTATTTTTCAAAAACTTGTATTGGCGCTACAGAAATACGCAATTTTTCGTGGCAAAACTTGACCTGCGCTTCTATCATAGGAGTCTCTATGCCAAGTCCTAAAGCTCTATCTCTTATAGTTTTTGAGTTCCACGCGTTCATGCAGAGAAACGGAAATGCCTATACCGACTCGGCTGTCGATGCTGATCAAGAATATATAATCTGTAAGGGGTCGGAATACATACTCTACCAATACCGGGGAAAAAAATCATGAAACGCGAATACATCGTATGGCCGTTTTGGTCCACATTATAGCACGCTCCAGTTTTGTAACGTTATGGTCCGATGCATGGTCCGAACCTTTTATTCTATCTACCACAAAAAACTTATGCACGATCAAGAACCACTTGATTATGATTCAGAAATGATACTTAAAGTGGTGAGCAAAATTGAGTATGTATATGTTCACGACTCATACTTTCGTCATCCATAAAATCATAATCGCACAACAAAATCCGACCAATTTTTTGTTTGCTATTAATTATTAAATTTTTAATAAATTCTAAGCAAAAACTATGATGATGCAGGTGAATTCGAGGAGACATAAGGTTGCCCATGTTTAATGGAGCTGTTTTGTACAGCCCGAGCCGTGTTTTCATGATTGACCAAAAATTTTCAATCCATTCCTTAACAATTTTCGAAGTGTGCTTCGGATCCCTATCTTGTTAAAAAAAAAAAAACCATTTCTTTTTCAGAATAAGCACATTTTTTAATGTAGATTGTCTGAAATGAGGAGGAACAAGCTCCTAACACTTAAGGATGCTTCTTTGGCTATCAACAAGAATGTTAGTGAATGGACCGCTAGAAAAGCGCTGCAAGACATCGGATATATTGCAAGTGTACAAAAAAAAAAAACAAACCTGCAGGTCGCTTAAGGGGTTATATACAGTTGTACCGCGCAAAAAAATGAAATTTTATAGAATTTTTTTTGACACCATTGAAGAGAGAGTGGTCGGCACCCCAATACATTGATATGATTTTAACGCATTAGTGAGTGTTAGTTTCGAATAGCAGAAAGTAGGCTGTGAGCATGACGTTTCACACATTTACACTGTGTGTGCGGCAGAGCTCGGGCAGAGAAATTTTCTATGCCCTCGGGATAGGGCCGTGCCGACCTCTACCATAGAATATATTTATTAAAAATTTTTTACCGACGTTATTTAGTACATGTTTCTGGGTACTTATTTAAATTTCTTCATAAAACAAGAAAGGAAAGCTAACTTCGGGCGGAGATGAAGCTTATATACCCTTGCAGTTAAAACCGGATATATGTCGCAAATATCGGATATAGTAAGCCGATCCTTATGAGAATATGATAATATAACCCAATTTATTATAATACAAAATCTAAAAAAAGTCCCAAAAGTCCCTATCTTCAAACATACCAAAGTTGGTATTTCTACCAAAAACCATTTCCCATCGTTCAGTTGTATGGCAGCTATAGGATATAGTCGGCCGATCGTT
The DNA here is from genome assembly GCF_030179905.1 of Drosophila bipectinata. Classification (NCBI taxonomy): domain Eukaryota; kingdom Metazoa; phylum Arthropoda; class Insecta; order Diptera; family Drosophilidae; genus Drosophila; species Drosophila bipectinata. The sequence continues at coordinate 7,260,623 of NC_091735.1, read as the reverse complement.
ATGAAATTGGGTAGGCCGGATTAACTGACCAAAAATATAATCTGTACCAAGTTTCAGCTTTCTATCTTCAAAAGCACGAAAGTTGGGTCATTTCCGATCGTTCAGTTGTATGGCAGCTATAGGATATAGTCGGCCGATCCCGGCCGCTCTACTTATATTCTGCGTGCAAAGGAAAGAAGGGTGTGTGCAAAGTTTCAAGTCGATTATAGTATTATAATTTTGTGCAAAAGTGTGCAACGAAGGATCTTGATCGGGATCACCTCCTGAGTTGATATGAGCATGTCCGTCTGTCCGTTGGTCCGTCTGTCTGTCTGAACTAGTCTCTCAGTTTTAAAGCTATCGACTTGAAACTTTGCACACACCCTTCTTTTCTTTGCACGCAGTATATAAGTCGGAACGGCCGGGATCGGCTATTTCCTATAGCTGCCATATAACTGTTTGATCGGAAATGGTATAACTTTGGTGTTTTTAAAGTTAGAGAGTTCAATACACGAGAGCAATTTTTGGCAGAATAATACGACACGACGAATTTCATAAGGATCGTCCGACTATATATTATAGCTGCATACAACTGAACGATCGGAAGTGACCCAACTTTTGTGTTTTTGAAGATAGAAAACTGGAACTTGGTACAGATTTTAGTATCGGTCAGTTAATTCGACCTACCAAACTTCATAACGATCGGTCGACTATATCTTATAGCTGCCGTATAACTGAACGATCGGAAATGGTTTTTGGTAGAAATACCAACTTTGGTATTTTTGAAGATAGAAGTTTGGGACTTTTTTTTTAGATTCTGTATTATAATAAATTGGGTTATATTATCATATTCTCATAAGGATCGGCTAACTATATCCGATGTTTGCGATATATATCCGGTTTTAACTGCAAGGGTATATAAACTTCGGCTCCGCCCGAAGTTAGCTTTCCTTTCTTGTTTTTAATTGGTATTTTTTAGATATTAGAAATTAGATTATTATATCGAATATTATATTAGAATTAGATATTAAATTCACTTCTCTCTTCTTCTTAAACGAACGGTCGTGTTTTTATAACACACACTGCGTTTATGATACATATTGGTAAACCGGTGTTTACTTGCTTGAGAATCGAATTTTTTGAGAAACTTCAGTTTTTACCTAAACCGTATCGCTTCGCGTGTGCTGCGGTATATTTGGAGGCGAATTAATAATTTGTTTAAATTCAATTCTAAGCATTGCTCAGCTCTGCTTCTTCTCCGTCATTTGTTTATTTTCTTTCGTTCGCAATATAGGTCTTATCTCTATTTCTGCAACTTTCCTTTGCTCTCTCCAAAACACTCGCTTCGGCTTCTATTTGGCACTGTGGTTCAAGGTATAGTGTTTCTTAACTTTTTATGTATATTTTTTTTATATTCTTAATTTTTACAATGGAATTTAAGCTCGTCTTAAATGAGAACCGCCTCAGCCGATACTAACGCTGTCGCGCATATCTCTGGCCACCCCTAGGGCTAAAACTGAGAACATTTTGCAAGTCCTAGTAAATGAAACCTCCGTTAGAGTCACCCGTTAGGACTACCGACACCGAATAACAAAACCCTTACAGGTGATTCTTCCATTGAAACATATATTTGTTTCTCGACTTGCCCATGATACTTCGGAGATTGATATCTCGGCCTATATCAAAGCCAAAACAAAAGCCGATTTAAAGGTGGAGGACATTGCTTAATTAAAATATAATTTAAAAAGGCGCACGTCTTATTTCAAGATTCGTGTGCCTGCGCTGATGTTCAAGACGATTTGTACACCCAGTAACATTTTCGTCCAAGAACATCAGTCTAGTTCCGTGAAAAAAAACTTTTAAAACCAGCGAGAGTTCCGTGAAAAAAAGTTCTAAAAGCAGAGCTTTTACCTCTTCTTCGTCCACTAACCCAAAAAACTAGTATCGTCACTAACACTTACCTATCAGAATACTAGGGGGCTAAGTAGCAAACTCCCTAAACTATAATCTGATAGTTCTCTCTTTGCATCCCATAATATAGCTTTTACAGAAACATGGCTAATGCCGAAGATCTTTAGCTCCGAAGTTTTTCCAAGTAAGTACACCACTTTTAGACGTGATCGACCTCTGCGAAGGGGGGTGTGAAGTCCTCATTTCGGTAGACTCCACATTTGCTTCTGAAGAGGTGAAATCACAAGAGTTTGGTGACAAACAATTTATTTGCATTAAAGTCATTTTGTCCGCTAAATCATTACATTACATAATTATACATTATAAATCATTATACATTACATGTTCATATATACCGCATTCGTCCGCTCCGCCCACATATTGACATCATTTTTCCTCTATTCAATCCGTTTTCATCTGCGTCCTCTGATCCGGCCATTGCCGATCTATTCGCAAAATTTTTTTTAAAAAACTTATTCTTCGCCTAAAATGACAGAACATCCTTACGCATACAACATTCACATCGAGAGAATGTCGAATAACATCGAGTATAGCTTATTATCTGATCTTCTAAAGGTCAAACCCATTTATTCGCCAGGCCCTCATGGAGTACCAGGCTTTGTGCTAAAATACTGTGCAGGGGTCTGTGCAAACTTCTTCTTAGACTTTTCAATTTACCTTTGGAAACCTCGATTTTTTCCCTTAAGGGGGGACATCTGAGTAACATTTTATAAAAATCTAAAAATTTTTTTTCGCTTGAAAAATTCTTTAGGGTCTGAAAAATAACATACCCCAAGATAGAGTACGACAAAACTTTAAACGCGTTTTTCTCGAAACCACTTTTTTTTGAGACTTGCCGGTTTTTTGTTTTCGATTTATTCGAAAAAAATTAATTTTGTTCTTCGCATTTAATATTATAAAACGTAATTTACAAATTTTCGGTAGACTTTTTCATTTGGCCACAAAAAATTCCAGAAAATCCGCTCTTTTTCCGCTCTTGTTACTCAGATGTCCCTTCTTAAAAGGAAGGAATCTTTCATAATTCCCTTACATAAACAAGGGACTCTATTCCCTTTTCTCTCCGTTTCTTTCTCTCTAAAAAAAAGACTCAATTTTCGTTAATTCCAAAGTTATTTGAAAAATTAATTACTCCTCATTTGCAACACCTTTGCGCTTCAATCATTTCTTTACGTCGGCATGGCTTCACGTCACGTCGCTCCACCGCTCCATAGATGATTTTCGAAAGGGATTTCAAACCGATGGTTTTTAAACCGAACCAATGCAGTCTTTGAAAACTTGAAAACTCTGATCTTGAAAACTTTCATAAATGGTGTTTAGCTAATGATTTAATACTTAATGGATCAAAATGCAAGCTTATGTCTTTTTATCTTTCTTGCCCTCTGCAGGATACGTGTACTCTCTATGGGATTGCCGTAGAGAAATTAACTCAGGTTAATGATCTCGGCGTCGTATTAGACACTAAAATTAAATTTGCCGACCATATTTCCTCAATAGTTAATAAGGCTAAAGGAGTCTTTGGTTTCATTAAAAGGTAGTAAAAACAATTACTCCCTAAATAACTAAACAGTTATTCAATTCTTCGATCCATCTGATACTGATGTCTGGTCCGATCATGTGTCTGGAGTCCCCAATATGGAGTACATCAGGACCGTATAGAATCCGTACAAAAGAATTTCTTAACATTTTCTTTTAGAGGGATGCAAATCTTCATCCTCCATCTTATAGTAGCAGACTCCTAATAATTAACTTACCTCACTTAACAAATCGTAGGATAATGCTCGGTGTAGTTTTTCTACATAACCTAATTAATGGGGATATAGATAGCCAGCATTTACTAACACGCTTAAATTTTAACATTCTCAATAGAAGGACTAGAAACTTGAATTCTCTATTCCTTAGCCATTTGAGGTCGACATATGCACATCACGACCCTTTTAGGGTCTTATGTTCGAACTACAATGGTCTCTACTCTATAACATCACTTTCCTGCCCTTCAAATTTAAAATATAGAATTTTAAATTTCCTTACTAAATCCTCTTAGCTTAATAAATTTACACATAGCTTAATAAATACTCGGTAAATACTCGGAGCGCGGCTCGGTCGTCTGGGCCTCAAAACTTTATGATGAATGCAGGAATGCTGCTGATGCTCTAATTGATGCACAAGTCATTTCCAAAATTCTGAAAGACCGCGAAAAAAAAATTGCCATTTTAATATTTAAAGATTCCGGCCAAATCTTTCTGTATCTGTTAATTGATTTCTGTATCTGTTAATTTTCATTTTAATCATATAGAATTATGTGTTTATCTTCGCAGAGATTTCTTGCCTCGTGGTTCTGGTATTGTCACCCGTAGACCACTCATTTTGCAACTGATTAATGGAGTGACTGGTAAGTTAGCTATAAATTGTGTTTCTTATGATTTTAATTAAAATTTTTTTTTATGATTAGAATACGGAGAATTTTTGCATTGCAAGGGTAAAAAGTTTTCCAGCTTTGATGAGATTCGAAAGGAAATAGAGGATGAAACAGATCGCGTGACTGGTAGTAATAAAGGCATATCTAACATTCCGATAAATTTGCGCGTTTACTCCCCTCATGTTCTTAATTTAACATTGATAGATTTACCTGGCCTCACTAAAGTGGCAATTGGTGATCAACCTGCAGATATTGAGCAACAAATAAAGCAAATGATATTCCAGTTTATTCGAAAAGAAACATGTTTAATACTTGCCGTTACACCTGCAAATACGGATTTAGCTAATTCGGATGCGCTTAAACTAGCAAAGGAGGTGGATCCTCAAGGAGTGCGTACCATCGGAGTCATTACAAAACTAGATCTCATGGACGAAGGAACTGATGCTCGAGATATCCTAGAGAACAAGTTACTGCCTTTACGGCGCGGATACATTGGTGTAGTAAATCGGTCACAAAAGGATATAGAGGGACGCAAAGACATTCATCAGGCCTTGGCCGCTGAACGCAAATTTTTTTTAAGTCACCCATCATACCGTCACATGGCCGACCGCCTTGGTACTCCTTACTTGCAAAGAGTCCTGAACCAGCAATTGACTAATCATATACGCGATACATTACCTGGATTGCGCGATAAACTGCAGAAGCAAATGTTGACCCTGGAAAAGGAGGTAGAAGAGTTTAAACACTTCCAGCCAGGGGATGCCAGTATTAAGACAAAGGCTATGCTTCAGTAAGTATAGGAATACAAGTTAAATAATTAAAACCCACAGACAAAATGATTTTTATTTTTTTTTTAGAATAAATATACAATTTTTATACGCGGTACTTGTAGAGCTCGATATAGCCATGTCCCTCTGACTGTCTGTTCGTATGAATGCGTTGATCTTAGAGAATATGAGTTAGATAAGTTTTTTTCTATGATAGACTCCTATGATAGAAGCGCTGGTCAAGTTTATTTGTATAATTGAAATAATAAGATTATAATAAGGATAATCTCGCCCCAAACGTCGCATATTTCTGCAGCGTCAGTGCAGGAAGGTATTTTGAGAAATGTTTGTTGCCAAACTATTTTTATAGTTAATTTATAACTGGAATCGGCTGATTATTGCAGGAGATCTAGACATGTACAGCTGTGAAAAAATAGTACCAGTAGCACAGTGATATTTATTACTTTAGAGCAGTGGGGGTTTGTGAGAGAGAGTTTGCTCTCATTTTACATAGCACGCGTGCAGAGTCGGAAATTCTGCCGCAGCGGTGCCGCCCACTGACAGCACTACCAAATTTTTTTAGAAGCTCTCTCATTTGCTTCAATTTTGCATCACTTAAAAGCCCATTTAAAAAACAATTTTTTACTGAAAAATTGGGAAATTTCTCAAAAATTGCGTTCGTACAAAATTTTCTCCATAGAAAATAGGGAAAACGCTTCCATAGGGAAGCGTAGTTTTTCATTGTTTAAGAACTGGTAACTGGAAAAGCTTACTTTAATATAAAATGCACTATTTTAGTGCCCATTCAACCTTTTCAATTAACGAAAAATGTAATAAAAAACTTCGTTTTTTCGCTCAGTGAATGCTCTCATTCTTTTTTTTGCTATGCATACAAATTTTTAACATTTGTGCGTTTTGCCCCCCACTGTTTTAGAGTAAGAGAGTTGCATTTTCTTTGGATTTTTCGCTTGGCCAATTGATTCGACAATATCCTATACCTTGCATATAAATAAACTATTGGTTGAAGAAGGTTGGGACTTCCTAAAGATTCTGTTATTGGGCAACTGATCTGCAGAATCGACCAATTTCATAAGGATCGGCCAACTTTGCAGATATTGGCGATAAATCCGAAGGTTTATCAATTTCGGCCTCTTCCAAATTAAACTTTCCTTTCTTGTTATACCCTTGTAGAGGGTATTATAATTTTAGTCAAAAGTATGAAACGCAGTGAAAACTACGTTCTTTTCGCTTTTGATTCGGAAAAAATCTCGGCAGAGAGGATCGTCAAAAAGATGCTCGATCGGGTTCAGGTCGGGACTCAATGCTGATCCTTTTAAAACAGGAATTTTCCTGACACTAAGGAAGTGGTTCGTGACCGACATCTAGCAGTGGATTATTCGATGAAGCGCATTTGGAAAATTCATCATTAAGGGGTTATATACCTTTTTTTTCTTAAAAAAAACGAAAAATTTTGTTTTGCTGAATCCTAAAGTATATCTCCTAGAGAATATTTTCCCAAAGTTTTATGGAGATCCGAATAATAGTTCGATAGGAAAGCAGCGTTTTGAGGCGGGGTTCGTCACGGCTGCGGACAGCGTCAAGCTACTTTGAATGCGATTATCTCAAAGTCGTGTTTTTCCAAAAGTGCCTTCGCCGTGACCACGATTACACAAAAACTATTTGATCGATCTTCTTCAATTTTTTTTTAAATTATTCGTAATGATTGTGCCGAGTTCGTGAACGATTCAGTTTTTTTGCGTCCATTTTTATTTCGCAGATAAAAATTTTTTAATAAAATTTTTAGAACTGAAAACATCAATTTTTTGGAAAAATGTTTACTGTATGCTGTTCGTTCACGAACTGGATATAATATTATACTAATAAAAAATTTTTGGTTTTTGGATTTTGGTTGACCGGCTGGACTGCTATCGTGGTCACCGCAAGCCGCTATAAAAAAAAAAAGGGTTCCGAGAGAATTGCCATAACTTTGTAAATTGTTTATATTTTTTTAAGAACAAACGCTTATTGTTTCAATAAAAACATGTACTTTCAATAAAAAATAACTTCAGTGTCATAAAATAATTGCTACACACACGAAATAAAAATCCAAAGTTCCCTCAATTTTTCGCTCAAAAAGGTATATAACCCCTTAAGATAAATTCATCAAATACAAATATATAGTACATAAAGTGACCGAAGGGTATTAGACGAAAAAGATTAGATTATTTAGACGACGTGAGCTGCAAAAAATATTGGCGAGACTTTTGCCAGGAACGAAGGTCCTGCTACAAGCCCTCGATGGTATGGGCCGGATTTTGCTACAACCTCTTTTAATCCTTACCTATGATCAAAGTTTTGCATACTTGTTAAAGACACCTATGTATATGTATATGACTCGTATCGATTCGCATGAGTGCCACTATGTATGTTAAAGTATTGGCCTCTAAACTTATTGAGTTTTCCAGCAACATTTATTGACATAGCTGGACTTATCATGAAGATAACGACTCCATCCACACAAGGCGGGTAGTTACTCTGCTCGAGTATTTATAAACGGAGGAAAATTTGGAACAAAGCGGCATCTCAAATTGGCTTCAGAGAAATATAATTACATATTTACTTAAAATTAAATAATAGTATGCCGGCCAAGTAAAAACATGGTATCTCTCCTATGAGATACCTCTGAGATATACATCTCGGCTTATATTAAAGCCAAAACCAGGTCGTTATAAGAGTAGAAGACATTAGGAATTGTAAATATTGTAAATACGATACGTGTGCCTGTGCCGATGTTTTCGACGCTATGTTGGCCTGGTTTCTGGCCAGAGGAAATATTCGTACCACACATTCCCCAGCCGAGTGTGGTGAAGAAAAGAACTCTGAGCCTCTTGGAGTCAAAATCTGATTTCACAACCAATCGATTCTATCAGACTCTGTTTTGATAGTCTTTCTTTTGGATCCCATAGTCATAGTCTTTACCGAAATCTGGTTAAAGCCGAAGGTCCTTAGCTCCGAAGTTTTTCCAGGTAGAAACACCACTTTTAGACGTAAGCGACCTCTGCTAACAGGAGCAGGAGTCCTAATATCTTCCGACTTAAATTTCGCTTCTGAAGACGTAAAGTTACCAGAGTTTGGTGATTACAAATGTATCCGCGTTAAAGTAATATTGTCGGCTGAATTGATTTTCATTACCTGTTCTTGTATTTCACCTGTCCGTCTCTCAAACCGCCCAAGTACTGGCATCATTTGTCTGCTTTTCAGTCGGTTTCTAATCTTATGTCCGACAGTGATAATTGACGCGAACTCACATGATCAAATATTGAAACTCATGTCAGAAAACTCAATATTGAGGATCCATATTGCCCCACGCTTGTAATTTTAATTGAATCCATTTCTTGTATCGATCGCAAGTTTCCCTGTGTGGCAAATAAGATTCCCTACTTCCGTAAGGCTGATGTTCAGTAACTTAATAACCCAATTAATATATTTAATTGACCGATTTAATGTGACCTTAGGAGTATTGTGCCATACTTTAAATAAAAGTTATGTCTTATTTAATATTATTTAAGGGGAGGGTAATGTATTAATTTTTTTATTTTTTAAATTGAATGCATAATATTTGAAGAACATTGTGTCAAAATTTCAAGTCAATTAAAGCAAAATTGACGAAGTTATTAGTTATTGACGAATGTGCTCAAAAACTTTTTACACTGGATTTTTTTGTGTTTAAAACTTTAAAGCGTTTTTCCCACAACTCACGTTTTCAAAGTCGGTGCCCCTCATAACATCAAAACTACTGCACCGATCCTTTTGAAATTTTAAACACCATTTCTGTACATATTTTACGAGGTAACGCTGTCGAGTTTTTTTTTTTTGTTGTTCATAATTTTGATTTGGCAATGACAAATTAACCGATTTTTTTCCCAAAAAATTGAGTTTTTCACTTCAAAGTCTTCGAAAAAATTAAAAAATTGCAATTTTCAAAAAACCTTCACAGCGTTACCTGGGGCGAACTATTATCTAACGAATGAACTTTCATTTGATTACAAATGATCCAGCAACGAGTTATGAGGGGCACCGCAATTCAATTCTTTTTTTGGCGACACGTCCGGACAATTGCTACCATTGCCATATTTTTAAATATTTTTTTGTAAAAATTTGATAAAACATTCTTCTAATGTCATACTTTAATATACCGTTGGTTGAATAAATAAATTTTAACTGTGTCGTCAGGAAAAAAATCACAAAAACATGGCTTTTTTCGCATGATTTGACCTTACTCTCCCCTTAATACAATATCCGTCCGCTTAAAAAAATCCTCCTGGGTTTACAACGTAAATACTAAAAATACTAAACACCGCCTTTCAATAAAATATGAAAAAAACATGGAATGGTGTAGATTTTTTAAGATAATTGGTAGCTCGGTTAAATTTCACAGTGCATAACGCTAATTGTTAGAAAACTTATATTTTCCGCTGCCGGATTCAGTTTGCTCTTAAAACTTTGTAAACACTAAATGTAAACTGTAACTTTTCCTTCGCTGCTTTCGTTTGAAAACTGACCGATCAGGCAATTGCCGATTTTTTTTTGTTTGTTTGTTCAAACATTTCCCCATTCCGGCGTAGCCTTCAGCCAACCTTATTTTTTGTCAATCTTTTCGAAAGTGGATTTTTATCAGATCTTTTTCAGGTTAAACCCATTGATTCGCCAAACTCCGATGGAGTACCAGGCCGAGGCCTTATGAAAACCTCTCCTTAAACTCTTTAACTTATCTCTGGAAACTTCGATATTTCCCCTCAAGTGAAAGGAATCTTACATTATTTCTCTGCTAAAAAAAAAATCAGACGCTGCCGAAGAAACATTTCTAAGCTGTCAGGCATTCCAAAGCTTTTTGAAATACATATTAAATAATAACATACGTACGTAACGTATGAAAGTAATTGCCCAGGTAATGATACCTGGGGAATATTTTAAAAAAGATTGTGTGAACATTTCTGATCACCGGTTTTAGAAACCCGGGTTCGGGAAAAACGCAGTCAAAGAAATCCGGCTCTTTTTTGTGCCACTTTTACATGAGTATACAAATTAGTGTATAGCTCCGAAAATATTTATCGCATTGAGTTAAAATTTTTAGATATTGAAGATATTGTTCCAATTTTCATAGTACCATCGACTTTCACAGTGGGCCTTTAACCACACTGTACCACATCGTCAGATAATCATCTGACGGAGAACCACATTATTTTCCCTTTCGGAGAAAATATAGCAGCACGTCTGTTATGTTTGGAGATGTACCACTTCATTCTCCCTTTCGGAGAAAATAAAGCAGCACGTCTGTTATGTTTTGAAGATCACAAGTTCTTGATATTAGACGACTGGAAAAGTGTTATTAGGTAAGACTAGACCAATGGTGCTAAATACCCTATCACATGTGGTTAGAAATTTCTCTGCCCGGCCTCTTCCTGCACACCGACACTGTAAACAGTGGTCGGCAATGCCCTATTCCAGGGGAATGAAAATTTCTCTGCAAGATCTCTGCCACACACACAAAGTAACGAACGAAGCGTCACGCTCGCACCCTATTTGCTGCTATTTCGTTACCAATACTTATGCATTAAAATCATATCAATGTGTTGTGTGCCGACCACTGCTGTAAAACGATTGTCGAACCAGTGGTCGGCGCTCAATACATTCATACAATTTTAATGAATAATTAAAATGAATAATTTGTCAAAGACGAAATCATTTTTCAACATAGTTAATCCGGACAAAAAAAAATCTGGGAAAGTACAACGATGCCCCGAAATGGTCACGAAAAATATTTCAAAATAAACAATACACGATTTAGTGAATATTTTGCCTAGCAACATAGAAAGTAAAATAATATATAAATATTTTGGAACAATTAAAACTTACCCTACCAAAACACAAACGTGTAAAAGTGGATACTTTCGTACTGTTATCAAAAAGAAAAAAATTCGTGGTCAACGAAAAATTTTAGAAGCACAAAAATAAATGGATAAAATCGAAGATTTTAACTTTGGATAATCCAAAGATATGGTAACTTCTAGATGCCATTTTTATACTCTGCAGAGGGAATTACAATTTAGGTCAAAAGTGTGCAACGCAGTGAAGGAGACATTTTCCACCTTATAAAGTATATGTATTGTTGATCAGGATCACCTCCTGAGTTGATATAAGCATGTCCGTCTGTCCGTCAGTTTCAAACTATCGTTTTAAGTCTCTCAGTTTTAAAGCTATCGTCTTTAAACTTTGTACACACCCTTCTTTCCTTTTCACGCAGTATATAAGTCGGAACGGGCGGCATAAGCCGACTGTATCCTATTGCTGCCGTATAACTAATTGATCAGAAATGGTATAACTTGTGTGTTTTTAGAACTAGGTAGTCCAAAGGTTCTAGTTTCAAAATAATACGACATACAAAGTTTTATAAGGATCGGTCGACTTTTAGCTGCCATATAACTGAACGATTGGTAATGACCCAAATTTCCTGTTTTTGAAGATAAAAAGTTGGAACTTCCAACAGATTCTATATTTGGTCAGTTGATCCGACCTACCAAATTTCATAACGATCGGCTGACTATATCTTATAGCTGCCATATAACTGAACGATCGGAAATGGGTTTTGGTAGAAATACCAACTTTGGTATTTTTGAAGAAAGAAGTTTGGGACTTTTTTTTACATTTTGTATTGTAATAAATCTGTTTTATTTTGATATTCTCATACGCATTGGCCTATATCCGATGTTTGTAACATATGTATATACGGTTTTAATTGCAAGGGTAAATCAACTTCGGCTCCGCCCAAAATTAGCTTTCCTTTCTTGTTTAATTTGAGTTGGTATACATTAGAGGTCTGCATGAATAGCTAAAAACGACCGTCAAATTAGAGGTCTGCAAGAAAACAATGTTTTTGACTAAGCCATAGAATACATTCGAACGGAATAGAATGAATAAGTGCCAGTGACACAACGAATTGAGTGAGTGGGAGTGACGGTGTACAAGAGGATTCTAACTCATGGGAATTCTCTTGCTTTGAAACCGAGTTGAGATGGGAAACAAATAGAGTGCTATTAGAATGAGGAATGCAGCCGAATGTCTCGAATGGTTTTTAACACACTTTATGCATTCGTTTATTTTCTTCCGTTTATCAAAACGCTTCTTTTTATACTTCTTTAATAATGAATGAGTTGACCGAAAGACAATATATATATAGTGTTGGTTTTTTCTTCGCGAATGTATGAATTATTCTTTAAATGTTATGGTTTTTAACTCTTATTATTTTCTTAGTGGATTTTGTTTTGTTTTCTTGTGATTTTTTTTTAGATTTCTTAAACTAAATTATTTTACAAAATTCGTTTAGCGGCAGATTTTGTTGATACGTATTAAATAATAGTATCAAATACGCATTATACGTATAAAATAGTAGCATGTAAGATATGTAAAATAAATTGTACAAAATAATAAAAAGTATTTCAGAAAAAAACAAGAAAGGAAAGCTAACTTCGGGCGGAGCCGAAGTTTATATACCCTTGCAGTTAAAACCGGATATATATCGCAAACATCGGATATAGTTGGCCGATCCTTATGGGAATAGGAATATATAATCCAATTTATTACAATACAAAATCTAAAAAAAGTCCCAAACTTCTATCTTCAAAAATACGAAAGTTGATATTTCTACCAAATACCATTTCCGATCGTTCAGTTATATGGCAGCTATGGGATATAGTCGGCCGATCCTAATGAAATTTGGTAGGTTGGATCAACTGACCAAGAATTAAATCTGTACTAAGTTCCAGCTTTCTATCTTCAAAAACACGAAAGTTGGGTCATTTCCGATCGTTCCGTTATATGGCAGTTATAGGATATAGTCGGCCGATCCTTATGAAATTTGGCATGACGTAATGTTTTGCCAAAAATAGCTCACATGTCAAATTTGAACTCTCTAACTCTAAAAACACCAAAGTTATACCATTTCCGATCAATCAGTTATATGGCAGCTATAGGATATAGTCGGCCGATCCGGGCCGTTCCGACTTATATACTGCGTGCAAAGGAAAGAAGGGTGTGTGCAAAGTTTCAAGACGATAGCTTTAAAACTGAGAGACTAGTTCGCGTAGAAACAGACAGACAGACGGACAGACGGACAGACGGACAGACGGACAGACGGACATGCTCATATCAACTCAGGAGGTGATCCTAATCAAGAATATATATACTTTATAGGGTCGGAGATGTCTCCTTCACTGCGTTGCACACTTTTGACCAAAATTATAATACCCTCTGCAAGGGTATAATAATGACTAATGAGTATATAAACTTTTAAATTATTTTTATATCGGCGTCTAAAAATACAGGTAAATTTGCATAATTGTACTGTATATTCTATAATGCATTCGAAACAACTCGAATGTGATCTTTAACTCAAACCAAAGATTATAAAGTACATAGATGGAACATCAGAGCCCCATCAATTTTTTTCGTCGAGCTTGTTGGTGAGGGGGGATCGCACATGCATACTATTCTATTTTTATAGCTCTTTACATGTATCCGTCAACAAAAATGTGAGCCTTTGTATGTATGTGTGACTGCTCGCACGACGACGTAAAAATGTTTTGGCTTCCAAATTTTATTTTCTCGTTTGTTTTTTTCAATGCGCCGATGTGGTAGTTGGTAGTACAAATAGTATTTTTAATCGCCGCAGATCGAGACAGGATGGTAGCGTAATGCTTAGAGTAGTTACTCTATGTATAATTTTTCTGTGTTCAAATCCTCGTAAGGACTTTGAACTTTTTCTTTCTTTAATAATTTTTTTTTTTTATTTTTCTTTAGAATGTTTCTTCTTAGAATTTAGAATTTTTTTTAGAATCTTTAGAACTTTTCTTTAGGCAACAAGAATGTATCCATGCAGACCTCTAGTATACATAAATTTAACTAAATTTCTATTTATTTAACTAAATTTCTGCTATTAAGATATTTTAAAATTTTTATAGGTTTATTGGGAATATTTAAAAATACTAAAAAGAACACAGGCCAGCAGCTTACAATATCCACTCATTCATGTACACCTAGGAATGTCAACAATCAGCTTCAGTTTTGTCAGGCATACCTAACAGAAGAAGTTTATTGAATTTTACCACAGTATCAAATTGTAAAGCCCGTGTAATTTCGCTTACCAAACCTTTTTATACTACATAAAATGTTATACCCTTGCAGAGGGTATTATAATTTTGTCCAAAAGTGTGCAACGCAGTGAAGGAGACATCTCCGACCCTATAAAGTATATATATTCTTGATCAGGATCACCTCTAGAGTTGATATGAGAATTTTTTTTATTTTTTTTTAATTGTAATATTTTTCTTTAATTTTACAATTGTAAAATTGTTTTATTCTTCAATATGTCCCGCTAAAATGCTAATAAAATTTCAAGGGAGTCCTTCCGGCATTTTGTCATCCGACACGTCCGTCACTTATTTTTACAACAATTGTGTAGAATGCAAAAAAGTAAAAAAAAATTCAAAAAAAATAAAAGTAAATATAAAAAGAATCATAAAACTAAAACTTTATCAAAATTGAAACAACCGCCCGCTAATGAAATCGAACCCAGGACCCCATGAATAAAGACCGGGCACTATTCATCTAGGCTACCCTTGAAGTTGATTTTATGATACTTAAATTTGGTGTTAAAGGAGGGGCTAGAATCCATACCAAAAACAGAGATGACGAGTAAGGATAGTAAAAGATATTTCTGATCTCTTTGCTCTCACATTAGTTCGATTTGAACGTTTCAAACTTTCATCGTTCTAAAGATGTTACGATCTAAAAATAAAATTCTCTCTTTCCCCCTCTCATCTGCCAGCCGTTTGTCGTAGAACCCGCTCTCAAATGTTTGCATTATTACAGCAGGCTCCACGACGGAAAAAATGAAAACATTTGAGAGCGGGTTCCACTACGAACTGAGACGATGTTAAGGGGTTATATACAGTTGTACCGCGCAAAAATATGGATTTTTATCGATTTGTTTTTGACACCATAGAAAATATTTATGAAAAATGTTTTACCGACGTTGTTTAGTACATGTTTCTGGGTACCTAATTAAATTTTTTCAAAAAAAAAATATTACATAACAAAAATGTTATAGCCGAATTCCCGGATCGTCTTTTTTCGATGGTGTCTTGCGGTGGACATGATTTCTCGAAAACGGTTCATCCGAAATCCAAAATTCAAAAAAGTTTAGTTAGTATATTGTATTGTCTAGTCCGTGAACGAGGGATTTTTAAAAATTTTGATTAAAAAAAAAAATGGCGACGTTTTTAACAAAAAATGTACTTTTTCAACGTATAAGATTTTCGTTTTTTGTGCTATAAAAAAGGAGTTTTCAAAAATTGAAAATCCCTCGTTCACGGACTAGCTAATATCATAATAAATAAGTGGTCAAAATTTGGTGTTGATCGGATTAGTAGTTTTTTAGTAATCGTGTCCACCGCAAAAGCAATTTCCCAAAAAAAAGATTCTGAGATAATCGCGTTTAAAGTTTCAAGTTTGTTCAAGTTTTATATGCAGATAGTGCGGTATAAATAGCTACAGCTTCTGTTCCAATGCTCCGATCGTTATGAATTTTTGTGAGAGTATTCCCAATAGAATATACTTAAAGAATATGCAATAAAAAAAAATCGATTTTTTCATATATCACAACTGTATATAACCCCTTAAGATGATTTTACAATTTTGTATTTTTTTTTATTGGATTATAAATTTAGGAAAACACATTAAAAGAATAAAAATATAATATAAATAGATTTAAAATTAAAAAAAAATGGATGTCCAAAGCCTGGTTTGAACTCGTTTTACTCGCTATTCCCCATTCGTCGTCGCGCGTCATTCGTCATATTGTAAAATAATTTAAGAACAATTCAATTTATGAAAACCCATAAAATTACAAGAAAAATAAACCAAAAAACACTAAGAAAATATTATTAAAAACCATAAGTATAAGAGAATAATTGAGATTATATTAATTTCAAATTAGCGAAAAAAAGAACTAACACTATATATAACTTGCCTTTCAACTCAACTCATTCATTCACATTCATTATTAAATAAGTATTAAAAGAAGCGTTTTGCTAAACAGAAGAAAACAAACGGATGCATAGAGTGTGTTAAAAACCATTCAGACATTTGGCTGCGTTTCTTATTCCAAAAGCACTCACTCTTCCAAATGCATTTGCTTCCCACCCCAACTCGGTTTCAAAGCAAGAGAATCCCATGAGTTAGAATGATCTCGTACTCTCTCACTCATTCATTCTATTCCATTCAAATGTAATTTATTGCCGAGGCAACAAGAATGTATCCATGCAGACCTCTAGTATACATTCATTTAACCCTATAACTTAACTTTCAGTCATCTCATTCGTATAAATGAGTATTCGGAGTTCCAAGAGCACTCTATTTGCCTCCCATCCCAGCTCACTCTTTTTCAAATCCCATGATTTAGAACAGAGGCCGGCACGGCCCTATCTCGGGGGCATAGGAAATTTCTCTGCCCGAGCTCTGCCACACACACACAGTATAAATGTGTGAAACGTCATGCTCACAGCCTACTTTCTGCTATTCGTTACTAACACTAATGCGGTAAAATCATATCAATGTATCAGTGGTGCCGACCACTGATTTAGAATGTTCTCGTACTCTCTCACACCCACTCACTCAATTCGTTGTCTCTTGCACTCATTCATTCTATTTCATTCGAATGTATTGTATTGCTGAGACAACAGGAATGTATCCATGCAGACCTCTAGTATACATAAATGATGGTCAACGCAATTACACGGCCTACATAACTCAATATATGGTAAAATTTAATCAATTTCTTCTCTTAGGTGTATTGCGGAAGCTGTGGGTGATGAAACCTGGGTTTGTTTTTGACTTTGGTTCAGGGGAACCTAAAGGTTATGGAGAATATGAAATTATGCATGGAGGAAAAAATTCGAAATTGACGGCCTGTGTTATTAAAACATTTATGTCATGGTAAAATTAGAAACCATGGAGTTATTGAGTAAGAATATCAGGCGATATTCCTGCTCTGTGCTTTTAGAGACAAAAGCTGTAGCTGAAAACTAGCCGACGTCAGATGGAAAGAGAAAGACAAGATATTCGAACAGAAAGAAAATAAGAAGAAACGTTCGAAAAAAGGAATTAAATGCTTCTCTCTTTCATTCTCGCATCTATCGGACTTTCAGTCATGGAACCTTTCTTTAGGTATTTTTTACAACCTGATCCAACGGGCTATTTAACTAAATTTCTGCTATTAAGATATTTTAAAATTTTTATAGGTTTATTGGGAATATTTAAAAATACTAAAAAGAACACAGGCCAGCAGCTTACAATATCCACTCATACATGTACACATAGGTATGTCAACAATCAGCTTCAGTTTTGTCAGGCATACCTGACAGAAGAAGTTTATTGAATTTTACCACAGTATCACATTAAAGCCCGTGTAATTGCGCTTACCAAACCTTTTTATACTACATAAAATGTTATACCCTTGCAGAGGGTATTATAATTTTGTCCAAAAGTGTGCAACGCAGTGAAGGAGACATCTCCGACCCTATAAAGTATATATATTCTTGATCAGGATCACCTCCTGAGTTGATATGAGCATGTCCGTCTGTCCGTCTGTCTGTCTGTCCGTTTCTACGCGAACTAGTCTCTCAGTTTTGAAGCTATCGTCTTGAAACTTTGCACACACCCTTCTTTCCTTTGCACGCAGTATATAAGTCGGAACGGCCCAGATCGGCCGACTATATCATATGGCTGCCATATAACTGATTGATCGGAAATGGTATAACTTTGGTGTTTTTAGAGTTAGAGAGTTCAAATTTGACAAGAGAGCTATTTTTGGCAAAACATTACGACATGCCAAATTTCATAAGGATCGGCCGACTATATCTTATAGCTGCCATATAACTGAACGATCGGAAATGACCCAACTTTCGTGTTTTTGAAGATAGGAAGCTGAAACTTAATACAGATTATATTTTTGGCCAGATGATCCAACCTACCAAATTTCATTAGGATCGGCCGACTATATCCTATAGCTGCCATATAACTGAACGATCGGAAATGACCCAACTTTCGTGTTTTTGAAGATAGAAAGCTGAAACTTAATACAGATTATATTTTTGGCCAGTTGATCCAACCTACCAAATTTCATTAGGATCGGCCGACTATATCCTATAGCTACCATATAACTGAACGATCGGAAATGGTACTTGGTAGAAATATCAACTTTCGTATTTTTGAAGATAGGAGCTTGAGACTTTTTTTTTAGATTTTTTATTGTAATTTATTGGTTTTATGATGTAATCATAAGAATCGGCCAACTATATCCGATGTTTGCTTTATATCCGATTCTAACTGCAAGGGTATATCAACTTCGGCTCCGCCCGAAGTTAGCTTTCCTTTCTTGTTTTTTTTTAGCTCACTCTGTCTCTCGTTTAAATAAAATAAATCTGGCTCTCTGTAAATTCTTTTTTTTACCCTTGTTGAACTGTGTTTGAAGGTTCATTTTTTTCTGTAATTTTTGACTTGTTATAGATTTTCCTGCCGTTTATTCGTTAAACTCGTGCAATATGCTGGTCTCAACTTCCGCCGTTTATTTAATTTAGACTTCTTGTTCTGCATCTTGTTCTCATGTCATTTCCAGTCAAACTAGTCTCCACCCTTGCAATGGATTTCGTGCTGTTCAGGATGAAACGGAGAGTTGCTTATTTAAATATTTTTATCTTGTCACTCCAAAATTACCTCTACTAAAGTTTCTATTTCCGTAGGGCTGACATTCACAATCCTTATTAATACATTACAACCTTTTTGATACATTTGATTAGTCGGATATTCTGGCATGCCTTCACTTTAAGAATAGGTAACGATCAGCTATAGAGGTATCAAAAACTGTCGGCCTTTCCAAACCTTATTTTCAACGCCTATGTAGTTTAGGGGTGGCCACTCCCATTGCTCTCTTCCTCCTTTTTTGTTGGATTAGTCTGCATATGGGAAATACAAGGTCATATACATGTGTGGTTTTCAGCCTAGGCAAAGGGTAATTACAATAACAATTTTTCGTGTTTTCCCTATTCACCTCAATAGTGCTAATAATCCTAATGAAATTTGTTCCTGGATTGTCGAAATCTTTTAACTGCAAGATATACATTGTTGTTTATGCTTCTGTCAGAATGGTCGACGGGAAGCGATGAATTTCTTCTTCGCAGAACATTTTTAAGTAAGAAGCTATGTATTATTTCCATTAAAAATAGAGGGTGTTTGGTCATTGATAATTTTCAATGCCGTAAATCAAAAGACGAATTTGACTTTAGTATGAACGTTATAAAAAATGTTTATTTCTGCATGCAGATGAAGCCGGATGATCCGCAGATAGACCAGCTTATGGTGCATGCAGGGACGAAAGTAAATACAGAGAGAGGGCGGCCCGACAAGTCACCTCGAGCTAAAGCTGAAGAGGGCGGCCCGACTTAGACATTGCCGAGCTAAAACTCTCTAAAGAAAGTCCGTTGAGTCGAGCGGCCGAGAGAGAGTCGGGTTGCGATCAACTAGCTTTTGTATAAACTTAAGCCTAATACTAAGCCTAATAATAATTAAACATTAAAATTACACCGGTGGGCTGCTGCCTGACCCGACATTCCCTCCTCCGTTGGGGCCTGTCCTCCAACAACATTCGTAAGGGGCGAGGTACAGCTTAATCCG
The DNA here is from genome assembly GCF_030179905.1 of Drosophila bipectinata. Classification (NCBI taxonomy): domain Eukaryota; kingdom Metazoa; phylum Arthropoda; class Insecta; order Diptera; family Drosophilidae; genus Drosophila; species Drosophila bipectinata. The sequence goes on along the minus strand of NC_091735.1, from coordinate 7,240,703 downwards.
CTACCAGCAAAGCACTCCAACCCGAAGAGGGATCAGCTCTATAGCTCTGGCCAGCGGCCACATCCATAGCCTCCAAAGTCCTGCATCGCTGCTCCAGAAACTCTGCCAGCGTCTCCCAAGTAGGGATGGCGTCGGAACTTGAAGAATTTAGACTCTCCTCCCACTTAACCTGGGTAGCTGGGTCCAACCGTTGAAAAAGCACCTGGACAATGATGCAGGCGGCTATCTCATTTGTCGAACCCAAATTCTTCAAAGTTCTCATATGGGCATTGAATTTGTCGGATAATCCTCGAAGACCTGTTATTGAATCACCTCCCACTAGAGTGAGGCCAAGAATCTCGTTCACATGAGCCTGAAATATTAAACGACGGCTATTAAATCGTTTCTCCAACAAATTCAGCGCGACATCATAATTCTCATCGGAGACCTCCAAGGAGCGAACTGCTTCGAAAGCGGACTCCCGAAGGCAAGATCGCAACCTTTGCAGCTTTTCCACCTTACTGATGCTCGGATTACCGTCGACGATTGTACAGAAAATCGAGTAAAACTCAATGTTAATGTTTTTATGCTAGCGGGTCTGTTCGCATCATCTTGTCCTCGCGTAGCAAAGTGGCATCGTTGCTTACAGCGGGTCCGATTTACGGTGGCCATCTTGACTCTGAAATATTTTGAAGGAATATTTTGGCAGGACTGTTAAAGAATCCAAGTAGTCCGAGGGATCAAACATGGATATTACTACATTCAGTACCCAATGCAATGTACCCAGTGTGGGTACTGAATGCGGATTTCTGCAGCATCTTAGGTCTAATAACGAACGTTAGCATGTCTAACTGGAAAAACCACTACATTCCCAATTTTCTCCTGAATTTTTTTGTTTCCTCCCATATATTTAGGCGACTCTTCTGGGAAACTGAGAGATTGAAAAACACTCTTGGAATTCTCATTTCGAATCCGCCCTTCAGGTGGATCATTTTGACGTTGTCTGCGAGTTGAACCATTTCATTTTCCGTATCCACTGACTCTAAGCAATCGTCGTCGAAAGTATTTTGAAAAATCGTCTATAGCATATGGATAGTTTTATCCGAATCGCTCTGAATTTTTCGATTTTAGAAAATTGGCCAGGACAGCCAGGGACAAGCAGCGTCAAAAGTTGTCACTTGCATTACAAATTAATCCGGTGAACGATCGATCTCTTAATTTTGTCATAGGAACTTCTGCACGGACGGTTTGGAGGCATAAAATTTAATTTGGTAAAACATTTCTCGACATGTTTCCTGTTAAAGCGATGTCTCCTGTTAAAGCGATGTTTCCTGTTCTTTGTCTTATCATGAGGATATCATTAACCGATACTCTATTCACCTGTAGTGCGGCATCCCAGAACAGATGTTTCTTTTTCTCGAACATAATTTTTGGCGTATTTCACATGGTGTCGATCACCAAATTGGTTAGCTCTGGGTCTTTGACTCACGACACTTGAGTGCCATGGAATTAGAATGAGTCAATTCCACATTCTTATATTTCCGCAACAGACCTGTCTCCCAACGACTTTTGTTGTAGTTTTACTTAGTAGTTTCATTCATAGTTTTCAGCGACTGGTAATCTTTCTTGGATCTCAGTGGTTTTACAGAAATGCTTACGCCAATGTGTCACCAAAGATTATACAATACAAAGATACAATCTTTTGTCGAGCTTGTTGGTGAGAGGGGAACGCACATGCATACGATTCTATTCACAGAACTCTTTACGTAAACATGTCTACATGTCACATGTAAACATGACTAGGTCGGGCAGCTCTCTCCATTATTGGGAGCTTTAGCTTCGCGTATGACTAGTCGGGCCGCCCTCTCTGTAAAATTACTTGAGTCGCTACATGCACCATAAGCTGGTCTATCTGCGGATCATCCGGCTTCATCTGCATGCAGAAATAAACATATTTATAACGTTTCAAAATTAAATACAAATACCTTTTCTATTTACGGCATTGAAAAATCTCAATGACCAAAATAATAGAAATTAACAATAATATGTAAATAGTAATAAAAGTAAATATAAAAATAATCATAAAATTAAAATTTACTTTTTAAAAATTGAAACAACCTCACTCAAAAGATAACAGAAGATCCTTCTGATCTCTTTGCTCTCACACTCGATTTGAGCGTTTCAAACTTTTATCGTTTTAAAGATGTTACGTTCTAAAAAAATTTCTCATCTTCCAGCCGTTTATCGTGGAACCAGGTCTCAAATGTTTTCATTTTTACAACGGGTTCCACTATGCGGTCTGTCAATTTGCCGCACTCATAGAGATTTTTACATCGGGCTCCTCTCCTTCTAGAGGGTTCCAGCGCTGGATATTGGGGATATATAGTCGACTTTCTATACATCCTATAATTGAAACTAAAATAGAAAGGTTGTTTGAAACGGAAACAGTTAACTTAGTAGATTCATGGAAAAAAACCTTAAAACATTTTTGAAGTGGCAAATAAAAAAATTAGTATATAATAAATATATTTAATTGGAGATGTAAAGTTTGAAAGCTATCAATGCTAGCTTACAATACCGACTACTAAAATAAGCTAGGGATCTTCCTTGACCCGCGCCTGCTAGTGACTTAAAACTTTTCACACAGAATACATTCTGGTTCGTCGCATTGTTCTCACCAATATACTCTTACGTTTGTTACTCAGGTACACTCCTGGTTCAGAGGTGTCATATGTAGGGGTGTCGACCAATTCTTATTTTGTATAAGAATTATATTTAAAATATTCGTAGTCTCATTTTAACAGAAGGTTTATTAGTTCGATACGGTATTTTTATCATTTTCAGAGCATGCCGATACCTGTTTAACGAGTTTTTCAATGCTTTCAGTATAGGGACACAAAATGTTAAAATTTTTATTTCTATCTGGCGAGAACATTTATTATTTTTTTATTCCAAACTTTTCGGTCCCACAGATATTATTAACCATAGCTCGCAAATAACTGTTAACCGATTGTTGGGGTCTCAAAATAGGTGTTGTTCAATGAGTGTTTGATTAAAAAGTCTGAGAGCAACCGTTTGCGTTGTTCGTATGAAAATTTTTCTCTTGCTCAAATGACGCTCAATTTTCTGTTCCCAATTGCTCTGTTCTTTCCAGGACCATTCGACTTTGTGCGACGATTCAAAAAGTCTTTTTTGTATGTAGGTGTGTATGTCAAAGTTAGTGGATCTTGTTTCATTTGCCTTTGTGACATTGGATATTGAGAAAATAATTAAAACGAAAATGGGACGGGAAATAAAAAAAATTAAAACGACGATATACTACATTATTATAAAAATGTATGGCTAAAATGGCCAAACTGAGTGCGCTTGCACATCTAGTCTTGGCCATCCCGGCTACTCAAGTATCTGTTGAGAGAGCATTTTCAGCTTTAAAATTTATTCTAAGCGAACGACGGAGTTCAATAAATACCCAAAACCCTTACTCTTTATATATATGCTGAACTTTTAATAAATATAATAGAAAAACCGGAAAGGAAAGCTAACTTTGGGCGGAGCCGAAGTTAATATATGTATGTACTAGAGGTCTGCATGATTGCACTCAAAATTTTCGGTTATTTGAGTACAATAAGTTTGTCTCAATTGAGCGTGCCAAACCGTTTCAACAAAGTGAATTGCGGATTGGTAAGGGTTGTTTTCGTTGTATGCGAAATGAGTGAATATCAAACCAATGTGGAATGGATAGAATGAGTGTATGCAGAGTAAATGCTTTGAGTACTCGGATAAAATTTTGGCATTCTCGTCATTCATGGCAGTTAGAGCAGAAGCTAAAACTATTTGCACAATACCTGCAAGCAGCTCGGCAAGCAGGTAGCAAGCAGCTACCTGCAAAGAGCCTTTTCAGATGCTAGAAATTTAATTTCTGAAAAGCGATGTATTATTGCTAAAAATGCAGATACAATAAAAAAAATTATGTTTTTGCATTCTGTTATGAAAAATTAAATAAATGACATATGTACATATGTATATATAATAATTAATCCATGCCTTTCTATTTTTCTATTTCTTGTATTGAAAAGCAACACAAAAACAAAAACAAAAAATAAATTTGACGTCACAAATGCGACGCACAACTAACCGAGTACTCGGTTACAAAACTCATTTGGTTATTGCGTCGCCGTTCGGATAGAGTAAATCTTTTACTCATGCCTTTACCACATTTGCCAAATCCGTTTTACTCAATGTCTCACTCAGTCAGTCAGAACTTTGATTGAGAGTGCCAAATGCTGCTTTGACTGTATTCATGCAGACCTCTAGTATGTACCCTAGCAGTTAAGACCGGCTATATATCGCAAACATCGAATATAGTTGACCGATCCTAATAAGAATATAATAATATAACCCAATTTATTATAATACAAAATCTAAGAAAAGTCCAAAACATCTTTCTTCAAAAATACCAAAGTTGGTATTTCTACCAAAAACCATTTCCGATCGTTCAGTTATATGGCAGCTATAGGTTATAGTCGGCTGATCCTTATGCAATTTGGCATGTCGCATTATTTTGCCCTCTCGTGTAAAAATAGCTCTGGTGTAAAGTTTGAACTCTCTCACTCTAAAAACACCGAAGTTAAAGCATTTCCGATCAATCAGTTATATGGCAGCTATAGGATATAGTCCTAATGAAATTTGGTAGGTTGGATCAAATGAGCAAAACTAGAATCTGTACCAAGTTTCGGCTTTCTATCTTCAAAAACACGAAAGTTGGGTCATTTTCGATCGTTCAGTTATATGGCAGCTATAGCATATAGTCGACCGATCCTTATGAAATTTGGCATTTCGTAATTTTTCGTCTAAAAATAGCTCTCGTGTCAAATTTAAACTCTCTAACTCTAAAAACATTTCCGATCAATCAGTTATATGGGAGCTATAGGATATAGGCAGCCGATCCGAGCCGTTCCGACTTATATACTGCGTGCAAAGGAAAGAATGGTGTGTGCAAAGTTTCAAGACGATAGCTTTACAACTGAGAGACTAGTTCGCGTAGAAACGGACAGACAGACGGACAGACGGACATGCTCATATCAACTCAGGAGGTGATCCTGATAAAAAATATATATACTTTATAGGGTCGGAGATGTCTCCTTCACTGCGTTGCACACTTTTGGACAAAATTATAGTACCCTCTGCAAGGGTATAATAAATAACTGCTTATATTTTGTAACTTTCACAATTAAATTAGTATCGTTCTCGTGTTTTTTCACTTTCGTATTGTCAAAAATGATAGCTCGTTCGATTGAAATAAAAACACGGCTTTTTATCCAACTCCTATTTGAAATAGAGTTAAAGAGTTGGAATTTTCTGTGGATTATATTTTTAGGAAAATAATACGATGTACAAAATTTCATGAGGAGCGTCCGACTATATCCTATAGCTGCTATAGTACTTAACGATCGACAACGATAGTATTTGGTATTTTATTATTATTTATAAAAATACCAGCTTTGCTATTTTGTAAAACATTGGTATTTTGTAAAAATATCCGTCATTTGCCTGTCATGTTCATCTGTCATAAACCTTCAGAAATGTCAAAAATGTTGCATTTTTCTGTGTAGATTGGAGCCTTATTATGAATAAATCTTAATAAATCCTTTCAATAGAATTTATTTAAATTCAATTTCGACTCTGACCATGAATTCAGCTTTTTTAATGGTTTATTGCCGTTTCTAAATAAATATTTGTCTAAATTATTAATTTGGCTTATATCGGAACTAAAATAACGCGACAATATACTACGATATTTTAAATTATATAATACTCAAAAACTATTTAAGTTAAAAATAAAATCCGGTGGGGCCTTTTAATGCTATATTGCATAATCACCTGTTATTCAAATTGTAATTTTGTAGAATGATTCAGCAGTTGCAGTCGGACTTTGAAAGAACTATTGAAGGAAGCGGTTCTGCATTAGTCAATACCAATGAGCTGTCAGGTGGTGCCAAGATTAATCGGATCTTTCATGAACGGTAAGTTTTGTTAAGTAATAATAACTAAAATACATTTTGATTAACATTTTCAGTCTCCGCTTTGAAATAGTAAAAATGGCGTGCGATGAGAAAGAATTGCGTAGAGAGATCTCTTTTGCAATTCGCAATATTCATGGTATTCGTGTCGGTCTTTTTACACCTGATATGGCTTTTGAAGCAATTGTTAAACGACAGATAGCTCTATTGAAGGAACCAGTTATCAAATGCGTTGACCTAGTCGTTCAAGAACTTTCTGTTGTTGTTCGTATGTGCACGGCTAAGGTAAGATATAAATTTATATAAAAAGTTTCCGATAAATTTTATTTATTCTTGTTTAATAAAACAGATGAGCCGATATCCCCGTTTGCGTGAAGAAACAGAAAGAATAATTACGACTCATGTGCGCCAAAGGGAACACAGTTGCAAAGAACAAATTCTTTTGCTGATAGATTTTGAGTTGGCTTACATGAATACTAATCATGAGGATTTTATTGGATTTGCAAAGTATGTATAAATAGAGTTGGTTGCAACCCAATTTGTTGTAAAAATCAGAGTTTTCAAATAACTTTTCTATTCTTTTCTATTTCTATTCTGTCTATTTGTGCCATACTTATGTACATACACACTCTGTTTAAAGCACTGGGGGGCAAACTCTTATTTCGCATCGCTGCCGGCACACTGACACTGAAAGCAATTTTAAATTTTTTTTAGAAGCCCTCATACCCTTGCAGAGGGTATTATAATTTTGTCCAAATGTGTGCAACGCAGTGAAGGAGACATCTCCGACCCTATAAAGTATATATATTCTTGATCAGGATCACCTTCTAAGTTGAATAATACGACGTGAATACGACCAATTTCATAAGGATCGGCCGACTATATCCTATAGCTGCCATATAACTGAACGATCGGAAATGACCCAACTTTCGTGTTTTTGAAGATAGAAAGCTGGAACTTAGTACAGATTTTTGGTCAGTTTACCCGACCTACCAAATTTCATAATGATCGGTCGACTATATATTGTAGCTGCCATACCAACTTTAGTATTTTAAAAGTTAGAAATTTTGTGTTTTTTTTTTTTAATATTTTTTATTGTAATTAATTAGTTTTATTGTGATATTCTTATAGGGATCGGCCAACTATATCCGATGTTTGCGATATATATCCGGTTTTAACTACAAGGGTATATCAACTTCGGCTCCGCCCGAAGTTAGCTTTCCTTTTTTGTTTGCTCTCATTTTGAATCATTTGACAGACCAAAAATTAAAATGTTTCCACTATGAAAAATTGTCTCACAAATTGGGTTGGAAAAACTTTTCTCCATAGAAAACATAGATAGGGAAGCGCGATTGTTAATTTTTTTAAGGGGACCTTCCCCTGGATTTGGCCGAAAATGAAGCAAAATTTGAGAATGGATTGCGGGAAAATGAAAAGACATACGAACTTGAGCTTTGATTCGTTGTTTATATACGATAAAAAAAAGTATTCGATATTTAAGAAATTCAAAATGGCGCCTTCAAAATGGCGGATTTCGTCGACCTCGTTTTTTCCGCTTTGTCAAGTGTCGGGCCTCTGGTAGTGAACTGAAATTAGAAATGTATATAAATTATTAAAATTTATGAAATTTCCTATGGCTTATACCTAACGACAATCAATTTTGGTGAAAATAAACCAATTTTATGGGCGTTTGAAAAAAAATGCTACACGTACACTCAAATTTTAAACATGTGTTCGTTTTGCCCCCCACTGGTTTAAACTTTAAAGAGACACTTTTAACAAAAAAAAACCGAATAAGACCGTGTCTATGACAGACCAAATCGAATAGTAAACAAAATTATAGTGTTTAGCTATGAGCAGAACACTTTTAGAGCAAAAACCCTTTAAAGTGTTTTGTTCAGACCCGATTCTTAAGGGGTTATATACAGTTGTACCGCGCAAGAATATGGAATTTTATCGATTTTTTTTTGACACGATACAAAATATTTATGAAAAATGTTTTACCGACGTTGTTTAGTACATGTTTCTGGGTACCTAATTAAATTTTTTCAAAAAAAAATATTACATAACAAAAATGTTATAGCCGAATTCCCGAATCGTCTTTTTTCGATGGTGTCTTGCGGTGGACAGGATTTCTCGAAAACGGTTCCTCCGAAATCCAAAATTCAAAAAAGTTTAGTTAGTATATTGTATTATCTAGTCCGTGAACGAGGGATTTTTTAAAATTTTGATTAACAAAAAAATGGCGACGTTTTAAACAAAAAAACAAAAGGGAGTTTTCAAAAAAATGGAAAATCCCTCGTTCACGGACTAGATAATATCATAATAAATATGTGGTCAAAATTTGGTGTTGATCGGATTAGTAGTTTTTTAGTAATCGTATCCACCGCAAAGGTAATTTCCCAAAAAAAAAGATTCTGAGATAATCGCGTTTAAAGTTTCAAGTTTGTTCAAGTTTTATATGCAGATAGTGCGCTATAAATAGCTACAGCTTCGGTTTTAATGCTCCGATCGTTATGAATTTTTGTGAGAGTATTCCCAATAGAATATACTAAAAGAATATGCAATATCTTGGGGGAGCCATATCTTACTATGGGACTTGTGAACTCTAATTCTTATCCTCAAACATGAACGCAAAAGCGTATCTAAACTTCCTCGAAAAAGCTTTCCACCATTGGAAAATTTTTTCAATCATTTGCCTTGGACATTCCAGCACGATAATGCCCCAATACATACTGCACGTATTGTAAAATCTTTTTTAAAAGATAAAAATATTGAAACTCTGAACTGGCCACCATACTCGCCGGATCTGAATATAATTGAAAATTTTTGGGGATGGCTGGTCAGAAAGGTTTATGAGTCTGGCAAACAATTTTCAACAAAAGACGAACTAATTGACGCCATTCAGAGGGCCTGGGCTACAATATCCCTAGACTACATTAAAAGTCTATATGATTCGCTGCCCAACAGGATCTAAGAGGTTATATTGAATAAGGGGGGCTCGACCCCTTATTAAATTAACATATATACTTACATTAACACTTACTATTGCAAAAAAACACATTTCCTAATACTTAAGTTCATTAAATATACTTTTAAAAAAAAATGTGCTATTCATGTGAAACAAAATTGTTGTGGAATTTTTGAAGTTTTTAAGTTTTTTTGTTAATCTTTATTAATTGTTAATTTAATTTAAGTTTGGTTACTTTTCTTATAATTAAAATTGATTACTCTATAAATAGAAACAAAAACATTAACGATTTTTCTTTTTGTTTAAAAGATATCGATATTTGAAATTCCCTATGTCAAGTGTGCTATTCATGTGAAACGCAGTGTATATGTACATATATCAGGGTCACCTCCTCACCCTGATCATGATCACCTCCTGAGTTGATATGGGCGTATCAGTCTGACTGACCGCCTATTTATTCATCCTTCACCCTTTGATCGGAAACGCTATAACTATGGTGTTTTTAGAGTTTGTGAGTACTGAACGATCGGAAATGACCCAACTTTCGTGTTTTTGAAGATAGAAAGCTGGAACTTAGTACAGATTAGATTTTTGGTTGATCCGACCTACCAAATTTCATAAGGATCGACTATATCTAATAGCTGCCATATAACTGAACGATCGGAAAGTACCCAACTGTCTTTGCATTTTGAAAACAGAAAGTTGGAACTTCGTACATATTTATATATTTATATATATATTTAGACAGTTGAGTTATATTATGTATTCTCATAAGGGTCAACCAACTATATTCGATGTTTTTAATGTATATTCGGTTTAACCTGCGAGGGTATATGAACTTCGGCTTAAAGTTAGCTTCCTTTTCTTGTTATACCCTTGCAGAGGGTATTATAATTTTGTCCAAAAGTGTGCAACGCAGTGAAGGAGACATCTCCGACCCTATAAAGTATATATATTCTTGATCAGGATCACCTCCTGAGCATGTCCGTCTGTCCGTCTGTCTGTCTGTCCGTTTCTACGCGAACTAGTCTCTCAGTTTTGAAGCTATCGTCTTGAAACTTTGCACACACCCTTCTTTCCTTTGCACGCAGTATATAAGTCGGAACGGCCCAGATCGGCCGACTATATCATATAGCTGCCATATAACTGATTGATCGGAAATGGTATAACTTTGGTGTTTTTAGAGTTAGAGAGTTCAAATTTGACAAGAGAGCTATTTTTGGCAAAACATTACGACATGCCAAATTTCATAAGGATCGGCCGACTATATCTTATAGCTGCCATATAACTGAACGATCGGAAATGACCCAACTTTCGTGTTTTTGAAGATAGGAAGCTGAAACTTAATACAGATTATATTTTTGGCCAGATGATCCAACCTACCAAATTTCATTAGGATCGGCCGACTATATCCTATAGCTGCCATATAACTGAACGATCGGAAATGACACAACTTTTGTGTTTTTGAAGATAGAAGTTTGGGACATTTTTAGGTTTGGTTTTTGTATTATAATAAATTGGGTAATATTATCATATTCTCATAAGGATCGGCCAACTATATCCGATGTTTGCGATATATATCCGGTTTTAACTGCAAGGGTATATAAACTTCGGCTCCGCCCGAAGTTAGCTTTCCTTTCTTGTTTTTCTTATGAAATACTTATTAGGATTGCCCGACCATATGTGATATTTGCGATATATATCCGATCTTAACTGCAAGGGTATTTCAACTTCGGCTCCGCACGAAGCTAGCGTTTCTTTTTTTATTTTTTTTATTTTTTTTTTTTTTTCAATAATTTTTTGTCAAAAAAAAACTACATGGTTTTCTGGGAGAACATCATTTATTTTAATTCTAAGTGCTATACCAAATAAAAACAATAGAATTATCCAGCAGCATTGTCGAGATAAACTGGTTTGTCATCAATGCGTTTAAGGATGTAGTCTCATGTGTGAGGTTGCAAAAATTGATTTTTTTTTTTTTCACATATTTCGATAGAATTGTTTATTAAGAGTGTACTGTTAAAGTTTCAAATAAAAATATCAAATAATGACAGAGATACAGCCCATAATCGAGAGCGCGCCTACACCGAAAAGTATGAGTTTCTCGGTAGCGTCTAAACTTTAAACGCGTTTTTCTCGGAACTACATTTTTGTGTGCGGCGCAGGTGATTCACAAAATTCTATGGTACCGATCTAGCTGAAATTTGGATATGTTGTTCTAAAAAGTAACACCTCTGTCCCGTACTAGAATCATTTATTTTTAATGATTAGTTTTTTTTTTATCATTAATTTAAGATAAATTTTTTACATGTTAAAAAATTTTTTTTTTTGTGAGTTCGCCATTTTGTTGTTTATTGATGAAAATATTTCATTCTAGTACGGGACAGAGCCATAAGCTTACAAAACAACAATCTATTCTAATTTTTTGTTTCGGATGACTCTAGCAGTCGAAATCACCTGCGCCAGGGACCTACCTTTTTTTTTTATATGCATACTTTGGCATGCTATAAAGTGTATTAAACTACACAAGAATAAATGAAACAAAATATTTTCAAATAGTTTATGATGCCTTTAAAAACATATGTAAAAATTGGAACGATCGCATTATTTTTTATTACAAAAAAATTTTTTTGAAATAACCTCTAAAAAGAAGGCCGGAACATGAGACTACATCCTTAAATTTTGTTTTTGTTTTTTTTTTATCCTGTGATCCTGCGGAGAGTTCAGCTCCTGCCTGTAATTTGCAAAATTTTTAATATTTTTCATTATTATGAAAAGGAGCTTAAAAAATTAAAGTTTCACCATCAGAATTTAATAAAAGTATTACAAGGTGGTAATTGCCCCCATTCAGTTTACCGTCCCCTCTTAATTAAACCTTTCGAATATAAATACTTAAACTTTACTTTGTATGCTTATAAAAAATTACTCTTTTTAGCGCCCAAAATAAATCTGAAAATGCAAATAAAACTGGAACTCGTCAGCTTGGCAACCAAGTTATACGAAAGGGTCACATGGTCATTCAAAACCTAGGAATTATGAAAGGTATGAAAAATGCAGATAAAAATAATTCTGCATTACAATTTATATAATATCTCGTAAGAGTGTTTAAAATAATAATAATCTTAATAATTATTTCTATAATTTAGAAAAAAAAAGTAACTTTTAAAAAAGGAAACAAAAAATAAAATAAATCAAAAAAGAACGTCTATAGTCGAGTCTATCTATCCACATTTTATCTAACATTTAAGAGTTTCTCGGGGAAAAGAAATATTGAATCAACGCAGCAGGGAAGTAGATAAAAAGTCTGTACCTCCGATAACGATTGTGATTGTTTTAAAAACATGTTTGAACTGGCGCTAAAACGAGATTTGCGTTTTAAGGGCGAAATAGGTGATAGAAAAATTTTGGCTCAAACTTGATCTACCCGGTTACCGTACGACTCCTAGTTCCAAATCGGTTAGTTCTGTTCTGAAATAATTCTATCATTTATAGTCTTCGAGATTGTAGGTGAAATGGAAAAATATATGTCTGTATAACCTCTAAAAATCTGCCGATTTGACTGAAATTTGTTTTTATTCCCTCGCAGATAGTGATGGAGATATCTCCCATAAAGTATATATATACCGGATCAGGACCACGTCCTGAGTTGATATAAGCATGTCCGCCTGTCTGTATGTTTCTACGCGAGGTAGTCTCTTAGTTTTAGAGCTATCGACTTAAAAATTTGCACACCCTTCGTTCCGTTGCACGCAGAATTATATTCTGAACGCCCGGGATCGGCCTACTATATCCCATAGCTGTCATATAACTAATTGATCGGAAATGCTAAAACTAGCGTGTTTTTAGAACTAGGTAGTCAAATGGTTCTAGTTTTGACAAAAAATACATACCAAATTTCATAATGATCGGCCGCTATATCTTATAGCTGCCATTTGTTTGAACGATCGGAAATGACCCAAATTTCGTGTTTTTGAAGATAAAAAGTTGAAAATTTCCAATTTTCCAATTCTAGTTTTGGTCAATTGATCCAACCTACCAAATGTCATAAGGATCGGTCAACTATATCCTATAGCTTTCATATAACTGTACGGTCGGAAATGGTATTTATTTGGTATGGTATGTTTGGTACCAACTTTGGTATGTTTGAAGATAGAAGCTTGGGAGTTTTTTTTTTTTAGATTTTGTATATTAATAAATTGGTTTTATTCTCATAAGGATCAGCCAACTAATATGCAATATATGCGATACATATCCGATTTAAAGGGAAGGGGTATATAAACTTCGGCTTCGCCGTTCGATAGAAATTAACTATGGAAATATTTTGTCATGAAAAGATTTTCCATAAAAAAAAAAAAAAAAAAAAAAAAAAGTTTTTAGACATTTTATTCTGCTTACCTGCTTTCTTGCTTCAAAGGTTTTTTGCACGATGTGCAGCGGCGCTGAGGTAGAGAAATTTCCTATGCCGAGTCCCCAATTTGGAGTACATCAAGACCACATAGAATCCGTACAAACAAATTTCCTAACATTTTCTCTTAGAGGTCTTAGCTGAGATGCAAATCTTCATCTTTCTCTGCATCGATGCAGACTCCTAATAATATGGGTGAACAATGCTGGGTGTCGATTTTATACCAGCTACTCTTAGAGTACAAAAGTATATTGTAGTCATGTATATAACATAAAGAAGGAATCACGTAGGACATACAAGGTGTGTGTCAAAAGTTTCCGAGCTTCTCTGGCAGGGCATTTTCTGGTGCCGCCATCTTTGTGTGAGTATATGCGTTTGAAAAATACATTATTCACCGATTTTCCCTCCAAATTTCAAGACATTTGGAACAGTGGAATTGGAATTATTGACAGTACCAGTGACAGTACCTTGTGTTAGTTGGTCGACAAAAATCATGGAGCAAAGAGCGGTTATTAAGTTTTGTTTTAAACTCGGTAAAACTTTCACCGAGACTCATAAATTGATGAAACAAGTTTATGGTGATGATTGTCTATCCCGTACCCCGTAGTGGTTTAATCGTTTTAAAAATGGTCGTGAAAGCCTGGAAGACGACGAACGTTCGGGCAGTCCGAAAAGTGCTCTTATTGATGAAAACATTCAAATTATTCGTGATTTTGTCAAAAAAGAACCAAAATCTTCGTTGAGATACATGGAAATGGAGTTGGAGATATCCTATAAGTCTATTCATCGCATTTTGATTGAGCATTTGGGTATGCGGAAGGTTTGTGCACGGTTTGTTCCACACACACTCAAAGAGCACGAAAAGGTGACCGATTTGACAATGACTTGTGACCGATTTTTTAACAAAAAATCACATTCTTACCGTCAACCACTCACCATATTCACCTGATTTAGCTCCGTGTGACTTTTTCCTATTCGGAAAATTAAAATTGGTAATGAAAGGAAGATATTTTGATGACATAAAGTCCGTTGAAAAGGCGACGACCGACATACTCATGGCCATCCCGGTTGACGAGCTAAAACACTCATTCGAATCACTTTTAAATCGTGCAAATCGTTGTAGTCGGAGGGAGACTATTTTGAATAAATGCAAAGTTTCATTCCAAACTATTTTGTAGTTTTTTTTCTTTTTGAAAAGTTTGGAAACTTTTGACACAAACCTTGTATACTATTTGTACTGAGCAATTCGAACGGATAATAATTATCAGTTTTAGCCCTTGTCGGATGTCGGATGAGCAGGCCAAGCGGATCACTAACAGCAGATTTTTTACGCTCTCTTACGTAGAAGGCCGCTAAGACAGCACGACAATTATCGCAACAATAATGGAGACCAAACTTACTGGAAATGGCATCCGAAAATGAGCCAGTCAACCCGGCACACTTGGCGTGGACTACGGTTTCACAAAGCCAGCAATGGTAGGCTGGGATCACGAGATTGTCTTATTACAAGACTTTATTAAGTCGCCCAGTTTTTTTCCATTATGATATCAAAAATATGAAACAAACCATTGTACCTTAAACCATGTATCACAGAGACAAAGCTTGGGAGTAGGCAAAAGAGTCGCAACACAAAAAAGATGAAGAAGCAGAGTCGAACTATACTTAGATTACGCTGAGGCGGCCTAATCCACTTGGACCGCTGGGGCTCCTTGTGTTCCCGCACCGGCAAGAAATCCGGCAAGGGGACCCCACCCCATCATATATACTAGAGTGCCCAAGCAATTCTACCCTTCCTTAGGCTACTCGCGGTGCCATCCAGCTTTCTGGATGAAGGCAACGAGTCCACGTGGAGCTATCCCCGTAAGGTCTGTTAGGTCCGTGAGTGTTGCTGCACCCAGAAGTTTGAATGTGAAGGCTGATAAGTCTCTCCATGAAGACAACCTTCGTCGCAACTACGTCTCGGACACGATCCCTCTTCTAAAGATTGCTGTGAAGATTCTCCTAATCCATAACCACAGATTGGATCCGGCTTTGGTTAGTTGTGCCGGGAAGATGCCATCTGGTCATGGAGATGTGAAGGGCTCGAAACTGTTTATCGCCCAACTGAGATTCCTATTACTTAGGAGGTGTTCGATCTGGCTCGGAAAGGGGAAACTCCCCTCCTGGCTTCCTTGGGTTGTTTTCTCCTGAGAACACCCTGAGAAATGTGCATTTGTGAGAGCCTCTAGGGTTTCCAGGCTGGACTCTTTCCTGGCTCTTTGCTACATATTTGTTTGCTTTATTAGTGAAGTTAAAAGCTTTACGGGTCTTGGTCTTAATGGGCGGAGTGTTTGCTCTTGGGCCGGCCCTTTTGAATGCCCTGGTGCAAGCCGCCATTAGCGTGCACAACAAGGCGTCCAGGTTTTCCCTGCTTTTAACGTCCCTTGTTGGAGGTTCCTCCAAGAATCTGTGAAGTTTTTTCTTGTAGAGCTCCCAGTTTGTCTTCCTAGGATGGCGTACTGCTAGCCGAGTGAAGTTCTTGAAATTAACCAATAATTTTATGCATCTATGGACCGAGAAGGATTGCTTCTTTAGGACTCCCCATCTAACAATCCTGTCTGCTTCAGTCAAGTCAAAGTATTGTCAAGTACCTCCCATCTTTTCTTGTCGATGGAGGTGGGTTCTGTGCCCCTGTCACCCACCAGAAGATTTGACCTTAGGATAAAATCTAATATTGACTCACCCCTCTCGTTAGCGTCAGTGTTTCACCACTGATGATGATGGGCGTTGGCATCGCACCCTCTAATCCGGTCGATTTTCTGCTGTCTTTCACCAGCTGTTTGAGTAGCGGGTGCGGGGGGAGGGCACCCTGGTCGTGGTCCATATACGCCGAGCTTACCCTTAGAGGTCGCATTGGGCATTCTATTGCTGCGGCTACATAATCTTCATTGCTGAAATTAGGTAGCAAAATAAGGTTAAGGTTCTTCTTTGCGAGAATGAGGCTCGCCTTTTACCTGTTGTATTGGCTTTACAGAGCCTATACTCTGACGCCCCCAACAAAAAAATCCTGTCGCCAAGGATTCTGGGGTTCTGGATGAGGGCCACATCAGCTCCACTTTCGGCGAGATGGAGTAGGAGGGCAGCTGACGCCGCCTTACTGTGGTGGAGGTGTATCTGCAAGATTGTCAGAAACACTCTTGACATTCTCCACCACAGTAACCTCTGCCTCCGTCTCGGAGCTCTGTAGAGAGTCCTCCTTCATCCCGACGCCTCTAAGTGCCCTTGCCAAGTCGCTCTCCTCTGAGGTGTACCCTTCCAGGACCCTGAGAAGGGACCCTAGACCCTACCCTTGCCCTCCTCCTCATCTGACGTTCCTCCCGGGTGCCTTCGGTCGTCTCCACCAAGTCTGGCTCCAGTTTTACTCCTAGTCTTACTAATCGGACTTGTATACCTGGACCGTCACGTGTTCTAATCCGTATATTATTATCCGGTGCCTATAGTCCTACCGCCTCCTCTACCTTGGCGACTCTCCAGACCGCAGTGCGAAGCGTCCCGTTGCACATCCTCAGAACTTTTTCGGTGCGCCATACTCGAGCCCTCGGCTTGTTTGGGATCTCAGCCTAGTCAACCGCCACCTTGAGTTTTGCCCCAGGGTAGACTTCTCCAAGCGAGGCTATCATACGCTTGTACCTATCCACCGAACGCGCGTCTTGGCATGCTATCACCTTGACGCTACCCTGATACCAGCCTGCGTCTTCGCCTTCTGGTGGGAGTCATCCGCTATTCAGCATCTCCTCCATGAAGCGCCCATGCAACTCGTTTACTACCTTTGCCAAAGGTCCTTATAGATAAGCCCATGCTTGGTTCCCCTGTCCAGGATTTCAATGAGGGTTCTTTCCTTTGTGACCTCGGCGAACGAGGGTTTGGACGGCTGCGGCCTTCTTCTTCTTCGCTTGGGGGCCACCTCCTTCTGTTGAACTTTGCCTTTTTGTTAGCCAAAATCCATTTTTTTTAATTTTAGATATTTATGAGATTTTGTTCACATTCTAACAAAAAAAGAGTGGCCATAAATGTTTTGTTCCAAAAATTTGCATAGATGGCGCCGCTTTCGCAATATCAGCCTTTAAAGTCAGCTGTTTGAATGCAAAAGCTCGTGCAGTGAAATAACGAACTTTTAAATGTTATTTTCAATAAAAAAATTTGTTTAAAAAAAAAAAAAAATTTGAATAAAATTTGTGGGTGGGGTTTGTACTACGTGTTTTGTAATATGAAATGTTTCAATTTGTTGTGATGTTTTCGAAGTTATATGTAAAAGTAAGTCGTCTAACAAGTGTAATATTGAAATTGAATCTCATTTTCGAAAAGGTGTACAAAGTGAGTCCAAACTAGTCCAACCCTGAAACCTATTGTGTGTCGTATAGTAGTTATCAATTCTTTTTCAATTGTATATAGTCTGAATAGCCACTTTCAACCACTTATTTAGGAATTTTAATTTTAAGTTCGAAACCTCAAATTCAACAACTCGGAATTTTTTGCCTTGTGGAAGTCTAACATAGGCCAAGTATCCAAGAAGAATGCTTTTCTCCAATTTTTTTTAAAGGGTAATTGTCAGCAATATTTCTGAGGAAATTATTCAAGACTTTGCAGATGCTGGCAAAAAATGTTGTTATCGTTTGGCGACAAAATGGAAAAGTTGCAGGCATAATGCAAAAGTATTTCAAAGGAGATATTCTGATTGGCTAAACACAAAACGTGTATATCAGTTGGCCAGAGAAATAATTCAGTGGGACGCCCTGCATTGACATATAGTCGAGAACCTCGTAGGGCGAAACGTAAACTGGTTGGCCGATCTTGTGATATCTCAAGGAGGAGACACAACTTGATACAGGCAGCAAGGATGGCCGCTCGAGAACAGGGTAAACACGACCTTGCATTTGTGTTAAATTTGCTGTCGTTATGCCCGGAAAAGGACAAATTTATTTGTAAAGCTTTTTCGACTCTGCGTTTGAAGCCTTGCTACTTGATAAAAACCATAGCAAAGAGCAGTATAAGCAGTATAAAAACAATCCAAGAGAATAAATATTACTTTTTAAAGTAACAAAAAATGATTTTGTTACTTATATTAATAGCTTTCGTGTTCAAAATAACCTCAAACACAAAAAAAAAAATTGGTCGTTGCCACGCCCATTTTTGTTCCCCATTTTTCCACTTCCTATGGATTATATTAATCCAATAAAAAAAATTAAATAAAAAAATCTTGTTTTATTCGTGAGTTATTAATTTATGCCAACAAAAGTGCCAAGTGGTCGGCTGGACCATAGTGGTTGTTAAGAGGAGCCCTAAATAAATGTGTCTTACTCCAATGAGCTCCTTTTGGAAACTGATTTTATTCGTCAAAGTTCTCTTATAAGTACGATACATGAGAATCTTAAATCTATGTAAAACTACTTGTCAACACACTGCACGCTGACCTGCTATGCGACCCTTTCTCCAGTGCGATAAGCGCACCACTTATGTATTTGCTTGTGTTAGGCTGCAGGGGATCGGTTTTGAACCATGTGTTTGACTCATATTTCATGGGTCCGATCCCTTGAAACTCTAACTTAAGAATTTCTATACAAAATAGTGTTCAATGCTTGAACATTCTGGAAAGGGCCACAAAAAGAGGCGTAAATTTCATGTGTTTTGGATTAATATTTTTTGGATAAATTTGATGTTACTTTAACCTTTTCTTCGATTATAATTTTTAGTGGACTGTATAAATGTTTGTTTTCGTATTTTGTTAATACATTTTTTTTCTTTTAATAATTTATGCAAGAATTATTTAATTTGAATTTTAAATATTTTAAAATTATTTAAGCTTTTATATGTTATGTTCAACCTAATGTTTGAACAGTGGTGGTCCGTTTGGTTGTCTCATGGCTAGCCCCGCGTTAGAAGAAGATGCCTTGGCACCCTTTTACGCACCGGTGGGTCCCGTCTCCTGATGTTGCCCCTCTGTAGGGAGCTTCTCCATCCCAGCAACTACTTGGCTTTTGAGGGTCTTGGAGTTTTTTTTTTTTAGGACTTTGTTTGGGAGTTCCGTTCTCCGCTATGGTTTTTTGATTGATTAGAAGAATTCATGTTTCACCTTCGGACACGCAACATCTGGTCGGTTGGACCCGTGGAACTGGGAGTTGTCCTATGATGATCCTTCCGCAGTAGAAAACAAGGCTTGCTGCCATGAAATACAGTTTTTCGAATAATATTTAGAGTTGGCCAGTCCTCTCGATCAGTTCGGTCCCTTAAGAACTCCTTTTTATGGACGTGTCGAATAAGGAGAAATGTTGTGTCCTCTAGCTCCCTTGATGTAAGATATTGTGCGAATCGTTTTCGGCCTCGGATGAAATTAATAAAATGGTTTACGGCCTAAATATTGTTGAGTTGGCTAGGATCATAATACCGGTCGTCTTATGTGATGACGAAAGCTCCACTTTCGTAGTTTGAATCAAATCCTCCTTTAACGCCACCAACTTCTCAATAGTGTTGGCTCCAGTCGGTATGTCATCTACATTGGCATTGCTGCTAAGAGCTCGCGCTGTTGCTGGAAGCTCAGCCAAAAAATGCGTTACGTAATACTTGAACGACCCCTTAACAATAACTTACAACTCATTTAAATTCGAATGCAAAAACCTTATTTTTTTTAATATTTTCCGAATTATTGGATATTGGACAACGCTTTTCTGCAATTAAATTTCTTGCGTTTAAAAGTAGGCTTCTTTTTTTTATTTGGTTGCCCATATTTTCTTCTTTGTTCTGGAGTTGTCAAAAAAGAAATATGTCGAAATCCTATGAAACAACTCTAATAATTGCGCGTTCAGGAATTTTTAAGAGCAAAACACTTTCGAAAAACCGTTTTTTCGAAATAAATCAAGATTTGAGGGTGTAGGAAAAATTTCAAACATGGTTTTATACTATACTCGACCTAATGAACAATTCCTACTAGGTCTCTTCAAAAGTTCCAAATCACTGTCGCACTGTGTAATTCAAGTATACAAGGCATTGTCAAAACTTTACTTTCACTTTTCGTTTCGTTCATTTTCTTTCATTTAGTTTGACCTGTCAAATTATGAGAGGAACACAAACTTGTACTCATTCAATGACATTTCATTTCTAGCATTCCTTTGACCATTTTATTAAATTCGAAAGTATTTCTTGAGACCTATGTTATGAATGTAATCATGCAGATATCTAATGGGTACTGTCATTATTTCCATTTCCAATTTGATGAGATGCTTCATGAAGTAGCGAGTGATGTATACGCCGGCACTCGCGGCAGACGTGTCTTGATAAGCAATTTTAAACCATGTGTGCAGGGGTGTAGCAATTGAAGCACAATTTGTGATTCATGACAAAATTACGACGGATAGTTAGATTCAATCCCATAAATTAAGCGCATCAGCAAAGTTGATAGACTCGATTGCACGCGTGTAGCAGCTGATCGTCACAGAATTACGCGATGGTAGCACTCCTCGCGATCGTCAAAATCATTCCTCGCGATCCAAGCTTGGCACGTATCGATGTCCAATTTGGATGACAATATGACGCAATCCAACGATCGAAGTCCACAATTCACCTCGTCGGCCCCATCCGCTAGCTTACGTAGAGTACTGATGTTTCCACCTATGGCTTCTCTATTTTTTTTATTTATTTCGCCAACGGATAAATCCTTACATGGCTACATAATAACAACTTACAAACTAATACATAATATTACAATACTAATAAAAACTTAATAAGTGCCTGATCAACATGCGTTTAAACACAACCTTATCGGAGCCCTACTCAATTCGGAGGCTAGGCAGCAAAGATTTAAAATAAGAAAGAGCCCACTTAATCTGCCCATTTAAAAGTTGATTGGCCCTGTGACACTTGACCCGAAAGGGGGCAAAGGTACGAAGATCCCTTTGAGGAACATTAAAATTAATAAGTCACAATAAAAAAGGACATAAATGTTATTAACGACTACATTGTTCAAAAAAGTTGAAGCTGCCAGTTTACGCCGATCCTCCAACGTGCAAACATTGAGAAGAAGGCAGCGGCTCTGGTATGAAGGTAGAGGATTCTGAAACCTTAGAGGCAAAAGAGCAAATTTAAAATATTTTTTCTGGAGTCGCTCAATTCTGATGGAACCAACTTTACAATCCGGATTCCAAATGATTGAGGTATATTCCAGCCTAGAACGAATAAATGCAGCGTAGACACTGAGGCTCAAGTGTGAACTTTTGAATTGGTTCACGTGCCTCTTCACAAAGCCCAGCATAGAATACGCTTCAGGCAGAATATAGTCTAAGTGACCAGAAAATTTAAATTTCAAGAGACCGCTTACTGTAACGGGTAAACAAACACTTAGATAAATTTAATGGAAGAAGATTACGGGAGCACCATGAGTAAACTCTGGATATATCCTCCTGTAACAAGTAACTGTCACTAATGCAGCTAATTGCTTTATAGATTTTAAGGTCATTTGCATACATTAAGAAGTAGGAATGACGAAAGCAAGACGATATGTCATTAATGGAAAAAATAAATAGAAGGGGTCCAGAGAGCTGCCTTGAGGAAGACCAGTGGAGGTGACAAATGGACTTGAGATAGCATCTTCAATAGAAACGTGGCAAGGTCGGTCAGCCAGATAAGACTCGAACCAACTAAATAGGCAGGAATGAATACCTAATTTATATAATTTGGCCAGAAGGGCAGCATGACACACTTTGTCGAAGGCGTTGGAGAAGTCAGTGTAAATGGCATCAACCTTAAATCGGTTTTCAAAAGCTTCAAAGCAGTGCTTAGAGAAGACCGCTAAATTAGTTGTAGTGGACCTCCAAGGCAAAAAACCATGCTGGTTGGGGAATATAAAATTACGAGCCAGAAAAGTCAATTTTTTAGTTACTATCCGTTCCAGTATCTTAGCGACGATGCAAATTTTAGCTATAGGTCGATAGTTGGTAACATCAGACCTACTGTCACTTTTGTGAATAGGCGTTATAGAAGTAATCTTCCACCGGAAGGGGAATCTACCAGATGAGAGCGGCAGGGAGAACAGCAGTTGAAGGGGAGTAGAAAGGGAAGGGATATTCTTCTTACTCGATATTTATATACTCGGTAAAATGTCCTGTGGCTTCAACTAGGTCACATTCCAATACGTCCATGTTACTCACATTGAAGGAATTGGTTCACGTGCCTCTTCACAAGGCCCAGCATAGAATACGCTTTAGGCAGAATATAGTCTAAGTGACCAGAAAATTTAAATTTGCTGTCGATTCGCAAGGAACCTTCGGCTCCAAGTTAGAGGCAAAGTATTTTGCAAAAAGTTCAGAAACGCCCTGATCCGAGTCGGCTGCTAAATTACCATAAAATATGGATGAAGGTATGTCCGATTTTTACTTTTATCTGTTAACAAACCGCCAAAAAGCTTCAGGATTGGATCAAAGGCTAGCTTCGACATCGGATATATACCGATTGTAGAGGAACTTATTAAGGAAATCAAATTCCCGCCTAAATTGCCGGTATAGCTCTCCTGCTTGAGACTCGCCTGTCATTATAAATCGTTTGTAATGCTTATCCCTTCTATTCTTTAAGTTTTTTAAACCTTTTGTGTACCAGGGAAGCCTATAGGATCTTTGTACCGTCACAGGGGCATAAGTATTAATAATATTAAAAAGGGCAGCCAGGAACTTAGTATAACAATCATCGATTGAGCCATCCGAAAAAAGGGAAACCCAATCAAAGGCTGAAATAGAAGCATTAATAAGTGACAAGTTAAGATCATTCAGATGATAATATGAAATGGGTGAAGCAGAAGGCAAAAAACTATACAACTCAATATGAATTACTATCGGCTTGTGGTTCATATGACATGGACTTAATAGTACATTGCATAATTCTACTTTACTATTAACCAAATTATTTAAAAATATAAGATTAAAAATTTTGGATAAATCATAAAAAATATTATTTACTTGGGAGAGGCCCAGACTACAAATATTATCTGAAACTACAATTTCATGACTCTGGTGAACGTTGCTAGGTAGCATGCAGGAAGATTCCGGGTCCCAAGACCAGACAATGGAGCTTAAGCTAAAATCGCCAGCTACCATCAAAGCGGTAGGGTCCGACGTTCTAGCACAGACACTAGTGATATTTTCTATATGCGCATAATATATACTAAATGCGTTTTTCGGAGGGATATGATGCAAGGGGGTATGATGCAATGATGTCGAACGGGCCATGGACGCCCTGGATTAAAACGGCAATCTAATCCAGTAGAGGGTCGGCCACCGGAAGGCGCAGTGGTGCAGCCTAAAGAGATCGACGGATAGCGATGATCACACCACCACCCCCACCACGCCCACACTGGGTACTGAATGCATCTCGGTCTTTTCGAAATACATAATACAAGTTAGGCTCGAAGAACTCAGAGGAGCTAAATTTGTCATTGAGCCACGTTTCCACAAGGATGATTACATCAAAATCTACAGTCCAAACTGGGAATTGGACGGCAAGGCGGCAATGATGAAAGTGCACTCCTGGTACTGGTTCAAGATAGCCGACGAGGACACATAGAAATTTCCATTAGACTCGAGGTTGGCCTGCGAGAGTCCAGTTGCCGGGCAAATCCAGTGCCAGGTGAAAACATTGAGCGTTCATAGTCAGGCACATCCAAACGCAGCAAAGATCCACCCACACGTCCAAAATGTAAATAAACATCTTCCATCGGCGAAAAGAAATCACCAGCGAGTAGTCCAGCGAAAAAAGATAAGATGAGCAGCGATGCGCTGCCATCGTCTCGATTACCATCGTCTTGTTGTTGCTGGACATCCACAAGTGAAGATAAGAAGTAAACAACTCGCCTTGAAAAAAGTTGTTGTTGTTGAAGAATATCGATCAGCAAGCGTAGCAAATTATTGGAGGAATTGAAGACAGCGTCAACCGTTACCATGAACGCCCACGCCGATTGTTGTTGGTAACGCAGCAGAGAGCAACCGGGGTGACAAACTGAAGCTTGAGAAGAATAAGAAGTAACCAGCGCCAGCGACGCCGCTTACTGGGGTTTTTTTTTGGAGATTGCGATTGTGGTAAAGGTGAATCGCCAGGAGGTCAATAACCTTAGCAGGCTCTCTATGAATAAACCGGCTGACTTTTACCGACATAGGTCAAAAATTATCATTGAAGACTGTAGGGAAATGTTGCTCTGCGTTCCCAATTTACAATTGACGAACTTGAGGGCGTTGATGTCAGCATCCTTTTTGGTCAGCCTAGCACAGGCTAAATAACCGGTTGGGTAGACGTCGCGAATTTACCAACATGAAGGTATTTCAAGGTGGGAAGCTTTTGAAGCTGAGCGCAACTGGGTACTTGTTCCACAATGCGCCTATTAGGGTTGATCCGCTTCTTCCTCGGGACAGCCCCCTTAGATGCCGTTGGGGCCTGGCCCAGTGTAGCCTTTTTGCTCCCAGTGCTGGTAGGCATAGAAGGTGGAGCAACAACATGCACCCCAGCCGAAGAGGCCCTTCCAGCAGGTCTAGCCGCTCTATTTAACGAGGCTTGGTCTAGTTTGGCTTTAAGGCTTTCGAAAAAGGATTCCAGATCCAGAACTTTATGATTTAGCTCATCTATTTTGGAATACGAATCATTTCCAATGACGCAGCTATCACATTGCCACATTAAGTTCGGAATGTTAATAAGTAGTTTTATGGCCTCCGAGGGCAAATCCACACGAGCGGTGTGGTAGGCACGCCGGCAAATCGACGCGCACCGAACGGCCTCACACCCACGAAGTTGGGTAGCAGTAACTTCTGCACTGCACTCGTTGCACACGAGAGGCGACATGAGCGAAAAAGATAACGTCCCAACTCAATGAAAGCTAGATGCAGACTGATGCTTCTGCAGACTGAATGGCTTCTCCATTTAAATATGATTTCAGGATTCGATATTTCTTAAATTACTGCTGATGGATTAGATAAACGTATCCGAAAAATGCGTCCAATCCTCATTATTTCCAGAAAACGTTGGAACCTTAATGCGCTCCGACTGGGATCGGCTCCCTTTTTCTGTGTATGATAGACTGGAGCAACATTGCTGGCAGCAGCTACCAATTTCAGCTCCGTAATTGCGCTGCTAAATAAGGCGTGTCTGCTATAATGATTCTTCCCATGGATGACTAGGTCATCGTCAAGGTTTTCCCAATCTGGTTTATCTTGGAACCTGTAGAGTTCCTCCGAAA
Organism: Drosophila bipectinata; assembly: GCF_030179905.1. NCBI lineage: Eukaryota > Metazoa > Arthropoda > Insecta > Diptera > Drosophilidae > Drosophila > Drosophila bipectinata. The sequence continues at coordinate 7,215,087 of NC_091735.1, read as the reverse complement.
GTTGAAAAAAGCGTAGGTAATTGTCCTGAAGTTGGGCTTCCACAAACTTTGACCCCGAGTTAAATGCTCGGGTGATAGTTGCTTTGCAGAAGACGCTTTGTTGAATCAGACTCCGCATGGTAAATAAGGTTGTTTGTTTTAATCCAAATTAAATAATGTTTTAAAACATCCAGAATCCAAATGTGTTTGCGGCGATCCGGTTCGAATGACCAGTTAACTTGTATGATTATAAATCAAACCCCCCAATTGAGATAGATCTGTATTTAGTCTTTCATAATTTGAATGCACCAAATCTTTAATAATGTAAAAATATATTTCCGATGCGCTGGGCTTGCGTTGATAGCAAAAAATTTGACTGACTTAAGTTAGTAGATTATAATAAATAATCTTAGATAGACTTAAATCTAACATAAGATAAAGTGGCGTGATTGTGAATACAGTTACATTACAATGGAAATCTCGAAATCATGCACTTTTATGCAAGGTGTACGCAGATCTGTACATTGATAAGAATTGAGCTATATGCTATAGTGCTGGCAAGTCATAGCCACGTTTGACTTTTGTACAGACAGTACCCGAACGACTGATTTGATAAAGAAATGTGCGAGAAATGAGAAATAACATTCTCTTCGGTAAGTCAGTGCACTGAAAATATCGTTTGGACCAAAATGATTTTTTCTAGTGTAGTAAATGGAGTACAAGTTTATATTAAACAAGCGGATCTTAGGGACTTAAGGGGTTATATACAGTTGTACCGCGCAAAAAATGGAAATTTATCGATTTTTTTGACACTATAGAAAATATTAATGAAAAATAATTTACCGAAGTTGTTTAGTACATGTTTCTGGGTACCTAATTAAATATTTTCATAAAAAAATATTACATATGGTAATAAAAATGTTATAGCCGAATTCCCGGATCGTCTTTTTTCGATGGTGTCTTGCGGTGGACATGATTTCTCGAAAACGGTTCATCCGAAATCCAAAATTCAAAAAAGTTTAGTTAGTATATTGTATTGTCTAGTCCGTGAACGAGGGATTTTTAAAAATTTTGATTAAAAAAAAAATGGCGACGTTTTTAACAAAAAATGTACTTTTTCAACGTTTAAGATTTTCGTTTTTTGTGCTTTAAAAAAGGAGTTTTCAAAAAAATTGAAAGTCCTCGTTCACGGACTAGCTAATATCATAATAAATAAGTGGTCAAAATTTGGTGTTGATCGGATTAGTAGTTTTTTAGTAATCGTGTCCACCGCAAAGGTAATTTCCCAAAAATAAGATTCTGAGATAATCGCGTTTAAAGTTTTAAGTTTGTTCAAGTTTTATATGCAGATAGTGCGCTATAAATGGCTACAGCTTCGGTTCTAATGCTCCGATCGTTTTGAATTTTTGTGAGAGTATTCCCAATAGAATATACTTAAAGAATATGCAACAAAAAAAAATCGATTTTTTCATATATCACAACTGTATATAACCCCTTAAAGAGATAGAGCTTACCCAATGTCTCACCTTTACTCTTTTACAGTGGGGAATTCCCCCTGTTTTTGTGGCATTAATTAATAACCTAAAATAAAACCAACATTTTTAAATTCTGTTTTTATACCCTTGCAGAGGGTATTATAATTTTGGTCAAAAGTGTGCAACGCAATGAAGGAGACATCTCCGACCCTATAAAGTATATATATTCTTGATCAGGATCACCTCCTGAGTTGATATAAGCATGTCCGTGTGTCCGTCTGTCTGTCCGTCTGTCTGTCTGTTTCTACGCGAACTAGTCTCTCAGTTTTAAAGCTATCGTCTTAAAACTTTGCACACACCCCTCTTTCCTCTTTCCACCCCTCTTGCACGCAGTATATAAGTCGGAACGGCCCGGATCGGTTGACTATATCCTATAGCTGCCATATAACTGAACGATCGAAAATGACCCAACTTTCGTGTTTGAAAATAGAAAGCTGGAACTTGGTACAGATTCTATTTTTGGTTAGTTAACCCGACCTAACTCGAAATTTCATAACGAGCGGCCGACTACATCTTATAGCTGCCATATAACTTAATGATCGGAAATGGTTTTTGATAGAAATACCAACTTTGGTATTTTTTAAGATAGAAGCTTGGGACTTTTTTTTAGATTTTTTATTGTAATTAAGGGGGGACATCTGAGTAACAGGCCAAAAAAAAGCGGTTTTCCTAGAATTTTTTTTGGCCAAATCAAAACAGCTAATCGAAAATTTGTAAATGGGGTTTTATTATATTATATTTAAACTACACAATAAAATTTTTTTTTAATAAATCGAAAACAAAATGGCGGCCCTGCAGCCCTTATTCGACGGCCCTATTCTTTTAAAGGAGGTCCATGGCCGAACACCTAACGTCCTTAATTTTTGATCTAGAACAAAAAATCAAGTTTGGTTAGTTTCTTTATCTCAACGGCTATCGACACACGTAGGATTTTTTCGATATATTGATTTTTTCCAAAATGGCAAGTGATTGAACAAAATTTTCAATTTTCACTAACAAAAAACGTCACAAAATTGTTGATAAAAAAAAAGTAAGCAAAATAAAAAAAAAATCCTACGTGTGTCGATAGACATAGGTATTCTGAGTATACTGTCAAAATTTTAGATCGATAGGTTAAGAGTTGTTCGAGTTAGGTGTTCGGCCAACTCAAAAAAAGTGGTTTCGAGAAAAACGCGTTTAAAGTTTTAAGTACTGTGGGATATACCTGTGAGGCATCGCCGCAGAATGGAAAATTTCGACACTTAGACACTTTGGCCGGACTCTATCTTTTGATATGTTATTTTTAAGACCAAAAAGAATTTTTTAAGCGAAAAAAAAAATTTTCGATTTTTTCAAAACTCTACTCAGATGTCCCCCCTTAATTGGTTTTATTATGATGTAATCATAAGGATCGGCCAACTATATCCGATGTTTGCGATGTATATCCGGTTTTAGCTGCAAGGGTATATCAACTTCGGCTCCGCCCGAAGTTAGCTTTGCTTTGTTTTATTTTTCGTTCTATCCAGTTTTGTCAAATCAACAAATCTCCTATCCGTCCCTATAGCTATTAAGGTCTGCGAAATAATTCACCTTATCGAACAAATATCGTTGTATAAAAGCTTTAGAGATGAATTTTTTCAATTTTATTTTTATTGCATTATTTTTTTCAACAAATTCTTTTCCAAGAACTGAAAGGTAAAACAGAAAATTTGACTAGCTACCGTTAGTTTTTTTTTATGCTCTGTGGCAACTTGGTGTACACAACGAAATAATTGAGCTGATCATATCAGTTTTCGTCGTTGTGTCTAACCAGTAAAGTCTGTAGCTAACTAAAAGTTACTTTTTTATCTATATATATAAAAGAACAACGTGTTTTATGTTACAACACTTATAAATCAAGAACGGAAGAACAGATTTGAGTGAAAATTGGTAGGGAGGTAGCTTAGAGCCAGGAGAAGGACATAGGATACTTTTTGTCCCGTTCGACAGCGTTCCTCCCTGGCCCATACTTTTTTATTTAGGCAGACAGCTAAGAAGAAAATGTCAAATGTCAAAATGTCAGTTACAAACGAAGTCAAATTCATAGTCAGGCTCTCAAATTTAACAACGAACCAAAAAGATTGTGTTGCGCTGAAATCAATATTAAAACTATTTCTATTAAATAAATAATTAACAAGTGGATTGAAGTGAAGTGAAGTTTAATTAATAATGCCGCGACCAAGACGGTCGAATCTTTCCCGACAAAGCCGTAATGCAAGAAGAATACAAAATATTGCATATGAAAGTACTGAAGAAGAACAAGAAATTGCACGTGAACAGCGCCGCAATAGTATGGCTCGACTTCGTGCTTCTCAAATAGATTTTAATTTGCGACGCAAAACAAGATATTTAGCTGATTTGAATCGAGCTGCGTTTCGATACGATTGCAGCAATGATTACAGCTTGCATCCTAGCGTTTGCATTGGGCAAATGGACGTTGTTTGCGAGTATTGTGGTGCATTAAAGTTTTCCGGAGAAACGCCTGGATTATGCTGCGTTAATGGTAAAGTGAAATTGCCAGTGTTGACTCCGCCACATGAGCCATTGTATTCATTGCTTTGCGGCGAAACACAAGAATCACGCCACTTTCTTGCAAATACTCGAAAATAAAATAGTTGTTTCCAAATGACGTCATTTGGGGCAGACATTATCGAAGAAGAAGGTTTTAATCCGACATTAAGGTATTTATTTTTGTACTTACATAGAATGTAGTTAAAGAATCTGGTTTTTTTTTGTAGATACAAGGACAGATTCACCATCGAATTGGATCATTACTACCTTTCGAAGGTACACAGAATAAATTTTTACAAATATACAATTTCATGGGCAACATGGAAGAACAACTTGATCGACGCCTAGGGATCAATGCAGGAATGAAGCGAGCAATTCTTCAAGACTTGCAGTGTCTGCTTCATGAACATCATGCGTTGGTCAGGTTGTTTAAGAGTTGTCATTGAACATTTAAAATGCGACCACGGCAAACGTTGTTTTGGCCTTTTTTGTTTTCTATAAGGGCTAGCTGTTTTTTCTTCATTTATTTTGGTTAAGTACATCCAGTATTAAGCAATTCTGGAGCAATATGCGACCACGGCATACGCAATGACTCGAGATGTTTTGGAGGAGCAATGATTTTACTGTCTGGCGATTTCCGCCAAATACTGCCAGTAATTCCAAGATCTACGGCTGCAGACGAAATAAACGCTTGCCTCAAATCGTCAAATCTATGGCGCTATGTGAAGAAACTGCAGCTGACAACAAACATGAGAGTTACATTGCTTAATGATACATCTGCTGAAGATTTCTCGGAGCAATTGCTGACTATCGGTAATGGTCAAGTACCTGTCGATGAATCGAGCGGTTTAATATCATTTCCAAATAATTTCTGTAATTTTGTCTCATCAAAAGACGAACTTATCAACAATGTATTTCCAAATATTATTTCTAACTACAAAAATAATGAATGGTTGAGTGAGCGAGCAATTTTAGCGGCTAAGAATAAAGATGTAGATGACCTGAACTACATAATTCAAAATAAGATCATTGGAACAATGCATTCATTCAAATCTATTGACTGCGTCACAAATGAAGATGAAGCCACCAACTATCCAATTGAATTTTTAAACTCTTTGGACGTGCCTGGCTTACCACCGCACAATTTACGCCTAAAGGTTGGCTCCGTAGTAATCATGCTTCGAAACATAAACCAACCAAAACTGTGCAACGGTACGCGTTTGGTGGTTAGTAAATTGATGAACAATGTAATTTACGCTACGATAATGATAGGAAAATTCAAAGGTGAGGAAGTTCTCATTCCGAGGATCCCGATGATCCCAACCGATATGCCGTTTGAATTTAAAAGACTTCAATTTCCGATACGTCTTGCATTTGCCATGACAATCAACAAATCACAAGGCCAATCCTTAAAAGTTTGTGGTTTAAATCTAGAACATTCATGTTTTTCCCATGGTCAATTATACGTGGCATGTTCACGGGTCGGAAGACCATCTGCGTTGTTTGTTTTTGCGCCTGATAATAAAACAAAAAATGTCGTGTATCACAAGGTGCTTAAGTGAAGAGCAACCTATGTACTAAAATACAGAAATAATAATGAATGATTAAGGAGGAGAAACAAAGAATATTGTATACCCACAAGTATTACAGAATTTAATTAATTTGAAAATTATTCTTTTTTGTTTGACTTATTTTTTATGCGTGCAACAACAATATGCCACAGCGAAACGTGGCAGGGTACTGCTAGTTGAAAAATAAATACAACAAGTTAGATCTGATGACAAATTAGTTTCTGTAATCTAAGTTTTTGCGTATTTTAGTAACAATACCTAAACAAAGATACCTTTCGGATGAATATTGGCATATCGTGAAACTGGGATGTCTTTGCGTAAAATCGCATCGAAAATGGAAAGAAGCTTTTTCACAATTCAAATGTTTCTAAAAGATCCTGTTAATCATGGTAAAAAGCCACGTTCAGGGCGCCCACCCCTTGTACAAGATCGCACTAAACGGCAAATAAAATGTTTGGCGGTTAAAGAAAACTTGAGCGCAGCTGAAATTTGCCAAGAACTAACCCTTCCTGTTTTAAGGCGTCGACTCCAACAGATTTTAAGAGCAGATCCGTTAATTTCATATGAAACAAGAAAGCAAAACTAACTTCGGGCGGAGCCGAAGTTGATATACCCTTGCAGTTAAAACCGGATATATATCGCAAACATCGGATATAGTTGGCCGATCCTTATGAAATTTGGTAGGTTGGATGAACTGACCAAAAATCTGTATATAGAATAGAATCTGTACCAAGTTCCAGCTTTCTATCTTCAAAAACACGAAAGTTGGGTCATTTTCGATCGTTCAGTTATATGGCAGCTATAGGATATAGTCGGCCGATCCTTATGAAATTTAGTAGGTTGGATCAACTGACCAAAAATAGAATCTGTGCCAAATTCCAGCTTTCTATCTTCAAAAACACGAAAGTTGGGTCATTTCCGATCGTTCAGTTATATGGCAGCTATAGGATATAATCGGCCGATCCTTATGAAATTTGGCATGTCGTAATGTTTTGCCAAAAATAGCACTCATGTCAAATTTGAACTCTCTAACTCTAAAAACACCAAAGTTATACCATTTCCGATCAATCAGTTATATGGCAGCTATAGGATATAGTCGGCCGATCCGGGCCGTTCCGACTTATATACTGCGTGCAAGAGGGGTGGAAAGAGGAAAGAGGGGTGTGTGCAAAGTTTCAAGTCGATAGGTTTAAAACTGAGAGACTAGTTTGCGTAGAAACAGACAGACGGACAGACGGACATGCTCATATCAACTCAGGAGGTGATCCTGATTAAGAATATGTATAGTTTATAGGGTCGGAGATGTCTCCTTCACTGCGTTGCACACTTTTGGACAAAATTATAACACCCTCTGCAAGGGTATAAAAAAAAAGTGTCAAATGCCAACTTCTCCCACGACACGAAACTGCCCGCATGCAATTTGCAGAGACGCATAAATTTTGGGACCAGGAATGGCAAAATTTTATTTTTAGCGACGAAAAAAAATTTAATTTGGATGGTCCAGATGGCTATCAATATTATTATCGCGATATCAGGACCCCCAAGCAAGTTAATGTGTCGCGCAATTTTCAAGGTGGTTCTCTTATGGTATGGGGAGCTTTTGGATTTGCAGGAAAGAGTCCGATCTGCTTCGTATCCCACAAAATGAACTCCGAAAAATATGTGGAGCTCCTTGACGATGCTCTTATTAATTTTGGTGAAAAATTTTACGGGGATTCTTGGACATTTCAGCAGGATAATGCTGCCATCCATGTTTCCAAATACACAAAAAAGTTTTTTGAAGAAAGAAATATACCAGTTTTAGGCTGGCCTGCTAGAAGTCCTGATCTAAACCCGATCGAAAACCTTTGGGGAATCCTGTCCAGCAAGTTTTATGCGCATGGGCGGCAATTTGGCTCTTTAAAGGATTTAAAGGAAGCTATTGTAGCTGAATGTAACAAAATTGATGGATTACTTCTTCAAAATTTGGTGAACTCAATGCCAGACCGCATATTAAAGGTTATTAAAAATAATGGAGGACATATTTAGCTTATAAAGATAATAAAACAAAAAAAACCTACTTCTATTAACATAATTCTAATTCGATCAGTTCATTTATTTCGTTCTAAAATAAATTACATTATTTTTAAGAAAATGTTCTAATATTTTTTTTTAAGTTGAAAACAGCTGGATCTGATTAGGCTATTTTGTAACTTTAAATTAATATTAAAATTAATTTAAAATTATAAAGAATTTGGTTTTATTAACAACTTTATTCGGTGATAAGGTGAATTATTTCGCAGACCTTACTGTAGTTTAAGCCATCGTTTTAAGTCTACACATTAAAAGTAACACATGCTTTTGTAATTTTTTTTTACACACTACAATTTTAAATTTTTGTCCTTATCAGCGGTGGTAAAGCATTTATTTTAGATCCGTTAAGTATTTTTTGAAAAATAACGAATAAAATATATGTACACACCTTAAAATTTTTTTTATATTTTTTCATTACCAATTGTTTTAATTTAAATAATTTTTGCAGGTGGATCTCGTCCATATTGGTTTGTTTTAACATCGGAAAGTATATCGTGGTACAAGGACGAAGATGAAAAAGAAAAAAAATTTATGCTGCCCTTGGATGGTTTGAAACTACGGGACATCGAACAGGGTTTTATGTCAATGTCTAGGCGAGTAACATTTGCTCTATTTAGCCCCGATGGACGTAACGTTTACAAGGTTAGTTAAAAATTGTAAAAGGTTAATCTAACTATTATAGAGTTGTATTTTAACCAGAGCTTTAAAAAAGGGTTAACCGGGTGGTTTTGTTGGGAAAGATGAAACAAAAAATCCAAAATTTTTTTTGTATTTATTTATTTTTTTTTTACATTTTTGGGTTCTGGGTCTCGCTCTCGGGTTGAGCATAACACACAGGTACGCCTCTAACTGCCGGATTAAGTGAGTAAAACCTGTCATTGGTCAGCGACTGAGACTCAGTAAGTCAACTAAATCAAGTAAATATGTATCAAAATGGGTCTTTGTTTTGTTTGACAACAACTTGTTGCTTAAAATATTTTGTTAAAGGCAAAGCTTTAAGTATTAGCACCGCCGCTTGATCCTGCTTAACCCGCATCCCAGTTCTTTCCCAAAAATGCCACTTTGCGACCTAGTTGCATGAAACTCTGCAGTTTTAGACTCGGCCGTATTGATTATCAACAAAACCACGAGAACAATGATCTTTTGAAGCTCTGCAGCCACCATCAGTGTGGACATACGGTAATTTCGCTCGCACATTGAAAAGCACTGTAACATACGATAAAATTGAAACTAAATTTTTCTCGAAACTATAGGGTTTTCAGTTATATTTCACAGGGTAGTGAGACATCAGGTGCTTAACAATTTTGCATTAAAATCTCAATTTCGAAAAAAAGCGACTTACGATACTTTCGAGGAAATGTGTCGATATGTATAAAAAAACAAGAAAGGAAAGCTAACTTCGGGCGGAGCCGAAGTTGATATACCCTTGAAGTTAAAACCGGATATATATCGCAAACATGGGATATAGGTGGCCGATCCTTATGATTACATCATAATAAAACCAATTAACTAAAATAAAAAATCTAAAAACAAGAATGGAAAGCTAACTTCGGGCGGAGCCGAAGTTTATATACCCTTGCAGTTAAAACCGGATATATATCGCAAACATCGGATATATTTGGCCGATCCTTATGGGAATATAAATGTATAAAACAATTTATTACAATACAAAATCTAAAAAAATTTCCAAACTTCTATCTTCAAACATACCAAAGTTAGTATTTCTACCAAAAACCATTTCCGATCGTTCAGTTATATGGCAGCTATAGGATATAGTCGGCCGAACGTTATGAAATTTGGTAGGTCGGATCAACTGACCAAAAATATAATCTGTACCAAGTTCCAGCTTTCTATCTTCAAAAACACGAAAGTTGGGTCAAAGTTTCAAGTCGATAGCTTTAAAACTGAGAGACTAGTTTGCGTAGAAACAGACAGACGGACAAACGGACATGCTCATATCAACTCAGGAGGTGATCCTGATCAAGAATATATATACTTTATAGGGTCGGAGATGTCTCCTTCACTGCGTTGCACACTTTTGGACAAAATTATAATACCCTCTGCAAGGGTATAAATATGTTGACTTGCGAAATTCTCTTGGAAATTCTCGTTTTTGCATTGCATTGTCACTGGAAATACAATGTGGATCTATTTTCAAAACCCAAAATGAAAAAAATCCTATATTATCCCAGCCCAGCCGGCCCAATCCCAATCTCGGCCAAACCGTTTCGGCCGCAAAGCCATGCTGAGCGTTTTCCGGGATCAGGCCGGAATCGTTTGGTATGAGCTCCTAAATCCGAGTGTAACCGTTGATGGCAAACGCTACCAGCAACAACTGGAAGAATTGAAAGAATTTCTGCTCCAAAAACGCCCGCAAAAATGCTCAGAATTGGGAAACTCCTGTCTCATATGCATAGACCCTGATAGCGCTACTAAAAATAGATCTAAGCGCGTGCGCTTCCGCTGTCTTCTTTTGTTTTCTCTTCTCGTACGCTTTCGGCCTAAGGTAAGTTTTATCACATTGATCATTATGATGATTATCATTATTATCATGGTGTTGGTAATTGTGTATATCTGCTGCTGCTGGTAAAATGCATTTTTGTTGTTGTTGTTGTCAATTATTGCTCTAGGGACCCTTTACAAGGACATAGGACAATATTGGCCATATCCTTAAAGGATCAAAAGTTATTGCTTGGTGAGTTTTATTTTTAATCAAAAAAAATAAAAATTACGAATATTCATTATTTTTGAGTTTTATTTTTTTTGTTCAAGCTTAATGATTATTTGTGATTTTTATTTTTTTCGATCAAAAATAATGTTTAACCATAGAAGAGTAAAACAATTAAATTAATTAAACAATTATAACAATTTCATCCTTAAAGGATAAAAACGTGCTAGTCAAGCTTGTTCTATGTTGATTGGAAGTGATTGATTTATTCATTTAAAAATAGCGACTGTTTGGTCATTGAGCGTTTTCAATGCCGTAAATAAAAAGACGAATTTGTTACTTTTGAACGTTATAAAAAATGTTTATTCCTGCATGCAGATCATGCCGGATGATCCGCAGATAGACCGGCTATGGTGCATGCAGGGACTCAAGTAAAGTTTAGAGAGGGCGGCCCGACTGGTCACTGCGAAGCTAAAGCTCTCGAATAATGGAGAGGGCGGCCCGACCTAGACACTGCGAGCTAAAACTCTCTATAGAAAGCTTGTTGAGTCGAGCGGCCGAGAAAGAGTCGGCTTGCGATCAACAAAGCCTTTGTACAAACTTAAGCCTAATAAATAAACATTACACTAATAAATACACTAAACATTACATAAACATTATTTAAACATAAACATTAAACGCCGTGCTGCTGCTTGACCCGACAGCGACAATAATCATTATTTACGGTCCCTGATAGCTTCCATATGACTGATTGATCCGAAATGGTAGAACTGTTGTGTTTTTAGAGTTAGAGAGTTCAAATTACTGAGATTACGTGAGAGCTCTTTTTGGCAAAATAAAATGGCATGCTAAATTTCATAAGGATCGGCCGACTATATCCTATAGCTGCTATATAACTGAACGATCGGAAATAACCCAACTTTCGTGTTTTTGAAGATATAAATCTTTAACTTACAAATACTACCTTTGATCAGATAATAAAACCTACCAAATTTCATAACGAAAAGACTATGTCTTATAGCTGCCATATAACTGAACGATCGGAAATGGTTTTTGGTAGAAATTCCAACTTTGGTATTTTTGAAGATAGAAGTTTGTGACTTTTTTATACCCTTGCAGAGGGTATTATAATTTTGTCCAAAAGTGTGCAACGCAGTGAAGGAGACATCTCCGACCCTATAAAGTATATATATTCTTGATCAGGATCACTTCCTGAGTTGATATGAGCATGTCCGTCTGTCCGTCTGTCTGTTTCTACGCAAACTAGTCTCTCAGTTTTAAAGCTATCGACTTGAAACTTTGCACACACCCTTCTTTCCTTTGCACGCAGTATATAAGTCGGAACGGCCGGGATCGGCCCACTATATCCTATAGCTGCCATATAACTGATTGATCGGAAATAGTATAAATTGACATGAGAGCTATTTTTGACAAACCATTACGACATGCCAAATTTCATATGGATCGGCCGACTAAATCTTATAGCTGCTATATAACTGAACGATCGGAAATGACCCAACTTTCGTGTTTTTGAAGACAGAAAGCTGGAACTTGGTACAGATTATATTTTTGGTCAGTTAATCCGACCTACAAAATTTCACTAGGATCGGCCGACTATATCTTATAGCTGACATATAACTGAACGATCGGAAATGGTATTTGGTAGAAATATCAACTTTCGTATTTTTGAAGATAGAAGCTTGGGACTTTTTTTTAGATATTTTATTGTAATTAATTGGTTTTATTATGATGTAATTATAAGGATCGGCCAACTATATCCGATGTTTGCGATATATATCCGGTTTTAGCTGCAAGGGTATATCAACTTCGGCTCCGCCCGAAGTTAGCTTTGCTTTCTTGTTTTTAAATTTTTTTATTTTAATAAATTGGGTTTATTATCATATTCTCATAAGGATCAGCCAACTATATTCGATGTTTGCGATATATATCCGGTTTTGACTGCAAGAGAGCAATGGGATGAGCACAACTGCTGTAGACTGTTCCACTGATAGGTCTGTATAATTGATAAATATCGACTCCAGATAATTAAGCTGTTTATTGGTCAGCTTATTCTGGGTAACAGAATTTTTTATTACCTCTACACAAAATGAATTACATGAATTGACTGCGTAGCCGTTTCGGTTAGAGTGAGTGAGCGCTCTACCGTCCGACTCAGTCGCAACACATTGAAACAACAAAAGACGAAGTAATGGCTTTCAAATGCGATTTTTGAAAGAAACTTTTTTAATGCCAAGCTAAATTTTTTTGGACAAAACAGAAAGTATAATTCAAAGAAATAGAAACAATAGGTTTTTTTTGTCTGTAAGATCTACAAAAAATTAGTAGAAAAAATAAAATTAGATAAAGTCCAAAGTTTATAACACAATATAAGCAAATCAAAATAAGCTAATAGCGAATTAAATATATGAACAATGAATTTTCATTTACGTGTTGGTTACGGAAGTTTATGTAGGGACATCAGGGCCCAAAACGGTCAACTTTTTGGGTCGAGCTTGTTGGTGAGGGGGGAACGCACATGCATACGATTCTATTTTTAGAACTCTTTACATGTACCCGTCAACAAAAATGTGAACCTATGTGTGTATGTGTGACTGCTCGCACGACGGAGTAAAAATGTTTTGGCTTCCAAATTTCAATTTCAATTTCTCGTTTCTGTTTTCGATGCGCCGATGTGGTAGTTGGTAGAACAAATAGTATTTTTGATCGTCGCAGATCGAGACAGGATGGTAGCGTAATGCATAGAGGAGCTACTCTATGTGTAATTTTTCTGTGTTCAAATCCTCGTAAGGACTTTGAACTTTTTCTTTCTTTTATAATTATTATTATTTTTTTTCTTTAATTGTAATATTTTTCTTTAATCTTACAATTGTAAAATTGTTTAATTCTTCATTATGTCCGGCTAATAAAATTTCAAGGGAGTCCTTCCGGCATTTTGTCATCCGACACGTCCGTCACATATTTTTACTTTAATTGTTATAGAGTGGAATTAAAAATAATAATAATAACGTAAAAATTAAAAGTAAAAAAACAAAAATAAAAAAAAAGTAAATATAAAAAGAATCATAAAACTAAAACTTTATCAAAATCGAAACAACCGCCCGCTAATGAAGTCGAACCCAGGACCCCATGAATAAGGACCACGCACTATCCATCTAGGCTACCCTCGAAGTTGATTTTATTATACTTAAAATTGGTCTTAAAGAAGGCGCTAGAATCCATACCAAAAACAGAGCTGACGAGTAAGGATAGTAAAAGATATTTCTGATCTCTTTACTCTTACATTGGTTCGATTACATCGTTTCAAACTTTCATCGTTCCAAAGATGTTACGATCTAAAAATAGAATTCTCTCTTTCCCTCTCTCATCTGCCAGCCGTTTGTCATGGAACCCGCTCTCAAATGTTTTCATTTACAGCGGGTTCCACGACGGAAAAAATGAAAACATTTGAGAGCGGGTTCCACGACGCGGCCTGCCAAAATGCCGTAGAACCCGCACTTATAGACATTTTTACAGCGGGTTTCACTATGAACTGAGAAGATGTTAAGGTGATTTTACAATTTTGTATTTTTTTTTTATTGGATTATAAATTTAGGAAAACACATTAAAATAATAAAAAAATAATATAAATAGATTTAAAATTAAAAAAAAATGGATGTCCCGAGCCTGGTTTGAACTCATTTTACTTTGCACACCAGCCAAGCACTCTACCACTCGGCTATTTCTCATTCGTTGTCTCGCGAAAAATTTCTCAAACTTAACTTGTCGCGCAATGGAACCCGCTCGTTCCAGCGGGTTCCACTGCTGGAACCCGCCATAGAAAATTTTTCTTTGTATGAGATGTCCCATCTATGTACTGTATAATCTTTGGTAGTACATACTATGGATTTATTTATGAAAAAAATGAAATTTCATGTAATGCAGTACATGAAATAAAATGACATTTTTTTGGAATAACTTTAAGAAAAAACAACCTATAAGTGATGTATTTTTATTCAGTTTGGTTCCTTAACATTTTTTTGGGCTAGTCTTTGAAAACAATATCAATCAAGTGGCCACCTTTATTAGCAATTACAAAATGACTCTTTTTTTTTACGAGTGGATGTTGGCTCGTAATGTCTGCCCGCAAATGCGTAAGAAAGGTCTAAATGGTTACTGGTTTCAACGAAAATTCCCGGGACGTCGTGCTAAAATCGACGCTATAACACCAGAGATGCTCGGAAAGGTAATGGCTAACGCAGAAAAAGGAGTCATTTTGTAATTGCTAATAAAAGTTGCCACTTGATTGATATTGTTTTCAAAAAACTAGCCCAAATAAATTGTAAGGAACCAAACTGAATAAAACTACATCACAAAACAACTACAAAAATTTGTTCTCATTCACAAACTCATAAAACTTCATTTCTCTTTTGCGACGCATTCACCTAATTCAATTCAATTCGAATTATTTCATTTCATCGTATGCTGTGAGTGAAGGCATGCAGATGTACACATTTCCCCAAAAAGTTGTTCAATATAAAGAAGAGGAGACAACGGAGCGACCTGAGACACCTGATAAATAACGGCTAACGAAGGACGGCTTAACTGAAAGCTTCAAACTTCTGAGGGCGAAGTATCCTAGCAAAAGAAAATGGAGTTTTGCAGCAATGCAGCTTAAAACAAGAAAGGAAAGCTAACTTCGGGCAGAGCCGAAATCGGCTCGGTTTTTTTTTAACTGTACTCAACTGAATTCTAACTTCTTGTACGAATATGTTTACCCGTGCTAAGCTATACGTGACTAGAAGAATGACGGCAGCATAAAATATTTTTATTTAAATTTCGAATTATTTTCTACTCTTATTACGGCTTGTTTCGATATCGACTTCAGAGATGCTAGGGGCAATAATGACTTTTACAAGTAGAATCTTTTTCAACAGTTTTAAAGCAACGTTTTCATTCGTTTCACACCGTGGAACAACATTTGAATTTTGGTTAGAGTCAGTATTATGCAATTTAAAATTAATTGGCCTACAAACATACCACAGCACACGCGAAGCGATACGGTTTTAGTCAAAAGTGAAGTTTCTCCAAATTCAATTCTCAAATGAGTAAACCGGTTCGCTTGAAAAGAAGGAATAGAGGTTTATAAGCCATATGCCACACAGTTATTGTAGTGCTGCGCAGAAGGTTCCACCTCAGAATGCCATTGCACGCAGCCAAGTTTGGATTCCAAGGCAATTCCGCAAGATTTGTACCGTCAGTTGGCCGAATGTGTATTACCTTGAATATCAATACCAATAAAGTGGGTTAAACACCAACAGCACCGGACCTAATGCTGGTGAAATAGGCAATCACATATCACCTTTTGCCAACAATTAGTTCGTAAATGCAGGGTCATGTGCTATCATGTTGACGCAGGCACAAATGTGGATTCAGCAACGCAGTAAATTTTTTAAGACTTCAGAAGGGCCATAGAAGAGCTGCTTTAGAAGCTGTTCGAGGAAAAATTATGGTTCTAGCCAATGAACCATAGCCCACCTAGTAACGTTTCTAATACACTGGGGTGCAAAACGCAAACATGTGGAAAATTTGAGAAAAAAAAACAATACGAGCAGAGCATTCACTGAGCGAAAAAAACGTAGTTTTTTATTTAATTTTTCGTTAATTCAAAAGTTGGAATGGGCACTAATATATAGTATTTTATTTTAATAAACGTTTTTTTAACAATAGTTCTTCAACAAATGAACAACTACGCTTCCTTATCTGAAAGAGGCTAAATGAGAGAGCTTCTAAAAAAAATGTAGAGTGATCGATCCCACAGCGTTGCGGCAGAATTTCCGACCCTATAAACGCGTGCTAAGGGAAATGAAAGTTTGCGGCCTACTGATCTAATAGTAGTGTACGATTAATAGTAGTGGAGTCGATTATTTCGAACTATTTCAAGTTTCTGTTGGAAGACAACAAGAGAAAATATTGGAAACATTATTCAGATATTTGACAGTTCGTCCAGTTCTTTTGGCTTTGGCTCTGAGACTATTTACTGCGCGTCGAGGCGTACCTATTAAGATTCTATCAGACAATGGATCGAACTTCGGATGTGGAATGCAAGTATCCGGTATTACATTTGCATTTAATCCACCTGTTAATCCAATATTGGGAACGCATAATAAGGTCAATCCTGGTCGCGGATGAGACGAGCAAGGGGAACATTCGTCGATAGGGAGTTGCCGTAGATGTTCATCGTGCAAAGGATAGCCAAGTACGGAGTGCTGTAATACGTACTCCTGATGGTTTTGTTAGTCGCTCTTCAATGATGATTCTCTGTAAAAAAAATAATAAAACAATAATAAAATCGATATGAGTCGAATTTTAAAGAATGGTATATTTGTATTATGTACGAGTATTTGGATCGATAATGTGTTGAATTTTAGGGTAACGTCGAGTATCTCCCACACTTAGTGCTTCAAGCGCTGACAAGCAGCTTTGAATTCCCACTACATCCGTTAAATCGGAAAGAACATTCAAGAACATTTGGCGAGCCAAATTACTGTCGTCGAATATCGATGGCGGTCACTATCTATAGTTCTCTACCTCTACTGCTTTCATACTTAATACCGTTCCGACCTCCAGTGTGTCAACTAATTCTTTGCAAAATGAAAAACGTCATTGCAATTCATTTTAAAGTTGAATTTTAACTAATAATAATACGATTTATTTCATTTTTTCTTTAACATTATTATTAAGGCACTGAGGAACTACAAATATAAACTAAAAACAAGAAAGGAAAGCAAACTTTGGGCGGAGCCGAAGTTGATATACCCTTGCAGTTAAAACCGGATATATATCGCAAACATCGGATATAGTTGGCCGATCCTTATGAAATTTGGAAGGTTGGATGAACTGACCAAAAATAGAATCTGTATCAAGTTCCAGCTTTCTATCTTTAAAAACACAAAAGTTGGGTCAATTCCGATCTTTCAGTTATATGGCAGCTATAGGATATAGTCGGCCGATCCTTATGAAATTTGGTAGGTTGGATCAACTAACCAAAAATAGAATCTGTATTAAATTCTAGCTTTCTATCTTCAAAAACGCGAAAGTTGGGTCATTTCCGATCGTTCAGTTATATGGCAGCTATAGGATATAGTCGGCCGATCCTTATGAAATTTGGCACGTCGTAATGTTTTGCCAAAAATAGCTCTCATGTCAAATTTGAACTCTGCAACTCTAAAAACATCGAAGTTATACCATTTCCGATCAATCAGTTATATGGGAGCTATAGGATATAATCGACCGATCCGGGCCGTTCCGACTTATATACTGCGTGCAAAGGAAAGAAGGGTGTGTGCAAAGTTTCAAGTCGATAGCTTTAAAACTGAGAGACTAGTTCGCGTAGAAACAGACAGACGGACAGACAGACGGACAGACGGACATGCTCATATCAACTCAGGAGGTGATCCTGATCAAGAATATATATACTTTATAGGGTCGGAGATGTCTCCTTCACTGCGTTGCACACTTTTGACCAAAATTATAATACCCTCTGCAAGGGTATAAAAATGATATTTCCATATAAAACATAACAAAAATCCATAAAAACAAAAAATAGGCAATTCATACGCTGTCAATTAATTATTTGCAAAATTAAAAGATTGTTTACATTTGTAATGAAAACTTATAAACTATAGTACTAATACTTGGTGTGGTGTCCTTTGGCATCTAGGACATCATTCAGGCGACGAGGCATAGAATAAATAAGTTGTTTTAGGTCGTAATATTCTGGAATTTTCGTCCATTCCTCTTGGATTGCTTTAATTAAAGCCTGTTTATTTGTCCCCGTTTAGCCACCTTTTTCTTTAATAACGCCCACAAATTTTCAATAGGGTTCAATGGTAACTTTGGTGCAATTATACAGAATCCAGGTCTTGCAAAGTAACGACTTTTGCTTGGGGTCGTTATCTTGATACAGTTTGTAATTCAGTTTTTCTGGTTTTTAAGGGTTAATGAAGCCAAAATTCATCGCGCTTGTACTCAATTCCTTTTGTAATATGTCCAAATAAAAATTCTTTCGTCATGATGTCATTAAATATCCGCAGCTGTCCAACGCTCTTGGATGAAATACATCCCCACACCATTACCGAAAGTTTGCCGAACTTCACTGTTGGTATAATGTTTTTTAGTTTAAAGGCTGTGTTGGGCTTTCTCCATACCTTGCTGGGACCATCGTGATAGTACAACATGACTTTTGTTTTACATCGTCTCAGTACTCGGCCGACCTGTTAGCGTTGGCAATAGAGAATTGTAGCCGCCTGTCAATGTTGAGAGGAGAAAGTAGAGGCTTCTTTCTGGCTATGTGTGAGGAGTGTTTGTGGGTGTTTAGCACTTTCCGCACAGTCTCGTGGCTCACTATCTTATTGCAATCATTTTTCAAATCCAAGGCCAACTGCCTGAGTGTAGTTTGCGGATTATCTTCAATTGTTTTCAAAATTTTTGTATGGTCCCACCTGGTAAGCTTTGGTGGTCTTCCAGCTGAATTGTTTAAGTGCAGCCGGTTTTCTTTTTCTGCTCGGTTTATTATATTGTAAATAGTCCTTAATTTGATATTAAACATTGTTGACAACTCCTTTGCCGTTTTACCCTTGTAATAGTTTAGGTAAACTAATTGAATTAGGTTTTCATCAACTCGTTTGCCAGGCATTGTTTAACTTGCGGAATACGATTACTTGTGAAGTTTACAAAACCCAAATTGAAATGAAAACGGGAGCTAAGAACATTGCAAAGACCCAAGCGTAAATATTTCCCGGAATTTTTCTACCATTCCTTTGTTTTTCGTGTCTTCTTAGCTCCTGTTTGCATTTTGCAAAGAAATAATTGACAGCGTATAAATTGCCTATTTTTTCTTTTTATGGATTATTGTTGTGTTTTATATAGAAATATGATTTTTTTAGTTTATATTTGTAGTTCCTCAGTGCTTTAATAATAATGTTAAAGAAAAAATGAAATAAATCGTATTATTATTAGTCAAAATTCAACTTTACAATGAATTGCAATTGACAAACTGTATATACGGAGTGCAAAGGAAAGAAGGATGTGTGCAAAGTTTCAAGTCGATAGCTATAAAACTGAGAGACTAGTTTGCATATAAACACACGGATATGCTCATATCAACTCAGGAGATAAGGGAGGGTCGGAGATGTCTCCTTCACTGCGTTGCACACTTTTGACCAAAATTATAATAGCTTCTGCAAGGATATGAAAACGATTTTCGTCCAAACAAACGGGGATATTTATTGCTGTAAAAATAATCAAATAAAAAGTGCTGTAAAAATAACGCAACTAAGAAGATTGATTTGATAAGAAGATTCAGGAGGGCGTTTTAAAGCTTTGAAAGCTTCGTCAACTTTGCTAGAATCGAGGTACCATAATTTTAAATAGGTTAGGTTATGTTGAGACAGTTGTCTGATTTAATTCTTGTGATACCGTATTTGGGTTCTTCTCTTTCCGTGTTCTGAAAACTCTAGGCTAGCAGTGAATTTCTGTATCCTGTTGGAATCTAGGACTCACACCTCTGATGTTTCGATAAAGAATCGGTTTCCAAGGTGTTTTTTCCTTTTTTGTTTTATTTTGTTTTACTTCTTTTTGCTAGACTAACAAGAGATGAATTAAATTTAAAATTGTTAACATAGCAGTCATATTGACCGATACAGAGCTAGACGGCCCTAAAAATCCATTGCTGGGTTGGGATCGTTGCGTAGCAGGCGAGATCCGCTGGAAACCTGAGTCAAATCCCGAGCAAGAAAATTTGGGTGCAAAAACAGATTTTCTTTGTAGGAAACTTTTCGCTTCTGGATTTTATCTTTTACTGCGAGGATTCCTAGGTCCCGGTGAATGTTTTCGTTGCGAACATACCAAGGTCCCTTTGTGAAACTCTCAATATTTTTGATTGTGGGCGCTGTATATATTGCAACCCTCCGCTTTAACTAAGCGGTATGCAGATCCCTCTCGCTAACGAAGTAATGTCCCTTTGTCCATTCAGGGTAAACGTTATATGTTTACACTTTTGTTCGGTTATTTTAATTCGGCAGTCGGACAGCCATCTTACCAATACTCTAGGATGATTAAAACCAACTAACCAACTCGCTGGTTTGTTTCTTGGGTTGGGGATCTGGAGCGATCGTCGGCGAACGGTGACGTTGTTAGTTGTTTGTTCGTAGGAATATTCGCAGTATATAGAACATATAGACAAGCGCAGACCATATAAAGTATGTATCAGAGAACGGATTCGGGTGAATGAAAAAAATTCGTACGCGCTCAACAGCCGAATAATCGCACCGTTCGGATCAGCCAATCAAACTTGCATGCGCTCACATTTTCGTTATAGATTTTAAATTCTCTCAGGTGCGAGCGATTTTTTTGTCACTCCAAATTGTTCGGCTCGTGTTCAGCATAATGATTTCGGGTGCTACTCATTCGGTTCAACAATCATTTTTTTGAACAAGAATAGCGCTCAACTCACAAAAATCAACTCGAATGATTTTACTCATGGAAATATGATTTTACTCATTCACGCAAACTGAACTTTTTTTGCACAGATGAAATGTGTGAAGAGGAAGGTGAAATGCAACACAATGAAAATGATTTTAAAACAAAGCGTTTATTTTCATGTTTTAATTTTGATTTTAAATTTATTAGTAAATTATATTAAAGGATCGAAAAACAGAATCAATGGTCAAATGCTTTATAATACGAGTTTAAAAATATTAGGCTGTCGACAGATTTTGGGCAAAGACGGTTCCTCTTTTCAGTAATGACGTTTCCAGCCAAAGAAAATCCGCGCTCTGCAGCAGCACTACTTGCCGGCATTGAGTGGACTTTAAGTGCGAATTTTGAGAGTCTGGGATATGTCTGATTTTTATCCTTCCACCATTTTAAAACATCAAAGTCATCTCCTATATCAACTATTTTTTTACAATAGCTTTCCAGCTCATCTTCAGGTGTTTTGAAGCTATTCAGAGTGGACTTCTTAATTAGGTTGGGGAAAAAAAAGAAACATTCTGATCCTTGTCTGCTTGGGTCCTTGTTGAAAAAGTTGAGCTTTCAAATGTAAATTCTGAGAAATTGCCGTTTGGTGTGCTTGGGATAATTTGAGAAGAACTAGTTGATGGAACGTCCAAGTTCTTAATTTGTGAAATGCAAAATTTTCGTATTGCGTCTTGATCGTTAGGCTGCATTTGTAACGCAGGTGGAAACAAAAAACAAGCAGCTTTATGCCACACACAAATATTTGGAATCCAAATTTCATTAACGTTATTACATATCTTTTCTTTTAATGTTACCAGTGCCGGTACATCTTCCTCTTGTGGCGCGCAAATATGCCTCATTTTTTCAATTGAAGGTATCACAAAACACAGGGATGGAGAACTGCAGAATTGAAGCTTCTTAAAAATTATTTCGAAATCGCTACATAAGTCTACCAATTGTTTTAGGGTTGATATGTTTATAAGCAACAATCGCTGACAATCTTCTTGTTTTTCTATTAGAATTTCATTAATGTTGAACCAATCGTCCACAATAGACTTAAGGATGTAGTCTCATGTGCCGGCCTACTTTTTAGAGGTTATTTCAAAAAATTTTTTTTGTAATAAAAAATAATGCGATCGTTTCAATTTTCAAATATGTTTTTATAAGCATCATAAACTATTTGAAAATATTTTGTTTAATTTATTCTTGTGTAGTTTAATACACTTTATAGCATGCCAAGTATGCATATAAAAAAAAAAGATAGGTCCCTGGCGCAGGTGATTTCGACTGCTAGAGTCATCCGAAACAAAAAATTAGAATAGATTGTAAGCTAATGGCTCTGTCCCGTACTAGAATGAAATATTTTTATCAATAAACAACAAAATGGCGAACTCACAAAACAAAAAATTAAAAAAAATTAAAAAAATTTATCTTAAATTAATGATAAAAAAAAAACTAATCATTAAAAATAAATGATTCTAGTACGGGACAGAGGTGTTACTTTTTAGAACAACATATCCAAATTTCGGCTAGATCGGTACCATAGAATTTTGTGAATCACCTGCGCCGCACACAAAAATGTCGTTTCGAGAAAAACGCGTTTAAAGTTTAGACGCTACCGAGAAACTCATACTGTTCGGTGTAGGCGCGCTCTCGATTATGGGCTGTATCTCTGTCATTATTTGATATTTTTATTTGAAACTTTAACAGTACATTCATAATAAACACCACTATCAAAATATAAAAAAAAAAAAAATTGATATTTTCAACCTCACACATGAGACTACATCCTTAAACATTGTGAAATTCGAATTCCATCTTGTTGGTAAATTAGCTTTCTTAAAATATTTGACAATTTTTTTGCACATTTCTACTAATTCATCAACTTCTTTAGATTCCTTAAACGAATTCTCCAAAACTTTGGAAAGCAAATGGCTGCTGCAGTTTAACCTAATATTATTCTGCAAAGCTTTGACGATATTTGTTCCTCGATCGGTAACAAACTTCATTTGGTTCAAATTATATATGCCGAATTCAGCAAACAAAGTGTTCAACTTGTTTAAAACATTTGTGCTAGTTGAACGCTCAAAGTCCATTGACACCTAAGATGAGATCTACCAATTTAAAATCTTTTTGGTAATGCAAGGTGGCACCAAGAAAGTTGCGATGAACGTAACTGTCCGTCCACAAGTCAACTGTGGCAGTTGCTCCACCACTATTAGCAATCTCATCTTTAATCATGTTTTTTTTCTCATCCGCCAACTTTTGCGCAGCTCGAGAAACCGTCGTTGCATCAGGCAGCAGGTCATCAAGATCAACTCCTTCCTTATACCTTCCACCAATATTGACTAGAAACTTTGCCATGTTCCTAAATCCTTGCCATTATTTGATGAAAAGGGTCGGCAGTCCTGTGTCACCCATTTCACACATGCGTCAATAGCATCTTTTTTGTCCTCTGGTTTCGCTGTAGTCAACAAAAAGTCAAAAAAAAAAAGGACAAGCTACAAACTACAAGCTAAACTACAAGAAGCTGGCATAGAAATTGTTATTGTACATGCAGTCGTAACGCTCACATTGTGTCGTGTTGTCTCTAATCGTTTAGTCATCCACACTCAACTCAAGTTGATCCCATTGATGCTTTCGTATACACCTGCTCATTTTTTGGAACGGAATGATGCGTACGGCAAAATGAGTTGATTTTTACTCATCCCTGTGTTTCGTTCAGTTAGTTGAGTTAATTGAAAAAGTTCGCATATGATTAAATCAAAAAAGTAGTAATTTTTGCAGTTCTCTGGTATGTATATACATATGTATATTCTTGATCAGGATCACCTCCTGATTTGATATGAGCATGTCCGTCTGTCTGTCTGTTTCTACGCGAATTAGTCTCTCAGTTTTAGAGCTGCCTACTTCAAAGTTTGCCCATGAAGCCCCTGCTGCTGCTGTTCTTTTACTTTGGTTGACTGCCATTTTTACTAGATCGCTTTCTCTTTTTAATCTCTTGCGACTTTCTTATTAGCATCCTCTGCCTGTATTTGTGTTACCAATCGTCTCTCCTCAAATTCCCGCTTCTGGTTGTACTGCTGCTTCTAAAACTGCATTCTGTCACTGCTCTTTCGATGCTTTCTGCTGCTCCTTCTGCTATACCACAAACATCTGATATAGTTGGTCGACCCTTATGGGAATATCATAATATAAGGAATTTATTACAAAAAAATATCTACAAAAAAAAAGTCCCAAGCTTCTATTTTCAAAAATGCCAGTTCAATTTCTACCAAATACCATTTCCGATCAATCAGTTATATGGCAGCTATAGAATATAGTCGGCCGATCCGGGCCGTTCCGACTTATGTACTGCGTGCAAGAGGGGTGGAAAGAGGAAAGAGGGGTGTGTGCAAAGTTTCAAGTCGATAGCTTTAAAACTGACAGACAAGTTTGAGTAGAAACAGACAGACGTACAGACGGACATGCTCATATTAACTCAGGAAGTCATCCTGATCAAGAATATACAGGGTGACAATAAATAAACCGGACAAACATTTTTGATCATAACTTTTTAAGGAACTGTATTTGAGAAAAAATGCAGATACACAACTTTTAAATAGGTATTGTGTTAACATATATTCAGCCGGTTTCGAAGTGGCTTCCTTGGGCTGCCGTGAAGAGAATACGCTCCCATTTTGACCTGCGTCCCGACGCTTTAGTTGATGGCATCTTTGGAGTCTCACGCGCTTATTGTCATCCGTATGAAGATGCACTTTTTGAGCTTGTAGGGCTTGAGATTAAGTTTATTTTTTGCAATCAACCGAACACTTTCTCGATTCACTCCGATTTCACGGACTTTTTTTCTGACCGAGACTCTGCAATTCCGAGTGATCCGCTTTTTCACGATCTGGCGAATTCTGGAAGTGTTAGCGGTGCATGGTCTGCCTCGTCCGGGACGGTCACCTTCATGGCCAGGCTCATCAAATCGCCGGATAGCGTCAGAGACCGTTTGATTTGGTATGCCAAGCAAACGAACAATGTCGCATTGGCGATTTCCTTGTTGAAACAGTTTTAAAATTGCACAACGATTGTTAGACATCCCGAAACAAATATCAAAGTTATGGAAATCACAAAAAAGTAAATATATTTGTTTCAGAAAAGTACAAGCTATCGATAAATGCATTTATTTAAGGGCTGCATCATAACACATTTATAATAGATTGCTTCAAAGTTTGTCCGGGTTATTTATTGTCACCCTGTATATACCTTAGACGGTCGGAGATGTCTCCTACACACTTGGGCAAATCGACAACTTTAGCCCCCCTACGTCCATACTGCCGATTTATTAGGGAAGTAGACTAAAACCACTAACCATACAGCATATAGACAACCCATTTCATACAACGAAAATGGACGCGAAAATTTCTTGCGACAGGCCCCAGCAGGCCCCAGAGCGGATTTCTTACGCTCTCTTACGCTCATCGTTCGTTCATCTTACGCTCATTCTCGCAATAAATGTTTTCTGTTTCTCAGTCTCTAAACGGAGCGCGATGAAGAAGGTTGGCCTGCGCTTCGGTTGATCTTTGTATGTATGCGTGTCACACATTCACATACATGGGTGTATGTGTGCGTGCGATTTCGTTTCGAAGCCAGCGCACAAAATTTTGATTTTTCTTACTTTTAAGGCTTGCTACCCTAACAAAATTCGGGTATTCGTTATTTGATGAAATGACGAAAGAAATTATATTATTTTTTATTTTATTTTTTTTTATTATTTCAGCATACATTTTTAATTTATTTAGGAATAAGATTAAGTGTTAGTAGTAAAATGTTTTCTGTATATATATTTTTACGAATCATTAAAAATCAATATACTGAGAAAGTGTCAGAGTATATTTCGGTCGGAGTCACTTAAAGCGCCGATTGCTTTTAAGTTTTTGTTGTTCTGCAAGAGGCTTGTGCATGCCTACTCTAACGATGGAATGATTTTTAGGGGAGGGTGAAGACACGAAAACAGCTGATGGACTTGTTTACCTTTTTTGTTTACAATTTTTCAGGCACTTGTTATTATATTTTGGGTTATTGTGAGATTTAATTAAATTATTGTCGTTAATTTAATAATTTCCTTATATATATTTCCTTATATATAATAACTTTAAAAAGTAATTTAATTCTTCACCCGTCTTCACCCTCCCCTAAAAATCATTCCATCGTTAGAGTAGGCATGCACAAGCCTCTTGCAGAACAACAAAAACTTAAAAGCAAACGGCGCTTTAAGTGACTCCGACCGAAATATACTCTGACACTTTCTCAGTATATTGATTTTTAATGATTCGTAAAAATATATATACAGAAAACATTTTACTACTAACACTTAATCTTATTCCTAAATAAATTAAAAATGTATGCTGAAATAATAAAAAAATATAATATACAAAATAATATAATTTCTTTCGTCATTTCATCAAATAACGAATACCCGAATTTTGTTAGGGTAGCAAGCCTTAAAAGTAAGAAAAATCAAAATTTTGTGCGCTGGCTTCGAAACGAAATCGCACGCACACATACACCCATGTATGTGAATGTGTGACACGCATACATACAAAGATCAACCGAAGCGCAGGCCAACCTTCTTCATCGCGCTCCGTTTAGAGACTGAGAAACAGAAAACATTTAATGCGAGAATGAGCGTAAGATGAACGAACGATGAGCGTAAGAGAGCGTAAGAAATCCGCTCTGGGGCCTGCTGGGGCCTGTAGCAAGAAATTTTCGCGTCCATTTTCGTTGTATGAAATGGGTTGTCTATATGCTGTATGGTTAGTGCTAAAACGTAGTATCTAGTAGTTCTATCTCTTATAGTCTACGAGATCCACGCATTCAACATTTGATGGGATGGAAGTTATTGTGATAGGCGTTTGTATGGGAAATTGTATATATCTCCTCAAAAAATCTGTTGATTTAAATGAAATTTCAGATATACAGATATTTATTTTCAGATATACATTACCTGTAGATATAGTTTGGCATCAAAAGTTTTTTAAAGAACTTTCCAGTACTTGCGATACAGAGTTTCGCATTTTGTGGGGGCGGGAGGGAGCGTTGCAAAAATATATTAAATATATTAAAAAATAAATTAAACAAACTTTAACTGCGTGGGCATTATAGGAGCCTCCATGCCAAACCCTTTAGCACTATCTCTCTGAGATCCACGCGTTCATACGGACAAACTGACGGACAGACGGACGGACATATGTAGCTGTTGGCTGCATCGACCCGGCTGTTGATTTTGATCACGAACATATATACTTTTTGGGGTCGAAGATGATTCCTTCTCTATGTTTTATATACGGATACTCTAATGATGCATTTACTATACAAGTACCGGGCATTAAAATGTTTTTATTGAAAAATATTTCTACTGTTTCTAGAAAAGCTTTCGTTAACATAAAAAGACACTATTTCAGTGCTCAGTGAATGTCCTGCGTACATTGGTTTTGCTGGTTACGCAAACATTCAAATGTTAAACTTGTGTCAGCCAAAATTACTCTTCTTTGTTTCATAAATTTTTACAAATAAAATAAACTTTATGGACCTTTTAAACATACATTTATTACATTTTACATATATTTAATATATTGAACCCAAAACGTATGCAATTATGTAGAAATACAATTTATCTCGCTTTCCCGATTATTCTGATTTATATATTTTAGGACTACAAACAGTTGGAGCTTTCTTGCGAGACCGTCGAAGATGTTGAATCATGGAAAGCCTCATTCTTACGTGCAGGCGTTTACCCTGAAAAACAGGAGACCCAAGAAAATGGGGACGAGGTAAGCTTCATGAGAAACATTTATTTATTAGAAACATCTTGAGCAACATTTTTTTAAATTTATTATCACATTTATACTATAAATGGAGCTATCCATATACTTTAATTTTTAGTCATTGACTTCCTAATTACTAGTCAGGATGAAAATCCTGAAAGGTGGTGACCTTTTTATTCTATTTAGAAATTTAATATTACTATCTATTTAGAATATTAGAAAATATTCTATTCAAAAATAAATTAAACCTCTTTAAGCACGAGGTGTTAGCTTTATAAAATTTGTTTTTATAGCCTTATAATATAGCCCTCTTATAATTTTGGTCAGAAGTGTGCAACGCCTACTATATCCTTTAGCTACCATCTAACTAAAATATCCGAAATGACTCAAATTTCGTGTTTTTAAAAATAGGTTTGCAATTTCTACAGATTGTATTAGGATAAGCAGTCATGTGACTGAAAGATCGGCAATAGTATTTTGTATTTGGTAAAAATACCAACTTTGGTAATTTTGAATATATAAATATACTATTTATATATAATAATATAATATAACTAATATATAATTTTGTATTCAAATAAATTGGTTTTATAAGAAAATTGTCATAAAGGTCGACCAACTATATTTAATATTTGTGATTCATATCCGATCCTAACTGCAAGGGTATATCGGCTCCGCCAAAGGTTACCTTTCCTTTCTTGTTATACCCTGGCAGAGGGTATTTTACAAAAGGATATTATAATTTTTATCAAAAGTGTGAAACGCAGTGAAGGAGACATCTCCGACCCTATAAAGTATATATATTCTTGATACGCAAACTAGTCTCTCAGTTTTAAAGCTATCGACTTGAAACTTTGCACACACCCTTCTTTCCTTTGCACGCAGTATATAAGTCGGAAAGGCCGGCCAACTTTGGTATTTTTGAAAAGGATTTTATATTGGTTATATTATGATATTGTAACAAGAGTCAACCAACTATATCCGACGTTTTTTTTTATACATATTCGGTTTTACCTGCAAGGGTATATCAACTTCGGCTCCAGCCCAAGATTTCCTTTCTTGTTTTTTAATGATTATTGAAAAAAAGTTAATATGCAAAATCCTTGGTTATTTAATAATACTACAATTATAATATTCAAAATATTATAAAAGTACAACATAAGTTGTGTTTTCAACATTACCAAAGTTTTCAAGCAACTTAAAATAAGTCTCAAGCAACATTTTTCTTGGTCAATAGAATAGAATAGAATTTTATGGTCAATAGAATATCAATATGGTCGCCATCTAAATTAAAATGTTTTTCATCAGTAAAATCAACAGAACGCCAATCATTAGGCCGAGTGTCAGTTTGAACATTATACGTCATGTATTCTTTTCCAAATTGAAGCCGTTTTTCTTTGCATATGGCATTCAGTAGAGGTTTTTTCATGATTTTTAGAAGCTTTAGGTGTTCTGCATTTCTGATTATACGCTGAACAGTCAAAAGGATTGCTTTTACTCCGGCTAATTCCTTAGCTGCGGACAAAGTCGAATTTGATGTCATTTTGCGTACTGCTTGTTCAGATAGTGCTCTTTTTTCCTTTCAACTTGAATCGGGCAACTATATCCGATATTTGCGATATATGTATATCTGTATTTAACTGAAAGGGTATATCAACTTCGGCTTCGCCCGAAGTTAGCTTTCCTCTTGTTTTGACTCATTTTTATACCCTTGAAGATGGTATTATAATTTTGGTCAAAAGTGTGCAACGCAGTGAAGGAGACATCTCCGACCCTATAAAGTATATGTATTTTTGACCAGGATCATCTCCTGAGTTGATATGAGCATGTCCGTCTGTCCGTCTGTCTGTCTGTTTCTACGCGAACTAGTCTCTCAGTTTTAAAGCTATCGTTTTGAAGCTTTGCACACACTCTTCTTTCCTTTGCACGCAGCATATAAGTCGGAACGGCCCGGATCGGCCCGGATCGGCCGACTATATCCTATAGCTGCCATATAACTGATTGATCGGAAATGGTATAACTTTGGTGTTTTTAGAGTTAGAGAGTTCAAATTTGACATGAGAGCTATTTTTGGCAAAATATTACGACATGCCAATTTTCATAAGGATTGGCCGACTATATCTTATAGCTGCCATATAACTGAACGATCGGAAATGATTCAACTTTCGTGTTTTTGATGATAGAAAGCTGGCACTTGGTACACATTCTATTTTTGGTCAGTTATTCCGATCTACCAAATGTCATAAAGATCGGTTGACTATATCTTATAGCTGACATATAACTGTACGATCGGAAATGGTTTTTGGTAGATATATCAACTTTCGTATTTTTGAAGATAGAAGCTTGGGACTTTTTTTTATATTTTTTATTGTAATTAATTGGTTTTATTATGATGTAATCATAAGGATCGGCCAACTATATCCGATGTTTGCGATATATATCCGGTTTTAGCTGCAAGGGTATATCAACTTCGGCTCCGCCCGAAGAGTTAGCTTTGCTTTCTTGTTAGAGTTAGAGAGTTGACACGAGAGCTATTTTTGGCAACTTATTACGACATGCCAAATTTCATAAGGATCGGCCGATTATATCTTATAGCTGCTATATAACTGAACGATCGAAAATGAACCAACTATCGTGTTTTTTAAGATAAAAAGCTGTAACTATTTTGTCAGTAGTACAAATTCTATTTTTGGTCAGTTGATCTAACCTACCAAATTTCATTAGGATCGGCCGACTATATCATATATCTGCCATATAACGGAACGTTCGGAAATGGTATTTGGTAGAAATATCAACTTTTGTATTTTTGAAGATAGAAGCTTGGGACTTTTTTTTAGATTTTTTATTGTAATTAATTGGTTTTATTATGATGTAATCATAAGGATCGGCTAACTATATCCGATGTTTGCGATATATGTATATCCAGTTTTAACTGCAAGGGCATATGAACTTCGGCTCCGCCCGAAGTCAGCTTTCCTTTCTTGTTTTTACCAATTTTTTCCAATTAAAATAGGCGTGGGTGGCACCCTAAAGATATATTGAAGTGAAATTTGAGTGGATGTGTTTTGTGTGGCAGTCTTTATATTTAAAATTGGATATACAGATGAGTTGTGTGTAGTCAATTCATAAGACTTCAATAAAGACCGCGTAACAACAGACTGAATTAGAAGGTGGTGCTGATCAAGAATATAGACTTTTTAAGATATCTCCTTCACAGCGTTGCACACGTTTGACCGAAATTATAATACCATCTGCAATGGTATACCAAAAGCAATTTTATGCCAAAAGTTTATTATTGCATTAAAATCATTGTTTTCATTTGGATATGTGACTGTCTAAGGCTATGCTGGTACGTGAATAATTTTCTTTCTGTTATAAAGTGTTCTTGAGCAGGAAAATATTCATACCCATACTCATAAATTGGGCCGGTTGATGTGGTGCCAGTTGTTGCTAAGATATGTCTTGGCAAAGGGTTTGAATACATTTTCTCTAATGAATATAAAATTTACAAAAGCTAACATGCAATACATTTTTAAATTATTATGTTTATATGTATTCAAAAAAAAAACATATTTAAAAAAATGTTTTTAAATTCGAAATTTATTTTTTAATGAACATTATTTCTTACAGGAAGGACCAGAGGTTTGTTATTCAATCCTTTTAACTTAACATCTCTTTTTTCTATAACTAATTCGTAAGATTTTTAAATGCAGTATTATTTGTTGTTTATACCTCTGTATATACCACTAAATACATTATTTGATATATATTTTATATACATATTTCATTATCGTCAAAAGTGTGCCACGCAGTGAACGGGACATTTTTAACACTATATATACCTGTATACTTCCGATTTACATTTTGCGCACTATTCTTCCATTTTACACATTGTATTTATATTATACCCGGTACTCATTTCTTCCATCAACCATTTAAATAACCTTTCAATTTTAAACTTAAGGGGGGACATCTGAGTAACACGCGAAAAAAGGGGATTTTTTGGAATTTTTGTTGGCCAAATGAAAAAGTCAAAGCCTCAATTTGTAAATGATTTAAAGTACAAAAGAAATTTTTTTTTAATAAATCGAAAACAAAATGGCGGCTCTGCAGCCGACAATAAGGGCATTCGTAGGCCCTATTTTGTTGAAGGGGGTCCATGGCCGGACAGCTAACGTCCTAAATGATCTAGAACAAAAAATCAAGTTTGGTTAAGTTCTATACATCAACAACTATCGACACACATAAGATTTTTTCGGTATATTGATTTTTTGCAAAATGGTGAGTGATTGAAAAAAAGTTAACATTTTCACGAAAAAAAAAACATCACAAAATTGTTGATAAATAAAGGAAACTATTTAAAAAAAATCCTACGTGTGTCGATAGACAAAGGTATTTTCTATATACTGTTAAAATCGCAGATCGATAGGTTAAGAGTTGTTCGAGTTATGTTTCCGGCCGTCTCAAAAAAAAAACGGTTTCGAGAAAAACTCATTTAAAGTTTTAAGTACTGTGGGATATACTTGTGAGGCATCGCCGCAGAATAAAAAATTTCGACACTTAGACACATTTGCCGGACTCTATCTTTGATATGTTATTTTTAAGACCCTATAGAATTTTTTAAGCGAAAAACAAATTTTTAAATTTTTTCAAAATTCTACTCAGATGTAGACTTTTGGGCAATGAGCTGTTTATAATACCCTTACGTTTGCGATAACACAAGAATTTTAATTCTAATGGAAAACCTACTACAGCCAAATTTTCTACAAATGTTTAAACGACTGATTATTATAAAGCAGTGGAGGCAAGATCTCATTTTCCATAGCACGAGTGCATTAGGTAGGCAGCAGCGCGGCCAGCACACACTGACACTGTGAGCACTCTCTCAATTTTTTAGAAGCTCTCTCATTAGCTCCCATTTTGCCTCATTTAATAGCCCAAACTTAAAAAATGTTTCCACTGAGCAAAAAATATTCTCAGAAATTGGATTGGAAAAAGTTTTCTCCATAGGAAAAAAAGACATGGACGCGTAGTTTTTCATTTGTTTAAGAACTGTTGTTAGATGAAAAAGTTTTAAAATGTATATTTTGGGAAAAATTATACTAGGTATGTTTTGAAACATACTGCTGGGACCCACAGCCGAAAAAAAAAAAAAAACAATTTTGGACTCATACTATCACAGGATGTTCCTTCAAATTTCTTATTGCACTGCCAAAAAAAAAAGCAAAAGTGAATATATACGAGGGTAGGCTGATAAAAAGTCGGAAGATTTGTCCAGGTCCTCTAAATAGGGGTTTGTTTCACAGATTACCTGTTCATTTGACTGAAATTTCTTACCCCCAAGCCATTTTTTTAAGTTTGGAAAAAAATATTAGTCACACGGTGATAAATCTGGAGAATAGGGTGGATGGGGTAGAATTTCGTAATGAATGAAGAATTTCGTAACAATTTCGACATGGCGGAAACGCTCTTGTAAACGGGAGCATTGTCCTGGTGAAAGAAAACCTTTTTCTTCGCGATGTGCGGCCTTTTTTCCTTCAGCTCCGAATCAAATCGTCCCAAGAGATTGGAATAGTATTCTCCCGTAATTGTTCTGCCTTTTTCCAGATAATCCACATGAATTACACCTCGGGCGTCACAGAAAACCGTTGCTATCACGTTATTGGCCGACAAACCGATCTTTGCCTTTTTCGGTGCCGTTTCTCCAGTTGAAATCCATTGCTTTGACTGTTCCTTACTTTCTGGTGTACGGTGATGAATTCAGGTTTCGTCAACAGTCACAAAACGACGAAAAAATTCGTTTTTGTTTGCGTTAAGCAATGCCAAACTCTCCTTCGCAATATGCAAGCGGTTGCGTTTATTTTCCATTGTGAGCAATCGCTGCACCCATCTTGACGAAAGCTTACTCATGTGTAAAAATTCGGGTAAAATTTTTCCAATGCGTTCCCGAGAAATGTCTAGAGCATTTGCAATCTCTCGCAGCTTGATTGGGCGATCAATCCAATATCATTCCATGGACTTTATCCACAATTTCTGGTGTTGTCACCTCTCTGGAACGACCCGGGCGATCATCGTCAAAAATGCTTGTACGCTCGCGTTTAAATTCAGCGGTCCAATATTTTATTATTGAAAACGATGAAGCTGAACCTTATAAACTTTGTCCAACTCCTTTTTAATATCGTCGTTGGATTTTTTTTTTTTCAAAACAGAAATCTTATGACAGAACGATATTTAATTTTATTCATGTTGACGACAATGCAAAAGTGAATGCGCAAAGAGTACCGCCAAACTTACCAGTGTTAATAAAAGCGCATGAAACTTTCACAGTTATAAGCTGATAGAAAACACTAATTTCGAATTTTTAAAAAATGTTATTCTTTGTAAGGCCGACTTTTTATCAGCCTACTCTCGTATGTGCAAAATCGTCATTCACGTTTGGAGTGGGTTCCGGCGATGTTCTAGTAAAACAAAGATAACTAATATGAATGCTTACATTATAAAATTATTAAAAAAAGGATTTTCATTAAATAAATGGTATTAAAAAAATGCCACGGCCAACTAAATTATCGAAAGAAGAGCAGATCCATATAAGAATTATGGCTGATCGTCGCGTCAAAGTGGGTGCTATTGGCAAAACAATAAATAGACATCGAAACACAGACGTTTCCCATACAAACGCCCATAAAAAATTTCCCATCCCATAAAAGTTTGAGCGCGTGAATCTCGAAGACTATAAGAGATAAAACTATCAGATTTGGAACTAAGACTTGTGTGGTATCCGGGGTGATCAAGTTTGTGTTTGTGTGTTTTTCCACGCCCCCTCCCTCCCCCAAAACAGAAACATGGTGCTAACGCCAATTCGTTAAAATTTTTGGAAAATGTTTTGCCAAACTATTCCAATTGCTAATCTTCACAAATTAAAAAAAAAACAGCCAAATCATATAATTTTTAGAGGAGTTATAGACGTTTTAGTCTACTTCCCTACTAAATCGGCAGTATGGTCGTAGGGGGGCTGAAGGTGTTGATTTGCGCAAAATTTGGTAAAAATTGGTTGCAAAGAATCCATACCTTTAAAGCACTGGCAGTAAAGCAGCAAGCAACAATGATAGAAGAGCATTTACTAAGCGAAAAAACGTAGTTTTTATACCCTTGCAGAGGGTATTATAATTTTGGTAAAAAGTGTGTAACGCAGTAAAGAAGACATTTCCGACCCTATAAAGCATATACATATATTATTGATCAGGATCACCTCCTGAGTAAATATGAGCATGTGAGTTAGGGAGTTCGGATTTTGCATGAGTGCTATTTTTGGAAAAATAATGCGACATACTAAATTGTAATTGTAAGGATCGGCCGACTATATCCTATAGCTGTCATATAACTGAACGACCAGAAATGACCCAACTTTCGTGTTTAAAGATAGAAAGCTGGAACTTAGTACAGATTCTATTTTTAGTCAGTTAATCCGACCTACCAAATTCCATAACGATCAGCCCGAAATTAGCTTTCCTTTCTTGTTTTTAACTAAATTTTATCGGCTGACCAAAGCTTATAAGTAGCTGCCATATAGCTGAACGATCGAAAATGACTCAATTTTGGTATGTATTTATAATAATAATAATTCCTATAATAATAAAGGAAACCAAGTAAATTTATCTTAAAATGTAAAAGAAAACTAAAACTTTCCACTTTAATATAAATGAAATAAATAAATAAATAAATAAATAAATAAATTGTTGTGACTGCGCCGATAGACGGGAGTCAATGATTAGCAGAAGTCTGCTATGGGGACTTTGCTGTTGCCGTTTTATAAAAACACAGGGTTGGATATGTCACTGAATTTAATTTGAATTGATTTTAGATATAACAAAATGTGTAATGGGTAAATGTAACAAAAAATGTGTGTTCAGTCGTAAGCTTAGAAGTCGTAAGGAAGAAAACTAGAGATGTCCCGCTTTCCAAAGGGACCGGGGTCTCGAGATCGATAGCCACCAATCAGGTATCGATTGTAGGGTTGTGGTATGCACTAACAACGTAATGAAACTTAAGGACAACGAAAATGACCGTATCTACATACATGTAAGATAGTATAAAGAAGGAGCAGTAGAAATCCACGAAAAAGCAGTGACAGAAAGCAGTTTCAGAAGCAGCAGTATAACCAGAAGCGGAAATTTGAAGAGACACGATTGGTAAAACAAATACAGGCAGAGGATGCTAATAAGAAAGTCGCAAGAGATTAAAAAGAGAAACGAGCTAGTAAAAGCGGCAGTCAACCGGAGTAAAAGAACAGCAGCAGCAGTAAAAAAAACCACATCAGACAGTAGTACAAAAGGTCGACAACAACAGAAAGCAGGCAGACATAGTGCGAACTTGGAGACGCCATAACTATAATTTCACATAAGAAGCTGTATTTTTTAATATTTTTAAAAAACTTCCCAACCTAGGTCTATATCAGTGTTGGGCAAACTCTCATTTTCCAAAGCACCCGTGTATAGGGTCGGAAATTCTGTCGCAGCGCTGCCGGCACACTGACAGTGTGAGCAAGCTGAAATTTTTTTAGAAGCCCTCTCATTTGCTCCCGTTTTTCTTAATTTGTCAGCCCAAACTTAAAAAATGTTTTTTTGAAAATGAACGAAAAAATGAAGCTCGCAAAGCTTTTTTTAAATAAAATACACTATTTCAGTGCCCATTCCAACTTTTGAATTTACGAAATATGAAATCAAAAACTACGTTTTTTTCGCTCAGTCAATGCTTTGCTCTCATTGTTTTTCTCCGCTACGCACACACTTAAGTTTTAGACATGTGTGTGTTATGCAACCATTGCGTTTTTACACAGTGGGGAATTTTCCCTGTTTTTGTTGCATTAAACAAACAAAAAATAACAAAAAACAAACCAACATATTTTTATTGGGTTTTTTAAATTAATTTAATAACAAAGATATAAAGAAATCTTTAAAAAAAATGGGATAATTCCGCCTATTTTTTAATTGATTTTTTTTTTTTTACTTTTTATGGTAAAAAGTAAAAAAAAAAGTTTGGGCATTTTTTATGACAATAATGGTAGATTTATGCATTTTGTAAAAAAAATGGGCGTGGTCGTACTTTTTATTTGCGGAAAATCGCAGGGAATTCGCTCTGTTGCAAACGAGGCAATATATTTGTATGTGTTTTTTTTCTAGTGTTATACATTCCATGAAAAGTTTTTGAAGCATAGTAGGCGTGTCCCACCCCCGCGCAAATTTTTTTTTGCCCTCACACTTCCAGTAGCACCGCATTTCTTATTGTAGCCTTTCTTCCTGAATTTCGGAAAAAGGCGCTAGATGTTCTGAATTAAGAATTTATGGATCTACATCAGTGGTCGGCACCCCAATACATTGATATAATTTTACCGCATTAGTGTTAGTAACGAATAGCAGAAAGTAGGCTGTGAGCATGACGTTTCACACATGTATACTGTGTGTGTGTGGCAGAGGTCGGGCAGAGAAATTTCCTATGCCCCCGAGATAGGGCCGTGCCGACCTCTGATCTACATTGTAGAGTCTACAACATGGACATACCCACTCACTCAACAAACCTAAAAATTTTTTCAAAACTCTTCCCAAAGTTGATCTTTTATTACGAATGCTTTGTAAGGACACCCCCTTCTATAATTAGAAATTGTTAGAAATACACCACGTTAAAAATACCATTTTTGGTATGTAAGACAAGGTATGTATGTTTTGGTATGTAAATAATCCAAAATTTGAATACAGCAAAATCCCCAGTGTGCAGTGGTCTATATTTATAATAAAGTGCTAGGTGGATTCTGCACCCCTCTCTAATATATCCTAATCCCTAATGAATAAATACATATAATACATATTCAAGAAGCATACAATTGATAGATTTCCTGGAAGGAGTTTGAAACAGCAACTTTATGACCTTTGATGGTTGCGGAAGGAGCGGTCGTCAAATTTTTTTTTTGTCGGTATAGTAATTTAAAAAACAAACAAACAACCTACAGTTTTATAAAAACTCCTTATGATGGGAGTAGGTTTTATCATTTTAGTGCTTTGTTAAGTTTTGTTTGTATTTTTGTTGAGATATGTATATAAATAGACAAATACGGCAATACGGCTGGTGATGGAAAATCAAAAATTCAAAACTAAAATTATATCGTAAGAGAATCAATTAGCTCAGGTAACGGTAATGGGTTTCTCGAATACTAAATTGTTCGAGTTTTGGGAGAACTTTCAAGTTAAACACGCGATTTTTGGGGAAAAAATGTTTTTTGTTTAACTACACAGCCACAAAAAAAAATAAATATTTTTTCGGGTCTGGAGGTCAGACTATGTTTACTACATGTTTTCGGGGTCGCTAAATCCGAATCCGAGATCCAAAAAACCCCAGCACGTCAGGGTTCTGACATAACCTCAAAAAACCTGATACAAAATTATATTCGAGTCCGTGGGTCAGACCATGTTTATCATATGTTTTCAGGGTCGCTGAATCCGAATCCGAGGTCTAAAAAACTCCAGAATGTCAGGGTTACGACATAACCTCAAAAACTTGATAAAATTTGTATTTTCCGACCGACCCCAAAAACATATGGTAAACATGATCAGAGCCCAGAACTCGGAAAATAAAAATT
The DNA here is from genome assembly GCF_030179905.1 of Drosophila bipectinata. Lineage (NCBI taxonomy): Eukaryota > Metazoa > Arthropoda > Insecta > Diptera > Drosophilidae > Drosophila > Drosophila bipectinata. The sequence goes on along the minus strand of NC_091735.1, from coordinate 7,176,772 downwards.
TTATCAAGTTTTTGAGGTTATGTCGTAACCCTGACATTCTGGAGTTTTTTAGACCTTGAATTCGGATTCAGCGACCCTGAAAACATATATTAAACATGGTCTGACCCACGGACTCGAATATAATTTTGTATCAGGTTTTTTGAGGTTATGTCAGAACCCTGACGTGCTGGGGTTTTTTGGACCTCGGATACGGATTCAGCGACCCCTAAAACATATAGTAAACATAGTCTGACCTCCAGACCCGAAAAAAATTTTTTTTTTGTGTGGCTGTGCTATTGTTTTTATACCCTTGCAGAGGGTATTATAATTTTGGTCAAAAGTGTGCAACGCAGTGAAGGAGACATCTCCGACTCTATAAAGTATATATATTCTTGATATATTCAAACTAGTTTCTCAGTTTTAAAGCTATCGTCTAGAAACTTATCACACACCCTTCCTTTGCACGCAGTATATAAGTCGGAACGGCCGGGATCGGCCGACTATATCCTATAGCTGCCATTTAACTGATTGAACGGAAATGGTATAATTTTGGTGCTTTTAGAGTTAAAGAGTTCAAATGCTACTTTAAGAAAAACAAGAAAGGAAAGCTAACTTCGGGCGGAGCCGAAGTTTATATACCCTTGCAGTTAAAACCGGATAAATATCGCAAACATCGGATATAGTTGGCCGATCCTTATGAATACATCATAATAAAACCAATTAACTAAAATAAAAAATCTAAAAAAATCCCAAACTTCTATCTTCAAAAATACCAAAGTTGGTATTTCTACCAAAAACCATTTCCGATATGGCAGCTATAAGATTTAGTCGGCCGATCCTTACAAAATTTGGTAGGTTGGATCAACTGACTAAAAATATAATCTGTACTAAGTTCCAGATTTCTATCTTCAAAAACACGAAAGTTGGGTCATTTCCTATCGTTCAGTTATATGGCAGCAATAGGATATAGTCGGCCGATCCTTACTATTACAATTTGGTATGTCGTATTATTTTGCCAAAAATAGCGCTCATGTAAAATTTTAACTCTCTAACTCTAAAAACACCGAAGTTATACCATTTCCGATCAATCAGTTATATGGCAGCTATAGGATATAGTCGGCCGATTCCGGTCGTTCCGACTTATATACTGCGTGCATAGGTAAGAAGGGTGTGTGCAAAGTTTCAAGTCGATAGCTTTAAAACTGAGAGACTAGTTTGCGTAGAAACAGACAGACGGCCAGACAGACGGACATGCTCATATCAACTCAGGAGGTGATCCTGATCAAGATTATATATACTTTATAAGGTCGGAGATGTATCCTTCACTGCGTTGCACACTTTTGACCAAAATTATAATACCCTCTGCAAGGGTATAAAAAAAGCTAGATATTCTATGAATCCTAAAGATTATGAAAATTTGGATATTTATTATTAAAAATACAAAAAAAGAATCCAGGAATATGGACATTTAAGAATCGAGGTATATGGACATTTATTTTTTCGTTCCTGGTATACCATCTGCCGGAATAGCCCATATGTAATACACAAAAGGGTCATTTTGTGTTGAAGACGATTTTTCTGAATTCGTTTCTTAGGCCCATTGAAACATATACCTTTAATTTTGTTAACATATGTATATGAAACCTATATTTAAGGATACATGTACATTTTTTAAATTGATAAAAATGTTAATTAAAGAAGATATTGCCAGATGAAGTAGCATAAAATAAAAAGAGCTCCTCCTGGCGATCACGATTCAGCCAAACTAGTTTATTTAAAAGAAGAAATAAAGCATCTTAATTTGTATATCAGTGCTTGTAACGTGAACTAAAGATTTCAAACAGTATTCATAAATAATCTTTTTACACGACTTAAAAATTACAAAAAAAAATACTTTTTTATCTAGTTTTTTTTTTTTATTTTTTGCTATAGCCACTTATAAACTGAACATGTGATAAAAATTTGAAGGCGATCGGTCAATTTGTTTGTTGATAGCCAAATAACACAACATGACCTCCATAAAAAAATGTTTAAAATTTTAAAACCCGGAAAAGCCTTGTTCTGTGTTGTGCACTTTTGACGAAAATTGTAGTTTTTTGAACACACTTTGAGGACTTCATACTGATATTTTTTTTCTTTTTACCACGAAGAGCCGTTATTACCATATACAAGTTTTATTTTTTTGTTTCAAATTTGGTTTTAAAATATGCCTGCTCTTATTTTTTCATTTTAATTTTTGTTGGAATTAAAGTTTTATATTTTAACCGCATAGTTTTTAAATCTTTCACTGAGTATGTAACTATAACAACAACTTAAATTAAATTATATAAATTTTGTTGCATAAATTAATTAAAATTGTGCAAATATTATTGGTTACCGTTTGTTGTTTTTTTTTAAACCTTAAAAAAACACTAAAAATACAACAGTTTGAAATCCTTACCATCAATAATTTGTTTTAAATCTATACTTTTTTCGGAAATATTCAAAAAATACTTCATAGATTCCGATTTTGATAACAGGTTTTTTTTTGACATACAAAATTTTGTTATTTTTGAGTACATCAAGAAAAGAAAGCTATGTTCGGGTAGGCCAGAGTTGTTACACCCTTCAGTTGCAATGGAATTTCTTATGTTATGATAAATATCGGATAGGAATACATATTGGGACTTAAGTATTAGATCAATTGGGTATAATGTGAATTTTAAACAAGAAAGGAAAGCTAACTTCGCTCGGAACCGAACTTGATATACCCTTGCAGCTAAAACCGGATATATATCGCAAACATCGGATATAGTTGGTCGACGAAGTTGATATACCCTTGCAGTTAAAACCGGATATATATCGCAAACATCGAATATAGCTGATCGACCCTTATGAGAATATCATTATATAACCAATTTAATAGAATACAAAATATAAAAAAAGTTCCAAACTTCTATCTTCAAGAACACCAAAGTTGTTATTTTTACCAAATGCCATTTCCGATCGTTCAGTTCTATGGCAGCTTTAAGAAATTGTCGAATGATCGTTATGAAATTTAGTGGGTCGGATTAACTGACCAAAAATTGAATCTGTACGAAGTTCCAACTTTCTATATTCAAAAACACGGGTCATTTCCGGTTGTTCAGTTATATGGCATCTATAGGATATAGTCGGCCGTTTCTCGGCCGTTTGAACTTATATGCTGCGTGCAAAGGAAAGAAGGATACATCAATTCAGGTGATCCTGATAAAGAATATATATACTTTATAGGGTCATAGATGTCTCCTTCACTGCTTCACTTTTCACCAAAATTACACTACCCTCCTCTGCAAGGGTATAAAAGGGTATATAAGGCAAGGGTAACTCGCATAATACCATATCTAGAAGCTCATAATACTATCTCGCCACAAGCAAGACCTTCGGCGCGTAGCACACTTTTGAACAAAATTATAAAAACCTCTGCAAGAATATACCCTTGTCAAATCAAATTTGAGCGACAAAAGAATGTCAAATTAAGTTTTGAGCAAAAAAATATCATCGTATTAGATTTTATATATTTTTTAAAAGGGCCAGTAACCTTGTATGGGCACAGGGTCGGAATATATTGTTCTGTAGCAGCCAGATTTATGAAAATATTGCTATGCTAAGCAGAGCTATAGCATATAAATATAACCTGATGTGCTCTGCTCTGCTACCAGTTTTCTCGGAGCAAAAACTACAGCCATAGTAATAACCAAGTTATTTCCCTGTGCAGCAGCCGTAGCCGTAGTAAAAATTTGGGTGCAAGATGACAGCAGAGCGAATGAAGTATAGGCGCAAAAAATACTTTAGAACAGTGGTCGGCACCCCAATCCATTGATATGATTTTAATGCATTAGTGTTAGTAACGAATAGCAGAAAGTAGGCTGTGAGCATGACGTTTCACACATTTATACTGTGTGTGTGTGGCAGAGGTCGGGCAGAGAAATTTCCTATGCCCTCGGGATAGGGCCGTGCTGACCACTGCTTTCGAAATAAATACGCTAGTATTATACTAACATTATAATCTCGTATTATATAAGTTAAGTAGTATTTAAACTGCTATTGTTATTAGCATTCAATGAATTAGTCTTAGTAAGGTAGGGTAAGTTGGGCGGCAATGTGAGACCAAGGAAACCTCCCGCATCCACTTGAGGCGCTAAGGCTCTTTATTAGAGGTCTGCAGGAATAAATTTTTATTGCCTTTGCCTTAGAAAACATTCGAATGGAATAGAATGAATTAGTGCCAGTGACACAACGAATTGAGTGAGTGGGAGTGAGGGTGTACAAGAGGATTCTAACTCATGGGCATTCTATTGCTTTCAAACCGCGTGAGTTGGGTTGGGAGGAATGCAGCTGAATGTGTCGAATGGTTTTTTAACACACTCTATGCATTCGTTTATTTTCTTTTGTTGAGCAAAACGTTTCTTTTAATGCTTCGTTAAAAATAAATGAGTTGACCAAAAGCACTAACCATACAGCATATAGACTACCCATTTCATACAACGAAAATGGACGTAAAAATTTCTTGCGACAGGCTCCAGCAGGCCCCAGAGCGAGATCTTACTCTCTTTCTTACGCTCATCTGTAGTTGATCTTTCGCTCATATTCTCATTGAATGCTCTCTTTTTTTCAGTCTCTGAAAGGAGCGCGTTGAAGAAGTTTGGTCTGCACTTCGATTAATCTTTGTATGTACAATGCGTGTCACACATTCTCATACACGGTTGCATGTGTGCGTGCGATTTGGTTTCGACGCCAACGCACACAAATTTTAATTTTTCTAACTTTTTAAGCTTGCTACCCTAAGAAAATTCTAGTATTCGTTATTGGTGAAATATCGCAAGAAATTATATTATTTGTTAGACATTATAATTTTATATTATTTGAAGAAAAATATAATATAGTTTTTAAGAATTCAGCATACATTTTACATTTATTTAGGAATAAGATTATGTGTTAGCAGTAAACTGTTTTTTATATACATATATATTTTAACGAATCATCGAAACAAGTCAATCAGTTGTTTTCGTGTCTTTACACCCCCCTAAAATTCAATCCATCGTTGCATGCATATGCACCAGGCTCTTGCAGAACAACAAAAACTTAAAAGCATTCGGCGTTTTAAGTAACTCCGACTGATATTTACCCTGTTCCTATCTCAGTATATTTATTTTTAATGATTCGTAAAAAAATATATATAACAAAAATGTTACTGCTAACATTTCATCTTAGTCCTAAATAAATGTAATATTGAAATAATATAACAAATTATATAATTTCTTTCGGAATTTCACCCAATAACGAATACCCGAATTTTTTTAGGGTAGCAAGCTTAAAAAGTTAGAAAAATCAAAATTTGTTTGCCCTGGCTTCAAAACGAAATCGCAAGCACATATGCAACCGAAGCGCAGACCAACCTTCTCATCGCGCTCCTTTCAGAGACTGAAAAACATAAAGAATTCAATGAATATATGAGCGTAAGATGAACGAAAGATGAGCGCAAACAAGCCGCTTTTCTTTACACGAAAGATACAAGAAAATCTTAAATCTATTGAAAACTACTAATCAACGCACTGCACGCTGACTGCACGCTGCACGATGCTATACGACCCTTTCTTAAGTGCGAGAAGTGCATTACTTATGTATTTGTGTTAGGCTGCATGATATCGGTTTTAACCCATGCTGTTTATCTCGTATTTTTATGGGTCCGATCACTTGAAACTCAATCTTTGGAATTTGTATCTTAAATCGTGTTCTTAAATTTTAAACATTGTTAGTGTTTTTTCGCGTATGAAAGCTACCTGAAAGTTTTTCTAAGACGAATGGGTCAGCGCATGCGCGAGTTCCTGCAGGTGTGAAGATTTCTTCATTTTTTTTAGAGCTGGCACTTTCATGTTGCTAAGGGGCAACTTTGTATTCTAATACATTACTACTATAATAAAAATATAATAAGGGTCGGCCAACTCTATGCGATATTTGTGATATATACCTAATCCTAGCTGCAAGGGTATTTCAAAATCGGCTCCGCGAAAAGTTAGCTTTCCTTTCATGCTTTTGAAATCTATGTGTACCAACTCAAATTAAAAAATGTCATACAGCTTGCACCATATCTTTGGAATACTCACCAAAAGTTAAAATCCTCGATTTTATACATTTGCTTTTCTCCTTCTATGATTTTTCCCCAAACATTTTCCTATGAACGATTTTTTTCCTATTGAAATCAGAACATAATATCATATACAATTTTTTGATTTAAGGAAAAGTTCGAGTTGAATTAATTAGAGTTAGTTAAAAAGAATTTCATCAATTTAATTGTAGTTTTTGACCTACCTACCTAAACTAAGCTATATTAGTATTTTATTCCAAAGTTGGAAAGGAGTTTTAGGTACCCATGCTCACTACCGTGTTCACCCATTCAAATAGATACATGGGTGCATGTTTGCGTGCTATTTCGTTTCAAAGCCAGCACAAATTATTTTTGATTATTGTAACTTTTCTGGTTTGCTACCATAAGTAAATGGGAGTATTTATTATTGGGTTAATGAAGCCAAAATTACCGATTGCAGATCCTTTCAAGGATTTATTGTCTTCTTGTCAAAATACCAATTTCCTTCTTAGGGTGCGTATTGCTAGCTGTATAAAGTTCTCAAATTTGACCTCTATTTTTACGTATCGGTAATTTTAGAAGGAAATAGAACTCACCAAATTGTGTGTGCGTCCGCCAGAGAGTCCGAGAAGAGACTAATGCCTAGGACTTCGGTTCTGTTGTATCAGTAACTAAAACTTCCGCCTCCAGCAATAAGTCAGCAATGAGTCTTCCTATATTTCGACGCCGCCTCTCAGAGCCCTGGCCAAGTCACTTTCCTCCTAGGTATACCCTTCCAGGATACTGCCTCCAAATGTAATCCCCTTTTGGTGAGATTCTGTATTACACGGCCTTTGTTTGCCTTGGAGGTTGACGGATCAATGATCTCATATACAGACTTTCTTTGGGAGTTCCGTTCTTCACTTTTGTAGTTATTTTTATTTATAGAGCTCATATCTTTAACCCACGAGTGGCCAAGAAAGGGTTCGTTTTTCATGACATTTCAAAACGTGTCCCCGTGTCAAGATAAACCTAGTTTAAACTGAAGGGTCCGGGAACACTCTCGACATATGCTGTTCCGCCTTGGATTGAAGTGATTTTAGGCGGGAAGTGAGTTATAGCGTTGCAAACATAGAGAAAAGAGAAAGAAAACGTTCGACATATTTTACAATACTACTACGACAAAAAAGCTTGATGTAAGGGTGCCACAAGAATAAACGCAGAAAAAAATCGTTTATATATTTGTAGGGTAATTTAATTATTTACCAACAATATGTAATGACTAAAACAGGGGTGACTCCCATTGCTCTCGTTGCTTCTTTGTTGTTGGAAATGATCTTTCATATGGTAAATGCAAGTCATATACGTGTGTGAATACCAGCATAGGCAAAGGGCAATTATTATTATTATATGGCCATGACAACCCTTTTATCGGGTCTCGGCCTGAAGCGCAATGTGCTTGCACGCGTCTCTGTCCTGAGCGCGCCTTCGCCAGTTGGTAACACCAAGTGTGGACAGGGTTTCCATCACCTGGTCTTGCCAACGCGTTCGGGGTCGTCTTCTCCTTCATGTCCCAACAATTACCGCATTAAACACCTTACGAGCCGGAGCGTCTTCCTCCATTCGGGCAATGAAGTCTTTGAGATTTCACTCGACTGGCTACGTCAACATCACCGTACAGCTCATACAGCTCGTGGTTGTATCTGATGCGATAAACATCGTCCACGCAGATTGGACTAAAGATTTTGCGAAGAATTTTCCTCTCGAACATTCCAAGAGCAGTTGCATCTGACTGCGTCACTGTCCAGCACTCCGCACCATATAGGAGTACTGGAAGAATGAGCGTCTTGTAGAGTTTGGTTTTTGTGCGTCGAGAGAGAGCTCTACTATTGAACTGCCTACTGAGCCCAAAGTGACACCTGTTGGCAAGTGTTATTCTTCGCTTAATCTCCAGACTGATATCATTTGTGCTTGTTATAGCAGTGCCTAGGTAGATAAACTCCTTGACGGACCCAAAGCTATAGTTTTCTGCAGTCAGCTGAGAATCAAGACGCCGCAATTCTCTGCTAGAGCACACCATAAACTTTGTTTTCTCCATATTCACTGCTAGTCCTACTTTTGCTGATTCCTTTTCAATAGCTCCGAAGGCTCCTGTGACATCACGCTTGGTGCGGCCAATGATATCAATATCATCAGCGTAACCAATGAGCTGGACACATCTGTTGGTTAATATCGTGCCCGTCCAATGTACACCAGCCTTTCTTGTAATACTCTCCATTAAAATATTGAAGAATATACAAGACTTCTCTGAGGCCACACTTGGTAGTAAAGGTTTCGGATTGGCCACTTCCTACCTTGACAGAGCTAATGATGTTGCTCAATGTCATTCTGCAAAGTCTAGTCAGCTTTGCTGGTATACCAAGCTCAGACATGGCGGCATATAGGCGAACTCGCCGGGGGCTATCAAATGCGGCTTTGTAGTCGACGAAGAGATGGTTTGTGTCGATCTGGTTTTCGTAAGACTTCTCCAGGATTTGGCGCAAGGTGAAAATCTGGTCAACAGTGGACTTGCCAGGCCTGAACCCGCACTGATAAGGTCCAATCAGTGCTTCAGCATGGGGTTTCAGTCTTTCATACAATACGCTCGTTAGGACCTTGTATGCAACTGGAAGAAGACTAATTCCGCGGTAGTTGGTGCGCACCGTGGCATCACCCTTCTTCAGGATGGGACAGATCATGCTGAGGTTCCAATCTTCGGGCATGCTCTCCTTGAGCCATACTGATTAGTTGGTGCATGCTCCCTACCAACATATCACCAGCTGCCTTAAACAATTCTGCCGGCAGGCCGTCAGCACCTGCAGACTTGTTGTTTTTAAGTCGTTGGATTTCATCCTTGACTTCGATATGACTTGGGATTGGCACTTCAATATCAGTGCCATAGATTGGGGTTCGTGGATCATAGTCTTCAGAGTCTGTGCTTGAGCCAGATAAAAGATGAGCCAATCACTTCTTCTGCCGAAGCTCGCAGGGTGTGAGATATGAGCGCCCACATATCGCTTATGTCTTCAGGTATTGAAGGTGCTCGGCTTAATAGCCCCGAGACGTGAGTGGAGAATGCATTCTTCGCCTGTTGTGATTGCAGCTTTCCGATTTCCAGCCTTCTAAACGCACTTCGACGTGCAATTTTCGCCACACAATATACCTGAACGATTGGAAATGGTATTTGATAGAAAAACCAACTTTGGTAATACCCTGCGAGTGTTATACATACTTTCAAACGGTCAATCTTTCCTACGAGTTTTTATAATTGATTATTAAAAAACTACCTGATCTGTTTGGCACATAACAAGTTGTATTCAAAAAAACGTTATACTATAAAATCTTCTACAGCGGAAAAATCACATTTTTTTCCGCTCTGTACATTCAAAAAAGTTGAGTGGTAAACCTTAAAAGCAACTGGAAAGTTGAATGTAAGGGGGCTTTCAAATATTACTTAATTACGATTTTGAAGTAATAAACTTGTTATGAAACTTGTTATTGAACTTAAAAGGAAAGCGCCTCGGATTTTTGGACCTCGGATTTGAATTCAGGGACCCTGAAAACATATAGTAAACATGGTCTAACCTCCAAACCCGAAAAAATATTTTTTTTCGTGTGGATGTGTTATTATTGCGTTTAATTATGACCCTATTAATTTTTTTTCGTGTGGATGTGTTATTATTGCGTTTAATTATGACCCTATTAATTTACCCATCTTAATCAACAACTAAGCTATATATATTTAATTATATATACATATATATGCATTTTGAGAAAAATATATTTTAATTTTAAGTGTATAAACGAGTAGGAAAGAGTTTTTTTTATACCCGGTACGCGTAGAGTACATGAAAATTTTGGAAATAAACGGTGACGGTCGTATCCGCGCTAAACCCAGAGTCTTCTTTTGATATTCGAATAAGTATTTATGTACTGAATATTTAGTCGAATTTTGGAAATAAACGGTGACGGTCGTTGCCTCGCTAAAGCCCCAGTCGTAGCCCCAGACTCGTCTCATTCGCGCAGTCATGCAAGTCTTAAATAAATCCTGAAAACGGATATAATTAACTTTTACATTCTTGATCATCATCAACAGTCGAGTCGAATAGCCATGCCCGTCTGTCCGTATGAACGCGTTGATCTCAGAGACTATAAGAGATAGAGCTATAGGATTTGGCATAAAAGCCCACGCCCACTCAAGTTTTTATACCCTTGCAGAGGGTATTATAATTTTGTCCAAAAGTGTGCAACGCAGTGAAGGAGACATCTCCGACCCTATAAAGTATATATATTCTTGATCAGGATCACCTCCTGAGTTGATATGAGCATCTCCGTCTGTCCGTCTGTCTGTTTCTACGCAAACTAGTCTCTTAGTTTTAAAGCTATCGACTTGAAACTTGGCACACACCCTTCTTTCCTTTGCACGCAGTACATAAGTCGGAACGGCCGGGATCGGCCGACTTTGGTGTTTTTAGAGTTAGAGAGTTGACACGAGAGCTATTTTTGGCAACACATTACGACATGCCAAATTTCATAAGGATCGGCCGACTATATCTTATAGCTGCCATATAACTGAACGATCGGAAATGACTCAACCTTCGTGTTTTTGAAGATAGAAAGCTGAAACTTAATACAGATTCTATTTTTGGTCAGTTGATCCAACCTACCAAATTTCATTAGGATCGGCGGACTATGTCCTATAGCTGCCATATAACTGAACGATCGGAAATGGTATTTGGTAGAAATATCAACTTTCGTATTTTTGAAGATAGAATCTTGGGACTTTTTTTTAGATTTTTTATTGTAATTATTTGGTTTTATTATGATGTAATCATAAGGATCGGCCAACTATATCCGATGTTTGCGATATATATCCGGTTTTAACTGCAAGGGTATATCAACTTCGGCTCCGCCCGAAGTTAGCTTAGCTTTCTTGTTTTTATACCCTTGCAGAGGGTATTATAATTTTGGTCAAAAGTGTGCAACGCAGTGAAGGAGACATCTCCGACCCTATAAAGTATATATATTCTTGATCAGGATCACTTCCTGAGTTGATATGAGCATGTCCGTCTGTCCGTCTGTCTGTCCGTCTGTCTGTTTCTACGCAAACTAGTCTCTCAGTTTTAAAGCTATCGACTTGAAACTTTGCACACACCCTTCTTTCTTTTGCACGCAGTATATAAGTCGGAACGACCGGGATCGGCCGACTATATCCTATAGCTGCCATATAACTGAACGATCGGAAATGACCCAACTTTCGTGTTTTTGAAGATAGAAAGCTGGAACTTAGTACTGATTATATTTTTGGTCAGATCATCCGACCTACCAAATTTTACAACGATCGGCCGACTATATCTTATAGCTGCCATATAACTGAACGATCGGAAATGGTTTTTGGTAGAAATACCAACTTTCGTATTTTTGAAGATAGAAGTTTGGGACTTTTTTTAGATTTTTTATTTTAGTTTATTAGTTTTATTATGATGTAATCGTAAGGATCGGCCAACTATATCCGATGTTTGCGATATATATCCGGTTTTAACTGCAAGGGTATATAAACTTCGGCTCCGCCCGAAGTTAGCTTTCCTTTCTTGTTTTTTCTAAATTTTTCCACGCCCCCTCAAATTTTGAATTTCTGTAAGGCAAGTATAGAAAGGTTTTTGACAAAATTTTGATGTAAAACTATTTCTATAAATAATATATATCTGAAAAACAAAGTTCATACAAAAATGTACGTATATACCATTTCCCATACAAACTGGGTAAAATTTTGAACGCGTAGATCTCGAACCCTTTAGTAGATAGAGATATCCGATTTGGAACTTGGACTCGTATGGTATCTGCGAATATCAATTTTGTGTCAAAATATTGCTACGCCCACTCCCGACCCTAAAAATGTTTTGAAATGGAAAAAGGAAAAATTTTTTAAATCAACCAAATTGGATAATTTCAGAGGAGTTATAGACTTTATAGTCTGCTTCCCTACTGAATCAGTAGAGGTGACGTTGAAGGAAGTAGGGCTGCAGTTCGCCGCTGCCGGAGTTACTCAGGATGCTGAGTAGTAGAAAAATAACTCAGCATCATAATTATTTTTCATAATTCCCTATATAAAAAAGGGAAAAAGTCCGATGCTACCAACTACAGAGGAATCTCTTAGTTGTCGGCAATTCAAAAGTTTTTTGAAAAATTAATTACTCCTCATTTGCACCTTTGCTTTTCGACCATTTCTCTATGTAAGCATAGCTTTATTAGGCATGCAAAAAATTATGTATTCAGACGATGTTAAGCTTTATTTTCAAATCCGCTTCTGCTCAATACAAACTTCAGTTCGATCTCGAAAACTTTCAAAAAATGGTGTTTAGCAATTTATTTCATACTAAATTAATCAAAATGCAAACTTACATATTTATCGTTCTTGCCCTCTCCAGGCTACGTATATTTTCTATGGAATTGCCTTATAAAAATTAACTCAGGTCAATGATCTTCGTGTCCTATTAGATTTAAAACTCAAATTTTCCAATAATGGTTAATAAGGCTAAGGGTGTCATTAGTTTAATTAAAAGGCGGCCAAAAGAATTTAACGACCCATACATTACTACAACTTTATTTATTTTTTTGGTCCGTCCGATACTGGAGTAAGGTTCATGTGTTTGGATCCCCCAATCAAGACCGCATAGAATCCTCACAAAAGAATTTTTTAACGTTTACACTTAGGGGCCTTAACTAAGATGCAAATCTTTTTTTCCCTCTTATAGTAGCAGACTCTTACTAATAAACTTATTCCCCTTCCCACAATGCTGTGTCGTTGTTCTACATAACCTCATTAACATTGATGTAAATAGCCAGAATTCACTAACACCCTTAAATTTCAATATTCCTAATAAAAGGACTAAAAAAGGAATATTGAAATTGAAAAGGAAAGGAATAAAAGGACTAACAGAGAAACTTTAGTCCTCTATTCCTAAAGTTATTCTATATGGGGTCTTATGTTCTAGCTACAAAGGTTTCTACAATGGATAGGGTATTGTCTTTATTTACTCTTCTTCAAAATTAAAAACTTGAATTTTAAATTTTCCAAGTAATTCTTTTTAGTTATTTTTCGGACTTTTCTATTTAGTTCTATAAATCGTTTCCCGAGAGCCCCTCGGTCTTCTAGACCTCTAAGTTTTGTGATGAATGCAGGACTGCTAGCTGGTGCACTAATTAGTTATAAGTATTATAAATAATACAGATATTATTTTATAGCCTTTTTGTGTACTCCTTTAACAAAAGGAGAATTTAAATTAGTTCCTATTTTAATTTATTGGGACTGAAGCAGGGCTGAGCAGCCATAGCCCCCGGGGGCCCACACATACTTCGGATTTTAAACGGACATTACGCGAAAATTTTGAATTTTCTGCTTAGTTTGACAAATGTGCGTTGGGCGCTCTCTACTTTTAGCACTGCAAACAACGGGTTGACTGAACATTATTGCATGCAAATGAAAATATTTTTTCCGACTTATGGCGTTTTTATACAGAGGGTATTATAATTTTGTCCAAAAGTGTGCAACGCAGTGAAGGAGACATCTCCGACCCTATAAAGTATATATATTCTTGATCAGGATCACCTCCTGAGTTGATATGAGCATGTCCGTCTGTCCGTCTGTCTGTTTCTACGCAAACTAGTCTCTCAGTTTTAAAGCTATCGTCTTGAAACTGCACACACCCTTCTTTTCTTTGCACGCAGTATATAAGTCGGAACGGCCGGGATCGGCCGACTATATCCTATAGCTGCCATATAACTGATTGATCGGAAATGGTATAACTTTGGTGTTTTTAGAGTTAGAGAGTTAAAATTTGACATGAGATCTATTTTTGGCAAAAAAATACGACATGCCAAATTTCATAAGGATCGGCCGACTATATCCTACAGCTGCCATATAACTGAACGATCGGAAATGACCCAACTTTCGTGTTTTTGAAGATAGAAAGCTGGAACTTGGATTATATTTTTTAATACAGCTATACAGATTATATTTTTGGTCAGTTGATCCAACCTACCAAATTTCATAAGGATCGGCCAACTATATCCGATGTTTGCGATATATATCAGGTTTTAGCTGCAAGGGTATATAAACTTCGGCTCCGCCCGAAGTTAGCTTTCCTTTCTTGTTATACCCTTGCAGAGGGTATTATAATTTTGGTCAAAAGTGTGCAACGCAGTGAAGGAGACATCTCCGACCCTATAAAGTATATATATTCTTGATCAGGATCACTTCCTGAGTTGATATGAGCATGTCCGTCTGTCCGTCTGTCCGTCTGTCCGTCTGTCTGTCCGTCTGTCTGTCCGTCTGTCTGTCCGTTTCTACGCAAACTAGTCTCTCAGTTTTAAAGCTATCGACTTGAAACTTTGCACACACCCTTCTTTCCTTTGCACGCAGTATATAAGTCGGAACGACCGGGATCGGCCGACTATATCCTATAGCTGCCATATAACTGATTGATCGGAAATGCTATAACTTTGGTGTTTTTAGAGTTAGAGAGTTCAAATTTTACATGAGCGCTATTTTTGGCAAAATAATACGACATGCCAAATTTCGTAAGGATCGGCCGACTATATCCTATAGCTGCCATATAACTGAACGATCGGAAATGACCTAACTTTCGTGTTTTTGAAGATAGAAAGCTGGAACTTAGTACTGATTATATTTTTGGTCAGATCATCCGACCTACCAAATTTTACAACGATCGGCCGACTATATCTTATAGCTGCCATATAACTGAACGATCGGAAATGGTTTTTGGTAGAAATACCAACTTTCGTATTTTTGAAGATAGAAGTTTGGGACTTTTTTTAGATTTTTTATTTTAGTTAATTAGTTTTATTATGATGTAATCATAGGGATCGGCCAACTATATCCGATGTTTGCGATATATATCCGGTTTTAACTGCAAGGGTATATAAACTTCGGCTCCGCCCGAAGTTAGCTTTCCTTTCTTGTTTTTTGTAAATTTTCTTTAGTTCCGACCTAAAGTCCTAAGTATTTTTGTATAGGTATATAAAAGGTATTGAAGTATTTTTGTATAGGCATATAAAAGGTATTGAAGTATTTTTGTATATGTATAAAAAAAATACTAAATTAAATTTTTTATTTCTTCCTGTTAGTTGTTACTAATGCTAATGCATTCAAATTATAACAATGTTTTGTTTTCAGACTAGAGGTCTGCTGGAACACATACTTATTGCCTCAGCCATAGAAGAATGCTATTGATTCACTGTTATAAACACCCCATCGAGAGAAAATAAATCTCTAAATCTCTAATCTCAAAAATCTCAACATACATATATCTTATGATTAATACCTACATATATACATTTAATTTTAAATAATTAAATTTTAAAAATGTATAGCCGGATTTTCGGCTTTATAATTTTAATTTTATAGCTTATTAATATATCTGATGTTTTTCTTCTATTTCTCCAATCTACTATATCTACCCAAAATGCGTAATATATATTGAATATATTACTCGACTTCCGTTTGGTATCTAGCAAAAAGTATGTTAATTGAACTATATACGTAGTACTAAGTAGGTCTCTCAAACATATAATTTAAATTTTAAATGGTTCTTAATTAATATTTAGAATTTAAGAAGAAATCACGACACATACATATGATATACATACGTATATATGTAGGTACTAACTGTCCCCTTTCACCTTTTTTTTGTGGAACTTTGTGTTTCTAGTCATAAAAAATGAGTATTAATAACAATCTCTTGCTCTTGTTCCCTCTCTTTTTATACCCTTGCAGAGGGTATTATAATATTGTCCAAAAGTGTGAAACGCAGTGAAGGAGACATCTCCGACCCTATAAAGTATATATATTCTTGATCAGGATCACCTTCTGAGTTGATATGAGCTTGTCCGTCTGTCCGTCTGTCTGTCTCTCTGTTTCTACGCACTAGTCTCTCAGTTTTAATGCTATCGACTTGAAACTTTTGCACACACCCTTCTTTCCTTTGCACGCAGTATATAAGTCGGAACGGCAGCTATATATGGCAGCTTATATGGCAGCTATAGTATATAGTCGGCCGATACCGTTCGTTCCGACTTATATACTGCGTGCAACGGAAAGAAGACTGAGAGACTAATTCGCGTAGAAACAGACAGACAGACGGACATGCTCATATCAACTCAGGAAGTCGGAATTTTAATGTTATAGGGTCGGAGATGTCTCCTTCACTGCGTTGAACACTTGACCAAAATTATAATACCCTCTGCAAGGGTCCAAAAAGCTTTTATCTTTAAAAATTTTTTAATGTTGGGTCATTTTCAATCGTCTAGTTTTATGGCAGCTATAGGATATTTAATAATATTAAAGTTGGGTCATTTCCGATCGTCTAGTATTATGGCAGCTATGGTATATAGTCGGCCGATCTCGGTCTATCCGTCTTATATACTCCATGGATACTCCAAAGGAAAGAAGGGTGAGTGAATAGTTTAAAGCTTCGAAAGCTTTAAAACTGAGAGACCAGTTCGGGTAAAAATTTTTATATCCACTCCGGACGTGAGTCTGATCAAGAATATATATACTTTGTGGGGTAGGAGGTGTACTGCGATACACACTTTTAGGCAAAATTATAATATCCTCTGAAATATTTATATCCAAATCCAAGGTTATCCCAAACGAGGCTATAAAGTGGGAAAAATTATGCGTACAGAAAAAAAATTGTATTTCATAGGCTAGTGTTATTGGCGTAGAAATTGATGAATAAGATATTTAAGTTGGTCTTTAAAAATAAAGACTTATTCAGATTGACATGACGTCTAAGACTGTATTTCTGCCTGACAGTTTTATTTGGAAATAAAGTGGACACAAACAGATAACAGTTGAATTCTGGCAATGCTATGTTAAGGATCCCCAATTTTATGCATCAATTTTTATTATGACTTCAGGAAAAAGTAAAAATCCTGTTGTGCAACAAAATTTATCTAAATAATTTTTTTCCCTGAAAGGTAGATAAAGTTGACTTTATCCGTCCTCTCTAATTCCTTAAATAATTTCAAATATTTTTATTATAAAGAATATTTTTTTGAGTCAAACGCAAGTACTAAAACTGATTTTCATGTTAATTTTCATTAAAGAAATAAAATTTTATTTATCACATATTTCATACGTTTAAAACTTTATAATCCGAACTCACACCACTCATATTCAAATAATATATTTTTAAAAATGTGTAGAGTGTTTTTTAGAACAATTTTAAAATAAATATTTTCATTAACATAGTCGACTAGTGAGGAAAGTTCGTCAGACCCACAATTGGAACGTCAAGTCGAGACTATACGCAATCTCGTTGATTCCTATATGAAAATCGTTACGAAGACTACGCGTGACATGGTTCCAAAAGCAATAATGATGCTCATTATTAACAATGCCAAGGATTTCATTAATGGAGAACTTCTTGCTCATCTCTATGCATCTGGAGATCAGGTATTTAAAATAAACAAATTGACCGAACCTTATTCTATTATTGATTACATAAAATGGTAACAATCTCCAGGCACAAATGATGGAAGAGTCAGCTGAGTCCGCCACCCGGAGGGAGGAAATGCTGCGAATGTATCGGGCTTGCAAAGATGCCCTACAAATTATAGGTAAATGTTTTGAGTACATTTGGAACTTCTCAAAGTTAAGTTATATTATAAAAAATACTTTATTAAGGTGATGTATCTATGGCAACTGTATCATCGCCTTTGCCACCTCCAGTGAAAAATGATTGGCTACCGAGTGGCTTAGATAATTCGCGACTTTCTCCGCCAAGTCCCGGGGCCCCACGTAAGCCAGGACCCACACCGGTAATATTTTCGATTTTCATATCTTTCGGGTTGATTTGTATCATTGTGGTTTTAGAGCAACATAGGTGGACGAAATCCCCCCTTGCCACCATCTACAGGGCGCCCAGCCCCAGCGATTCCAAATCGCCCAGGGGGTGGAGCACCGCCTCTTCCCGGAAGTCGCCCAGTAGGAGCGTTGCCACCACCAATATTACCATCGTAAGTATCTTAAAAATTGTACTTCATAAAAAGTGACAATTTTATATTAATCAGAAAAAAAAAAAAAAAAGGATTTGTTTTGTTGTTCATTGTCATATTAAACCGACGACAATAAATAGATCCTGTGGGTTTCTTTGTAGGTCGTACTTCACCTTTATCTAGAAAACAGTAGTTCAAAATAATGGAAATACTTTTAAAGCGTAGCTATTAGGTATTAAATTACGTAAAAACAGTAATAGAAGTTTTTTTAGAATCCTGGCTGACCTAGACCTCTTGGCATTATAAATGACCTATATATTTTTAATTTTAATTTTCCTAGCAATGATGTTGAGATAGACCTATAGGATTTGGCATGGAGACTCCTATAATGCCCATGCAGCTCGGAATTTCCCAGCACAAGCTAAAGCTGTCGCATTTTCTACATCGAATGAAAATTTTGTATCATGTTAGAAACACGCCTAACAAGAAAAAAATTTTCTACATAAATAACTACATTTTTTAGCAAAAATCACCGGTAAAGCTACATCCGATGCGATATAAAACCCGTTTTAAATTTAAGGGTATATCAACTTAGTCTCCGCCCGAAATTAGCTTTCTTTTCTTGTTTTTGTTAAGATTGATCCTAAATGCGTAGAGCCTTTGTGTAGTGCACTGTATATTTTATTGTTCTTGATTGTTTCGCTGTCTAATTGGTACTAATAAAAATTGGAAATGTTGCCATAGGTGGTGCTTATTCGTAGTGTGTACTACTTAATAATTAAGCGATAGTTTCCAAAAACCCCGGCCCACTCTGAAACACGGTTTCTGGATAAGGAAGTTCCGCAATTTTCCTTATTGGCCGGGTCAATTTTCCTGATGCCATCTTGACGCCTTACTGCTCGCACGACGTTGTACTTTCCTGGGTAGGTTTCGATTACCGTCGCTAGGTGCCATGATGCTGGTAGTGTATTGGACTCCTTGACGAGCACAACGCTGCCGATCTTGATGTTGGGTGTTGCCTTGGTCCACTTTGGTCGTTGCTTAATACTAGTCAGGTACTCCTGGTGCCATTGTTTCCAGAAACCTTGGTACATCGTTTGGATACTCTGACAGTATGACAGAAATGTGGCCAAGATCCTCCTCCGGGATCGTCGTAAATGGTCGCCCGATCAGGAAATGGGCTGGTGACAGATAGTTGCTATCTGCATCCGACGTGTAGCATAAGGGTCGTGAGTTGGCAACCGCACTGATCTGTGCCAGCAAGGTGCGCATTTGCTCATGTGTTAGTGTGCTGCTGCCAATGACTCGTCGAAGATGCAGTTTGACACATCGAACTGCTGATTCCCACTTTTCTCTCCAATGTGGAGCACGCGGTGGGATGAAGGTCCATCGAATACCTTCGTCTGCTAGAAAGTTCGCTACGTGATCCTTGTGTTGTGTTGAGCTCAGTACCGACATTTATATCTCCCTTTGTACGCTTTTGTCTGAAAGAGAGGAACAGTTGTGAGAATTGTTCAACTTTACCAAAACTTGATCCTTGTTCCTCAGCCTTCCACCAAAATTGGAAGTCAATGAGCTCGGATATACCCAAGCCCCGGGATGGACAATCCGCTGGGTTCGATTTTGAGTCCACATTCCGCCATGCATGTTTAGGGATAGTTTCCAAGATTTCGGCGGTGCGGTTCCCAAAAAACGTCTTTAGTTGGGCTGGTGAGTACGCTAGCCATGATAGGACTATTGTGGAGTCGCTCCATGCATAGATTGTCAAATCCTTGTGTTTTAATCCAGCCTTGATGGATTGCAAAAGTTGGATTAGAAGAAGTTTGTTGCAGAGATTGTTGCTTTAAAGGTGCCACCTTTGTTTTTGCTGCAAGTATGGCTACCGAAATGGTTACATCGTCCTTAACCATTCGGCTGTACACTACTGCTGAGTATTCTTTCGTGGACGCGTCTGAAATTCCGTGCAATTCGATCTTGTCGGTGTCGCTCTCGACCAAGCGTGGTATCTGGAATTGTAGTAGGATTTCTAAATCTGCTCGCCATTTAAGCCACTTGTCGGCTCGGTAGTTCGGTAGTTCGTCGTCCCAATTCAAATTTAACACCTAGAGTTTTTGAAATAGTATTTTGAATTGAACTACGGTTGGTGCTAATAGACCGAGAGGGTCGAATATGCGTGACACATCCGACAACACTTGCCTCTTGGTGCAACTTGGACTCTTTGTTAGATTCACAGTGTACGACAATGTGTCCTTCTTAGGGTTCCAATGCAGCCCTAGAACCTTTACCGATGAGTGTGATGAATCCTTGTTATCCTCCGATACAATGTATTTGGTATTCGATACCCCTTTCCCGAGCTCTAGCTTAGCACAGGACATCAGTTGGACGAGTTCGTCCCGATTGCGGGACGCAATCCTCACTATTAGATCCAGTGAGAACGTCATCCACATAGAAGTCTTCCATCAAGATTTTTGCTGCAGTTGGAAACTCCTTCTGGTGGTCAGCAGCCAGTTGTTCCAGTACTCGAACTGCTAGGAATGGTGCGCATGATGTTCCATACGTCACCGTACAAAGTGCTTGATGGGATCTGATGGATCCTCTCGCCATACAATTCTCTGAAAGTTTCTCTGTTTTTCGCTCACTCAGATTTGACGGAACATTTTGACTATATCCGCTGAAAGTACGTATTTGTGCGTACGGAACCGCAGGCATACAGCAAACAGGTCTCGCTGAATACTGGGTCCGATCGACAGTGTGTCGTTTAGCGCCTTGCCTTTGGCGTCCCGGTATGAGCCGTCGAAGACTGAAGTTTACGTAGTCCTTACGTAGCTGATGATTTTGTTCAAAATGATTTTGTTCAAAACGGGGTTCAACCGATTTGAACCGCTGCAAAGGGTGTCTGCAAATTCAGGACCTGAGGCATTAAAAGGAAGCTCCACGATGTATTTGCCATTATCGTCTCGAGTGTGTGTGTTGAGAAAATGTTTATCGACATCTTTGTCCTTAGGTTGAACTTCTGCCTTGCGATGAACGCTTTCCAATTCCCAGAATCGTCTGAGTGTAGCGTCAATGTCGATTGTCATTGTGAGGGCCATAGTATTGCTCGCCCTTGGTAAAAACAGTGATGTGATTACCTATCCAAAAATTGATAAAATAGTGATTAGCTTGCCTTTGTTGTCAAATATCTTTCTTCCAGTAATAGCACTCCAAACATGCTCGCTGCCGAAAAGAATATCGATTGGGCCACTTGTGCTGAATTGTGAATCTGGTAGTTGTAAATCGTTAAAGACTTGTAGTGGAGACGCGTCGATGATGTGCCTTTCCAATGATGAGGTGATCTTTCCAAGCACGTGAGCCTGGACTACTTGTTGATCCTTTGAAATACGGGATTGGATGCGTAGGGTGCTGCATCCCCGGGTTGTGTCTGCTTTAGTTGATGAAATTCCAGTGACCAATATACGGGCCAAACTAAGTCCGTGTATACAGCGTTCAGATACATATGACAGTTCTGAGCCAAAAGGAGTCGGCATGCTACCAAATCCCTGTTAGCGGGTTGAACGTTGACCATAGCCGTGGGCAGGGTGCTTCTGTTCCATCCATGTGATTGTGTTGAACTTGCAGTGTCTGTTGCACATACAATTGCTGCGGAGCCTTCTGTTTGTGAGTCACCAGTGACTCACCAGTTTGAGCGATTGTACCAATTGCGTGTTGCGTACCTTGCAGATGCAATAGTGTATGGTGACCTTTACATTGTCTGCAGTTGAACGTCGATTTGCATTTTCTGACCCCATGACCAGGTTTCAGACAATTGTAGTATAGAAATTTCTCCTTAGCAAACGAGATTCTTTGTCCTGCAGACATACCCAAAAATTTTGGACATCCATACAGACGATGTTCTGTAGAATGGCATTTGCTGCACTTGTTTCCATCAAGCGCAACCAACGAATGTGTGACCTTCATTGTTTTGTCACCAATAGACCCTGCCGTTTTACCTCTAGTTGTTTCGCGTTTGCTTAGCTCCAGCTCCTCGCAACGCGCATCCAAGAATTTGAAGCATTCCTCTAGTGTGGGTGAGTCTGACCCCACACTGCGTTCGATCCACCTGCGTCGAATATCTGCGTCCAGTTTTTCCAACGCCAAATAGATGATCCAACAGTCTCGTCCTGTTTCTTCAATGTCATCCAGACCATCCGCACGATGTAAGGCCAATATGGCCCCTTGGACATTTTCAGTCATTTTCGACATATTTAAAAAAATTTTTTTTTAACATAAGAAGTTTAATAATTTAAAAAATACTTTTAGATCATGAAAGCTAAACCTTCCGCATATAACGAAAAAATTTCAACTCGATAAAATAACACGCGCTACTAACACACTTATCCAAAGTTCACATTTAGTGCAACTAGTTAGGTGTCCGAATTTCATTGTTCGCTACTGTATGTATACAGATATATTAATATTTTCATCCATCCTTGCCTAAAGAACACCTTGCCTATATGGACCGCATGCGTCTATTGTTTTACCGCACTACATCAGATTAGAACCTTGTCTAGCTCCTACAGAGGAATTGTAAAATCTCTCTTGTAAAGCACACGCCTATATGCCTTGCCTATATGGACCGCATGCGTCTATTGTTTTACCGCACTACATCAGATTAGAACCTTGTCTAGCTCCTACAGAGGAATTGTAAAATCTCTCTTGTAAAGCACACGCCTATATGCCTTGCCTATATGGACCGCATGCGTCTATTGTTTTACCGCACTACATCAGATTAGAACCTTGTCTAGCTTCTACAGAGGAATTGTAAAATCTCTCTTGTAAAGCACACGATTGAAAATTTCAGTGTCTCCATAATGGCAAAGATTTTGACCTGAAATACGCTGCAGTAATTGGGGAGTCGAAACCATTCGTTTAGTGCCAGTTCTTCACAAAAAACCCACTTCAATTTTTTGTCATCGTTAAGTAATCAGTTTTCCCTTTCATATCGTGCCTCATCTCGGCCCCATCGCTGAGAGATTGTCCGTTTTGGTCCCTTTTGTTTCTGTTGGTACAAGGTCTATAATGGTGTTAAAGGTGTCATTAGGCGAAGTGCACCGACTGTCTGATATGCAGAACTCCGCCATCCCTTGCGACTTTTCAAGCGAATTTTCGATCGGAGCGCGGCGGACAGACAGGAATATACAAAATGTATGTGTAAAATGTAATACGTATACGACAAAACAAAACGAATAAACAAAATGTTTTGGGTCAAAAAAAATTTCGTGTCTTTATATATAATTTTTACATGTAAACAAGAAGGGATAAAAAACTTCGAACGGAGCTTAAGTTATAGTTATATGTGCAGTTATATCCTTGGAATTTAACGAAATTGTACATATATTTTATATATATATGTATGTATATACATGGACATATATACAAAAATATCGCAGATACCGAATACAATTGACCAATCCTTAGAGGAATAAAGTATTAGATTATATGTGCATTATCATAAAAGTTATAGTACATACTATATAGAGTATAGTATATCCTGGCTGGGCCTGGCGAATGAACGGGTCTAACCTTAAGAAGATCCGATAATAAACCACTTTTAGATAAGGATGGACAAAAAAAAAAGTTCTTTAAATTTAATATAGGCTCTGGATACCAAAGCGGATTTGTTGAGCGGGACGAATATTTCCATGGCAGGAGCAGGAGTCAATAAAATACAAAAAAATTAATATTTAATAATACAATTTTAACAAACAAGGAAGGAAAGCATACTTAAGGTGGTAATATAAGGTAAGGTAATATGCCCTTGCAGTTAAGGGGTTATATACCTTTTTTATTTTCAAAAAATCGAAAATTTTTTTATTGCTTTATCTTAAAGAACAATTCCTTGAGAACATTTTCCCAAATTTTCATAGAGATTGGAGCAGTAGAAAAAAAGTTACAGCGCTCCTAACCGCGCGCCTCATTGCGGTCTTGAACTGAACTTGAAACATTAAACGCGAATATCTCGAAATGGTGTTTCTTGAAAAATGACTTTGCGGTGACAATGATTGACGGAAAACTACTGAACCGATTTACTTCAAATTTTTTTTAAAATGTTCGTAATGAAATTCTCTTGTGCTTGAACGATCGACTTTTCACGCGCAAAATTTTTTTTCGGCGAAATAAATTTTTTAGTGAAATTTCTAGAGACCAAAACGTTCATTTTTAGCATAAAACGCTGCCATATCGAAACAAAAACAAAAAATTTTAAAATCGATCGTTCAAGCACAAGAGATTACTCTAAACTAATGAAATTTTTTTACTTTTATGATTTAAGTTGACCTGTTTGACCTGGGGAACTGTCACCGCAAGGCTCTAAAAAAAAAAAGGCCTCTAAGGAAAACAGCCACCCCTTAAAAACTATTCAATATTTTTTCACCAAATTTTGTAAAAACATTCTTAATAAAGTGTACTATTAAAATATTAAAACATCCGTGTAATTAAATAATTGCTACATACCTAAAAAAAAATTCAAACTTTCCTCTTTTTCTTCGAAAAAGAAGGTATATAACCCCTTAAGTTAGGATGTTTCGCAAATATCGGATATAGTTGGCCGATCCTTATGAGAATTTCATAATAAAACAAGAAAGGAAAGCTAACTTCGGGCGGAGCCGAAGTTTATATACCCTTGCAGTTAAGACCGGATATATATCGCAAATATCGGATATAGTTGGTCGATCCTCATGATTACATTATAATAAAACCAATTTACTAAAATACAAAATCTAAAAAAAGTCCCAAACTTCTATCTTTAAAAATACGAAAGTTGATATTTCTACCAAGTACCATTTCCGATCGTTCAGTTATATGGCAGCTATAGGATATAGTCGACCGATCCTGAAATTTGGTAGGTCGGATCAACTGGCCAATAATAGAATCTGTATTAAGTTTCAGCTTTCTATCTTCAAAAACACGAAAGTTAGGTCATTTCCTAAGTTATATGGCAGCTATAAGATATAGTCGGCCGAACCTTATGAAATTTGGCATGTCGTAATAATTTGCTCTCGAATTATTAGCCCAAAAATAGCTCTCGTGTCAAATTTGAACTCTCTAACTCTAAAAACACCAAAGTTATACCATTTCCGATCAATCAGTTATATGACAGCTATAGGATATAGTCGGCCGATCCGGGCCGTTCCGACTTATATACTGCGTGCAAAGGAAAGAAGGGTGTGTGCAAAGTTTCAAAACTGAGAGACTAGTTCGCGTAGAAACGGACAGACAGACGGACAGACAGACGGATCAACTCAGGAGGTGATTCTGATCAAGAATATATATACTTTATAGGGTCGGAGATGTCTCCTTCACTGCGTTGCACACTTTTGGACAAAATTATAATACCCTCTGCAAGGGTATAACAAGAAAGGAAAGCTAACTTCGGGCGGAGCCGAAGTTTATATACCCTTGCAGTTATAATCAGGTATAAATCACAACTATCGGATATAGATGGCCGATTGTTATGAGAACTTTATTATAAAACCAATTTATTAAAATACAAAATTAAAAAAAATATCATCTAGCTTCAAAAATACCCAATTTTGTATTTTAACAAATGCAAAAGTCCGACATTTCAGTTATATGGCTGCTTTTAGATATAGACGGCCAATCCCAATAAAATTTTTTGTTCAAATTAATTGGCAAAAAATATTATATGTAGAAAGCTCAAAAACACGAAAGTTGGGTCATATCCGATCTTTTAGTTATGTGGCAGTCATAGAATATAGTCTGCCTATCCCGGCCGTTCCGACTTATATACTGCGTGCAAAGAAAAGAAGGGTTTCAAGTCGGGCAAGAAGGGCAAAGTTTCAAGACGACAGATTGAAAACTGATATGCATTATTTATGGGATCGGAGATGATTCCTTCTCTATGTTACATACATTCACACGACTACAATTAACCCTTGTACTCTACGAGTACCAAACACCAAAGTTTTGTCATTTCCAATCGTTTATTTATACACTGGTGCCACAACACTCCTTATGGATCAATCAAACGTTTCACATAAAGGTGAAGTTTCATTACTGATTTTAGGCACAACATTAGGTAAGATTTGCGGTGTTTTTGAAATCACCCAAAACAAGAGTGTGTGAAACCAAAGATCATTAAATACATACATAGATGGGACATCTGGGCCCAAACGGTCAACTTTTTCATCAAGTTAGTCCGGGAGGAGGAAAAAAATGCATACGATTCTATTTTTGGAACTCTTTACATTACATTCCAACCTTCAATTTCTGACGATATCGGCTTCTGCATAATGAGCAGGAGGACAATAGTGGTCGTATTTATCACTATAATAGGCATCTATAATAGGCATTGTGGTGTAGAGTGTTGAGATGCTGGCTTTAAAACGTATTGTCGCAGGTTCTATGGGGAAACTGTTTCCTTTTTTTATTTTTTGATAAACATTCTTTTTTTTTTTTGAAAGGTTTTTAGCAACAATATTGCAATAACCCTAAATTAAGCTATAGATAGACAAATGATATCGATGCGGTTTTCTTTTATATATGTTTTTTTATAGTATCAATAAATAAGAGAAAACAAAATTATAAGTGTAAATAAAAAAAATTTACGCTAGAAAAGGACCCTAGCCGAATTTGATAATGGATTTACGGAGTAACGATAATAGAAGATAACACCGATGGGTATATCTGATTCTTTCCTCTTGGGTCCATGTTAACGTTTTATTATTCCAATGTTCCAAAGATGTTGCGGTCTAAAAATATAATTCTCCCTTGTGCTCTCTCATCGGTTTAGCCTTTGTCGTACATACATATAAGAACACTTGTTTCTATGAGATGTCCCATCTATGTACTGTATAATCTTTGTTGATACCTTAAAGTAAAATTGAAGCGAAATTTCAGTGGAAGTGTTATTTTTGGCATCCCTAATATTCCAGCTATGGGATATAGTCGGGCAAATATATAAAATTTATTTTTTAAAGTAAATCCAGAGCTTGGATGTAGCTTTTATACTGGTAAAATCTGGTTAATGCATAGATCATTTTACGACCGATGATCAAAAGCTGCTTGTTTTGTCGATTGTAGTTGTCCAAATGTCTTAAAATTTGTACGAAAAATTTTATTTCGTACTTATTTTTAAAAAAGTACGAAAGAAGATAAAAGCATGTAGATCAAGTAAAGAATATTTTCTAATTCCATTTCTGTAGCACGAAACGTTCTTGAACCAAGTTTCAATTTTTAACAAAACTTTGAAAACAAATAGCGCTTTGTTTATTTATAGCGTCTATAAATTGTTAAAAAAAAAATAGTAATACATTTTTCAAAAAAAATTCCTTCCTGGAGAATATATCGAAGAAGATTGTGTAAATTCAGACCGATCGGTTTACCGAGAAATCGAAATCACTGACTATAGAAACGCTGTTTTGAGAAAAACACTTGCAAAGTTCTTCGGCTTCCTTTGATGCTTTAAACTGTAACTTGAGCATACAAATATGTACATGTATAGCTCCGAAAATATTTATAGGATTGAGTTTTTTTAAAGGACATGTACATATGTATGTATTTAGGATAACAAAAATTTTATTTTTTATTTTTTGGAAAATTTGAACTGCGTAAAACCCTTTAAGTCAGATTTTAATAATAAAAAAAAGTTATGTGATGAGTGCCTACTATAATACTCTTTAAAAAGGTCACGCAAGGTGTGTCGCAATGTAAAAAACAAGATCTTTTAAAATTATGTGGTCATAATTACCAACGTAAAATTAATAAATTTTTAAGAATTTATATATATTTTTTTTAAATTCCGATTTTTGTGTTGGTTTTATACAATTTTATTGCAAAAGATAAAGTTAATTCATTTGATTTTGCCGATTTTTTTCTTTTTCTATCTTTTTCATGTATACACCACGCATCTGTAAAATAATCACAAAAATCCGTAACAATGTTTAAAAATATGTATGTCATCATGCCAGACGTCGTTAAATTATTGTGAGCCACCGAGATGCATCTATAGCCGATTCACCTTTAAATATGACTTGCTGTCTATTTAAACAACAAATCTTTCTTCGATAGCGTCAACTATGATATTATTCCGGCATAATCAGCATAGATAACCACGATGTCAAATCAAGAAATTACAAACTTAAAATTGTTTCTGTGTAATTGTAGTATATTATTATTCTGACACGTTAATGTTCATTAATAAACGAAGATAACCCTGTGAAAATCCAAGTTCTTGATTTAAGCCCAGAAAATATACGTGTTGATTATATTTAAAGATGATATTGTCAAAAATATGCTCAAAATAATATATCTATATATAATAATGCGTGAAACAAGCATTGTGGTGGATTCACTTAAAACTTTAATGAAAAAGAAAATTAAATTGTGTTTATAAACTTATTTTTGAGTTATTGTTGAATATTATATTAAGAGTATTCTATAATATAAAATATAAACATAAATATGCAAGCTTACAAATATTTAAGTCACAGATCATTCCATTGTACTTATACAAAAATGTAGTTATTGTACGTATATGTTTTATTTAAAAGTATCTATTTACATTGAGGATCCTATTTATCTTTGATTAATTTTTGTTTTAAAAACATTTTTAAAAAGATATGAAAGCTGTGCATAGACAAAACCTGAGAAAAAAAATACCCTTGCAGAGTGTTATAATTGAGTTTGTCCTAAAACGTCCAATGCAGTGAAGGAAAAAATGATACTCTTTTAAAGGAAATTGGGATTTAATTGCGATCACCTTCCGAGTCAACATAAATAGAACACATTTTCTGTTTATTTAAATGCAAAAAAGTCGTTGAGTTTTAATGGATGATGATGTGAAGATATATTTTACTCTTAGTGAGTAATGGCCTATGTATGTAGGAATGGCTGGGATCTGAACACTCGTAATTGGCATATGTATACCCTTGATGGACTTAAATTTGTACTAACGAATTTTAAAATTTTTTATTAAAATCGGTCAACTAATCTTTTATCTGTCATATACCTGTCATTTTATAATTTCTTTGAGATTTATTTTGTAAGAAATGGGTTCGTTTACATATAACAATTATTATTGGTCGTTTATTTCCAACAATTCTCGCGAAATTTGGGAGTTCAATATAATATTAAATTTGCAAGGGTATATAAGCTTCGGTTCTGCCCGAAGCGTGCTTGTCCTTTTGTTTATATTTGTGAATCGGCGAATCTTGTTAAAAATAAATTGTTACTGTTTATTTATATATAAATTAAATTTTCGAAAATTTAAAAAGTTAAATTGGTTTACAATAAACATTCATTCCGAAAACTGTTGTCAACAATATAAATTTAACGTTAATAATAAAGCTACGCTTCATAAACACTATTTACTGTTTTATATTCAATTGGCTGAATAAATATCTATTTTCAGTATAGGAAAATATAAAAAGAGATTCTAGCATCACTTCACATATGTTGGAATTCGTCAATTATTCTCCTTAAACTTTTTATACTCGGTACTCGTAGAGTACAAGGTTATATTGTATTCATGTGTATGTATGTAATATAAAGATGGAATCTTCCGACCGCATAAAGTAAATATATTTTTGATAACCATCAGCAGCTAAGTCGATAAAGACATGTTCGTCTGTACGTCCTTCCGTTTGTCCGTATGAATGCGTGGATCTCAGAGACTATAAGAGGTACAGCTATAGGATTCGGCGTAAGATTCCTTACTACTGGTAAGGAATTCCATTTCTATAATACCAACGCAGTTCAAGGTTGGAAACCCCCTTCCGCCCCTTAAAATCGAATATTTCTTTAGCGACATGTAAAGGAAGATATTTCAAAAAACTTTTGATGTGAAACTATTTCATTAGTTAATTTATATCTGGAAAATAAAATTCAGCCAAATCGGGCGATTTTAAGAGGAGGACTTTTATTTACCACTTCCCATACAAAAGTGTTAAAATTGTGAACGTATGGATATTATCGACTATAGAAAATAGAACTGTCCGATTTGGAACTTGGACTCGTATGGTATTCTTGCAGAACATGTTTGTGTCAATTTCCACACCTACTTCCGCCCCCAAACGGAAATCTCGTTATAGCGCCAGTTCTTACATAGCGCCAGTAAGGACTTATACTCTTTCTATTCCGCTTCCCTTATGAATTGCTTCAGTGGTTTTATTAGTGGACGAGAGGAGAACTGCGTAAAATATATTCGGGAAACTTAAATATAGCCGAATATGGTACAGAAAAAAAAAACAATTTGTTTGTTTCTTAAAAGTATTTATTTGAGAATATCTTGCATTCAAGATATACATGTATATACATGTATGTTTTTTATAAAATAATATTTGGATACTACAATCGGGTGGGCTTTTTTTATTTTTGTTTTTTTTTGTTAACGTTTAAAACGTAAAACATTGATTTATGTTATTCAAACAATGTCCCTGACTATTTTCAATAGGTTTTTTTATGGATAAAAATAACTTGCGTACAAACTTTTCATTGTTGTAAATTGTTGTCATTGTTTTCATTTAGACTATGAGTCAAAAGTCTGGGGACAATCGATTGCATTTTTCATATTATAACTCTCTCGCTCCACCGACGAACAGTATTTTCTGTTCTCCTTTGCTCCTTTCCGGACCGTTCTTCTTTGAGAGACGATTAAAAGGTAATTTCCGCATGTGAAAGTCCGTGGGGCGTTAAAAATAGGGAGTTTATTAAACAAAAAAGTACATTAATTTTATGGTATTAAGATAGTTTGAAACTAAATTAAGTAAACATTTTTACAATTTATTTAAAGCAAACGACAGAGTTCAATAAATAAAACAAACCCTAAACGCTCTGTTAATTGTTAATTGTTTTCATTCAAAAAGTTACACAACTTAATATATGAAAAGATCGTATATTAATGAAAATACCTTTTACATTGACTTCTTCGGTCAATCGGTCCTTAATAAAAAGTTTTTTTGTGAACAGAGTGTGCGTTACGACTAGACATTGCGGAGCTAACCGAAGATAGGCCCGTTTTTTCAGTAAAGTTCCGACATAAAACTAGATATAAAAAACGGTTAACAGTAATTATTAATAGAAAACTAAACAATGTATGTATATTTATTGTTGGATTTTTAAAAAATGCCATTTATATAAATTTTGTTTGTGTTAGTGTTGCCACAACGTGGCGAATAAATTCGAATAAATCGAAAACAAAATGGCGGTTGTGCAGCATTTCTTCGTAGGCCCTCTTTTTTTTTAAGGGGGTCCATGGCCGGACACCTAAAGTCCTTAATTTTCAGTGTAGAACAAAAAATCAAGTTTCGTTAGTTTCTATACTTCAACAGCTATCGACACACGTAGGATTTTTCGATATATTACCTGTGAGGCATCGCCGCAGAATGGGAAATTTCGACACTTAGTTTGCCGGACTCAATCTTATCTGTTATTTGTTATATCTGTTATTTTTATACCCTTGCAGAGGGTATTATAATTTTTTTCCAAAAGTGTGCAACGCAGTGAAGGAGGCATCTCCGACCCTATAAAGTATATATATTCTTGATCAGGATCACTTCCTGAGTTGATATGAGCATGTCCGTCTGTCCGTCTGTCTGTCTGTCCGTCTGTCTGTTTCTACGCAAACTAGTCTCTCAGTTTTAAAGTTTTTGCACACACTCTTCTTTCCTTTGCACGCAGTTTATAAGTCGGAACGGCCCGGATCGGCCGACTATATCCTATAGCTGCCATATAGCTGAACGATCGGAAATGGTATAACTTCGGTGTTTTTTGGGAAGAAGCTTTGGAATTTTTTTAGATTTTGTATTGTAATAAATTGGATTATATATTCATATTCCCATAAGGATCGGCCAACTGTATCCGATGTTTGCGATGTATATCCGGTTTTAACTGCTAGGGTGTATAAACTTCGTCTCCGCCCGAAAATAGCTTTCCTTTCTTTTTTTTTTTTTTTAATTGTTTTTTTTTCGCGGTCTTTCAGCAATGGCTAAGGAACAGAGGACTAAAGTTTCGAGTCCTTCTATTAGAAATGTTAAATTTTAAACGTGTTAGTAAATCCTGGCTATCTACATCCCCGTTAATAAGGTTATGCAGAAAAACTACACCGAGCATTGTCCTACGATTTCTTAAGCTAGGTAAGTTTATAAGTAAAAGTCTGCTACTGTAGGATGGAGGCTGAAGATTTGCCTCCCAGTATAGACCTCAAAGTGCAAATAATAAAAAGTTCTTTTGTACGGATTCTATGCGGTCCTTATTTACTCCATATTGGGGACTCCAGACACATGAACCGTACTCCAGTATAGGACGGACCAAAGAAATGAATAGTGTTTTGGTTATATAGGGGTCATTAAATTCTTTTGACCACCTTTTGATAAAACCAAGGACTCCTTTAGTCTTATTAACCATTAAGGAAATATGGTCGGCAAATTTAAGTTTGATGTCTAATAGGATGCCGAGATCATTAACCTGGGTTAATTTTTCTAAGGCAATCCCATTAATAGAATAAGTAGCTTGCAGAGGGCAAGAACGATAAAAAGACATATGTTTGCATTTAGATCCATTAAGTATTAGATCATTAGCTAAACACCATTTTTGAAAGTTATCAAGGTCAGACTGAAGACTGCATTGGGCAGAGATGGATTTGTGATTTGTGTGATGGATCGAAATCGAACTACCGAACTGAGCGGACGTGCTTTGTCCGAGCTCCGGGAAAACTTCACTTCGCTTATATTTTCGCCAATATAAGCGAAAAGACACTGAAATACAATTTATTAAAAGCGACAGACAAGCTTTTTTTTTTTTTTATAACAGTTGTAATGTGCTAAACCAAAACTAGTGCATTGTTGAAAAAAAAAAATACGTACCACGCAATGAGCTCATTGAGCAACGACCAAAAGAACGAGCGTAGAAGTTCAGTGAACCAAAGAAACGGCTTCTACTCTTACTTTTCAACCCGCGATACCGAAGTGGAAAAATCGGCGCTTAAAAGCAACCCGGCTTTACTGACCGCTGAGACCCAAAGGGCACGGTCTTGCTCACCCGCTCTGCTCACTCCGACTCCCGCGTCATGGAGTTCGCAGTGTAAAACCCCCCCTCCAATATCGGAAACAAATTTCGCACCAACAAAAAGCAGCGCTACAACTTCTGCAACAACAGCGAAAACCCCTGCAACTCAGAGTACCACGACGTCAACGACTACAGCGAGTACAAAAACAACAACCTCGGAAAGTGCCAAAGCGGCAACGGCCACACAGACTGGAATGGATCGCTACATCCAAATTAAGCGCAAGCTTAGCCCGCAGAGTAATCCGGCAGGCAACAAAACAAAAATTAACCGTGTCCTGAATAACGATAATGAACCAGACAGATCCACTACTAACAGATTTGCCCTACTGGCGGAGGCTGAGGAAAACCAACCAGCCCAAGACACCGCAAAAAAAACCCAAGCCCCCTCCAATCTATATTAGGGAAAAAAGCTCGAGTGCCCTGGTCAACAAAATTGCGTCGTTGATCGGGAACGGTGAAAACTTTCATGTTGTTCCGCTTATCAAAGGGAACATCCATGAAACAAAGGTGCAAACCAAGACTGAAGAGCACTTCCGAATCGTGTCCAAATATCTGGACACTGTACAGAAAAACTATTACACGTACCAGCTGAAAAGCAGTAAGGGCCTACAAGTGGTAGTAAAGGGAATAGAACCTGATGTTACCGCCGAGGAAATAAAAACCGCCCTTAAAGAAAAGGGCTTCGCCGCCAAGAATGTTATTAACATTTTAAATAAAGATAAAAAGCCACAACCCCTCTTCAAGGTCGAGCTCGAGCCTGAAAGCAGGTCGCTGAAGAAGAACGAAGTCCACCCAATCTACAACCTGCAATATCTTTTGCATCGGAAAATCACTGTTGAAGAGCCACATAAACGTAACGGTCCAGTGCAATGCACTAATTGTCAAGAGTATGAACACACAAGGTCTTACTGCACACTTCGGGCTGTCTGTGTAGTCTGCGGGGACGCCCACAAGTCCGCTTGCTGCACTACAAACAAGGACAGTACCGTGAAGAAATGTGGAAACTGCGGAGGCAGCCATACGCCAAACTATAGAGGATGTATTGTGTATAAGGAGTTAAAGAGTCGCATGCGTCAAGCGACCGCAACGCGCAACCAAAATCCACAGAATGCGTACGTTTCGTCAAAAACCACGCCAGACGTCTTCTTCGCCAAAGCTGCGAGATCCTCATTCGGTCCACTAAACACCACCAACGGCTTCTCCTATGCCGATGCTCTACGATCTGGAAGGGAAATTCCAATTCAGCCTAACTCTCAAAGCGCTCAACAGGCCCCAGAACAGCCACACAGCAAAACGGAAACTATGATGCTTACCCTCCAACAAAGTATGATGGAGCTTATGTCATTCATGAAAACGACCATGCAAACGCTTGTTCAAAACCAGAACATGGTGATACAGCTGCTCGTAGCACAACAGTCCAAATAATCTATGCAGGCGCTACGAATATCAATGTGGAACGCCAATGGTGTCTCACGGCATAAACTAGAATTGTCACAATTCTTGACCGAAAACCATATTGACGTTATGCTACTGGTGGAAACGCATCTTACAAGCAAATACAACTTTCATATAAGAGGCTACACAATCTACCGCACAGATCATCCAGATGGGAAAGCCCACGGCGGAACTGGAGTTCTAATCAGAGAACGAATTAAACACCATTTTCACAAAAGGTTTGCAACAAACTTCTTGCAGGCCACATCGATACAAATTCAGTCAAGCAACGGAATCCTTTCAATTGCTGCCGTTTACTGCCCTCCTCGCTTCTCAATCTCGGAAGGACAATTTATGGACTTCTACAATTCACTTGGGGATCGATTTATAGCCGCAGGAGACTACAACGCCAAACATACGCACTGGGGATCACGTCTAGTTACTCCCAAAGGAAGACAATTGTACAATGCAATTATAAATGTGAAAAATAAACTGGACTACGTTTCCCCTGGAAGTCCCACATACTGGCCAACAGACTCACGAAAGCTCCCAGACCTTATTGATTTTGCAGTGACAAAAAACATACCTCGCAATCTAATAAGTGCCAAAGCAGTCTCGGACTTATCATCAGACCACTCGCCTGTGCTTCTAACGCTTCTTCAAAGCCCAGAAATAACCGAACACCCCTTCAGTCTGACGACGACAAAAACAAACTGGCTAAAATACAAAAAGTACGTGAGTGCCCACATAGAACTCGCCCCGGATTTTAACATGGAATCGGACATCGACTACACTACGAGCGCCCTGGAAGAAGTACTCGTTGCGGCAGCTAAAATCTCTACTCCTCATAGGAAAGAAGTAGACCGAAACAAACACTTCAAATCTAATCAGCAAATCGAACAGCTCGTGCGAGAAAAGAGGCGCACGCGTCGTGATTGGCAAAACAGCAGATCACCAGCTTCAAAACAACGCCTTAAGGAAGCAACCCGATCACTCGACCAGGCTCTTCACCAACAGGAAGAAAATGCACAGCTGAGGTACATCCAGAATCTCTCGCCAACAAGCACAAAGTACCCCCTGTGGAGGGCCCACCCAAATCTTAGTGCCCCAATTGAAACGACCACCCCGATAAGAAACTCTTCGGGATGCTGGGCTCGCAGCAACGAAGACCGAGCTGAAACATTCGCCACACATCTCCAAAGTGTCTTCCAGCCTCAAATTCATTCCTCCTGCCAGTAATTCAGCCAGAGTCCCTAATTCCCCTCAGCCAGCCGCACCTCCATTCCGGCCGAACGAAATCGAAAAAGTCATAAGAGGGCTAAAACCAAAAAAGGCTCCCGGTGGTGACCTATTGACCCCAAAGATGCTGATCGAACTTCCAAAATGCGCTATAGAGGTCGTCTGCAAACTATTTAATGGAATCATTAATCTTGGCTATTTCCCAAAAAAGTGGAAGAAATCCATTATTATAATGATACCGAAGCCTGGAAAAGACCACACAATTCCGTCATCATACAGACCAATAAGCCTTCTATCTTGTTTGTCTAAATTGTTTAAAAAATGCGTGTTAACTCGCATAATACCACATCTGGAAGCTTGCAATATCATCCCGGCACACCAATTTGGCTTTCGAAGAAACCATGGAACCATCGAACAAGTGAACAGATTAACATCCGAAATATGCTCAGCCTTCGAACAGCGAGAATACTGCAGCGCTATTTTCCTCGACGTATCTCAAGCTTTCGACCGAGTTTGGCTCATCGGACTCATGCACAAAATTAAAACGTATTTGCCAACATCCACCCACAAGCTACTGGAATCATACCTCTTCAATAGGGTATTCTCAGTGAGATGCAACGCAGCTACTTCGGGCGACTACACCATCGAAGCTGGAGTTCCACAGGGAAGCGCACTCGGGCCGTGTCTATATGTTTTGTATACTGCGGATATTCCTACGAGCGCACAACTAACAACGTCAACGTTCGCCGATGATACCGCTATTCTTAGTCGCTCCAGATGCCCAACGCAGGCAACAACGCAATTGGCTAATCATCTCACAACAGTGGAAAGGTGGCTGTCCGACTGGCGCATTAAAATAAACGAACAAAAGTGTAAACATATAACGTTTACTCTTAATAGACAAACATGCCCTCCGCTTTTACTAAACGGTATGCAGATCCCTCAAGCTAACGACGTAACGTACCTTGGCGTTCACCTTGATAGACGACTTACCTGGCGTAAGCACATCGAATGCAAAAAGATGCATCTAAAACTGAAAGCCAGCAGCCTCCACTGGATCATAAACTCACGATCGCCACTGTGCCTGGACTACAAGTTACTACTGTACAATTCAGTCCTAAAGCCAATCTGGACGTATGGCTCTCAGCTGTGGGGGAACGCGAGCAGCAGCAACATAGACATCATACAGCGCGCACAATCAAAAATCCTGAGAACTATCACAGGGGCACCTTGGTATGTTCGCAACGAAAACATCCACCGGGAACTGGGCATCCTCGCAGTGAAAGACGAAATCCAGAAGCAAAAAGAGTCATACAAAGAAAAACTGTCTTCGCACCCAAATTTTCTCGCTCGGGGATTGACTCGGGTTTCTAGCGTATCCCGCCTTAGACGCAACGACCTCCCAACCCAGCAATCGATTTTTAGGGCCGTCTAACTCCGTATCAGTCAATATGACTGTTAGTTAAGTTAAAAATATAAGATTTGATACACCTCTTGTTAGTCTCGCAAAGAGAAGATTCAAGAAATAAAAGCAACGTTAAAAAAAAAACACAAAAAAAAAAAAATAGCTTTCCTTTCTTGTTTTTTTTTTTAATTGTTTTTTTTTCGCGGTCTTTCAGCAATGGCTACGGAACAGAGGACTAAAGTTTCGAGTCCTTCTATTAGAAATGTTAAATTTTAAACGTGTTAGTAAATCCTGGCTATCTACATCCCCGTTAATAAGGTTATGCAGAAAAACTACACCGAGCATTGTCCTACGATTTCTTAAGCTAGGTAAGTTTATAAGTAAAAGTCTGCTACTGTAGGATGGAGGCTGAAGATTTGCCTCCCAGTATAGACCTCAAAGTGCAAATAATAAAAAGTTCTTTTGTACGGATTCTATGCGGTCCTTATTTACTCCATATTGGGGACTCCAGACACATGAACCGTACTCCAGTATAGGACGGACCAAAGAAATGAATAGTGTTTTGGTTATATAGGGGTCATTAAATTCTTTTGACCACCTTTTGATAAAACCAAGGACTCCTTTAGTCTTATTAACCATTAAGGAAATATGGTCGGCAAATTTAAGTTTGATGTCTAATAGGATGCCGAGATCATTAACCTGGGTTAATTTTTCTAAGGCAATCCCATTAATAGAATAAGTAGCTTGCAGAGGGCAAGAACGATAAAAAGACATATGTTTGCATTTAGATCCATTAAGTATTAGATCATTAGCTAAACACCATTTTTGAAAGTTATCAAGGTCAGACTGAAGACTGCATTGGGCAGAGATGAATTTGTACTGAAGACAAAGCTTTACATCATCTGCATACATAAGAACTAGAGAGTTCGTTAAAGCAGGGGGCAGTCGTTTATAAAAAGCGTAAATAATAACGGGCCAAGATGACTTCCTTGAGGGACGCCGGATGTAGCACGGACCAGACGGGACTGAATGTTTTTAAATAAAACTCTTTGTGTCCTTCCATCTAGGTAGCTGAAGATCCACGTTAAGAGGTCTTTAGGAAAACCCACCATATTTAGTTTACTCAACAAGAGTGAGTGATTAACTAATTCAAATGCTTTGCTGAAGTCTGTGTAAATTACATCGGTTTGATATCCCTTAAAAAACCATCTATGACAAAGGATGTCAACTCCAAGTTTGTGGTGGTGGAGCGACGCTTAATAAAGCCATGCTGACAAGGAGTGATGATCGAAGAGCAAAGGTGTTGCAAATGAGGGGTAATTTATTTTTCAAATAACTTTGGAATTGCCGACAACTTAAAGATGCCTCTGTAGTTGGCAGCCTCGGACTTTTTCCCTTTTTTATGAAGGGGAATTATGAATGATTCCTTCCACTTAAGGGGAAAAATCGAGGTTTCCAAAGATAAGTTGAAAAGTCTTAGAAGAGGTTTGCACAGAGCCCTGGCAGAGTATTTTAGCACACAGCCTGGTGCCTGGCGGGGCCTGGCGAATAAATGGGTTTGACTTTTAGAAGATCAGATAGCAAGTTTTTCTCAGAGAAAAACGGACAGAAAATAAGACTTGCTGCTTGAATGTTATATGCGTAAGGCTGATCTGTCAATTTAGGCGGAGAATAATTTGAAAAAATTCTGCGAATAGATCGGCAATGGCCTGATTAGAGGTCGCAGAGGAATTTTCAAACGTAAGCAGGGGTGAAAAAGATACGTGCTTACGTTTAGTGTTTACAAAATTATAAAACTGCTTTGGATCCTGAGTAAATTGTATTCGGAAGCGGTCAATATAATTCCTATAATATTCAGCATTATGCACGGTAAAATACGACCAAGCTAGTAAGTATCTTGAAAAATCAACACTACTGCAGGTTTTTTCATATTTTAGTAAGAGCTTTAATTTTAATATTTTTTAGGTTAGTGAGGCACCTTGTATACCAAGGAGGATTCGTTGAAGTGGACGGATATTTCCATGGCACACAGAAGTCAAAAAATTTCTTTAAAGTACAGTAAAATTTTTCTTAAGTGACGTTAAGATCAGTGCATGCCAGAATATCGGACCAATCGTATGTATCGATAAGGCTATTAAGTTTCTGAAAGTCAGCGAAGCAGCGAATCT
Source organism: Drosophila bipectinata (assembly GCF_030179905.1). Classification (NCBI taxonomy): domain Eukaryota; kingdom Metazoa; phylum Arthropoda; class Insecta; order Diptera; family Drosophilidae; genus Drosophila; species Drosophila bipectinata. Next base: position 7,137,339 of record NC_091735.1, on the reverse strand, counting down.
TATTTGCCACGCATAGAGACATCTGATCGATACCAGGAATAGTTTTGATAGAGACCTCCAGCGTGGGGTGATATGGATCCTCTGCGGTACCATCAGGATCAGATACAAAACATAAGTCTAAAAGCCGACCTAACGAATTTCTTACATGGTTAATCTGACCTAGGGACATGTCAAACATGCCCGCGGTGAAGTCATGGTGAGTGATAAGTGACAAAGATGGTGAGTTATCGACGTTGGACCACTTTAATTCTGGGATATTAAAGTCGCCCACCACTACGAGTTGGTCACGATTCGTCATAAGAATCAAGACGTATCGAATAGCGGACAAATGCTGCCAATATGTGGGCGGTTCAGACATAGGTGTTATATATGAACATGTAATGTATAAAGCTTTCACGGACATAGTGATTTTAACGCAAATAAATTCTATGTCACCAAACTCTTGGGATTTCACCTCTTCAGAAGCAAGAGTAGAGTCTACCGAAAGGAGGACTCCACCCCCCCTTCGCTGAGGTCGATCCCGTCTAAAAGTGGTGTACTTACTTGGAAAAACTTCGGAGCTAAAGGTCTCCGGCTTTAACCAAGTTTCTGTAAAGGCTATAATATGGGATGCAAAGGAAAAACTATCAGAATATAGTTTAGGGAGTTTGCTACGGAGCCCCCTAGTGTTCTGATAGGTATAGTATCATCAGTATCAGTGTTAGTGACGATACTAGTTTTTTGGGTTAGTGGCCAAAGAAGAGGTGGAAGGTTGTTGTTCTTGGGCGAAAAGATTTTCTGGCCAAAAACTGGAAGAACAAATCGTCTTGAACATCAGCGCGGGCACACGAATCTTGAAAGAAGACGTGCGCCGTGTATAATTATATTTAAATTTAGTTATGTCCTCCAACTTTATATCGGCTGTTGTTTTGACTTTGATATAAGCCGAGATATCCATCTCTGAAGTATCAGGTGCAAGCCGAGAAACAAATATATGTTTAGATGGAGGAATCACCTGTAAGGGTTTTGGTGTCGCAGGTACGAGAACTGCAGCATCAGTCGGTGCTGGTGGTCCGGACTTTGGAATACCCTTTTGGGTGACCCTGACGGGGGTTTCATTTAATAGGACCTGTGGTATCACTTGAAGGGATACCACAGAGGACATTTGCTTAGACAATTGCTCATTTTCCTTGAGAAATTCGGTCGGCGAATTGATCTCAGTTCTAGCCCTTGGGGTGGCCACAGATATGAGCGGCTGCGTTATTGACGGCTGAGTAGACTGAGGCGGATCACAAACAGCAGATTTTTTACGCTTAGGAGACTCTGTTAGTAGCTGAAGGCTGCTAAACTGAGTGTCAAGCGCACAGACTTGGTCATTGACTTTACGAAAACCAGTGATTAACTCTTTAAATCCATTTTTGGTCTGTCTCATGACCGACCTAATTTCGCCTTGGACAGCACGACAATTTTCACAACAATAGTGTATACCAGATCTACGGGAAATGGCATCCGAAACTGAGGCAGTGAACCCGGCACACTTGGCGCGTACTACGTTTTCACATAGCCAGCAATGGATGGTAGGCTGGGATATGGAAATTGTCTTGTTACAAGACTTCATAGTGCAGACAAGTTTAAATTCCATTTTTTTTATTAAATAAAACAAAGTTAATATATAAAAAGTTAAAGAACACTATACCTTGAACCACTGTGCCAAATAGGAAGCCGAAGCGGGAGCTTTGGAGAGTGCAAAAAAAAATTCAAAAATAGAGATAAGCCGGGGAAGAAGCAGAGCTGAGCTATGCTTGGAATTGAAATTATTCAAATTATTAATTCTACTCCAAATATACATTGCACTCGCGAAGCGATACGGTTTAAGCTTAAGATTCTTAAGATTCAGAATATATTCAATTCACAAAATGAGTAAACACCGGTTTACTAATATTTATCATAAACGCAGTGCGCACAAAAAAATCACGACCGTTCGCTTAAAAGAAAGAGAGGGAAGGTCATACGTTTCGTCATAAACGTATCGAAAGTTGGCAAAGGATAATTTTCGCGCCGGATGGCTTTGTTTCCCCGTCGCATATCAAGATATACTTGAACCCCATCGTCCTTGATAGCGATTACGACTGGAGAGGTCCAAGAGATTTCTCATGGGTTGTTGTACCGGGACTACCTACTCGTCAACGGAGAGCTTAATTGTGACATTGTCCCATTTGGGAAATGGAACAGCCTTCTCAACTGGATTAATGTCTAACCCAAGTTTTAGAACGTTGAGTTCGATGGCTGTGACGCGTCTCAACAGTTTTTTTTTACCCTTTTCGATTACGTAAAACGTAGCAATCAGTTCTGGATTATTCTGTACGGAAATCGGGGCTTCGAAAACCTGCAGCACTTTGAGTAAACTGTTGGATGCGTAAGCGCGAAACGGGTTTGCAGATTCCACCCGAGGGTTAAACATTATTGTTCTTGTTCCACAAAGTTTCTGCCAATCTGACTGACTTATCCGGTTGTATTTCGAGCCTGAGTCAATAATCATATCGACTGTATCGCCACCAATTTTACAAGGGATTTCTGCCTTCTGTAGTGTCTTTTCTCCAACTTGAAATGAACCGGTATCCATGGAGCTAACAGTCTTAATGCCAATATTACCAGATATAGCCTTTATTGTCGAATCTTCAGTGCGTCTTCGTTTTTTAACCGCTCACACCTCGCTGAACAAATTTTTTAATGCTGATTGGCTTGTCCTGGTAAGTCAGACTGCGTCAGTCTGTTCACCAGTTCGTCTATATTACAGGTCCCTATAACCTCCTGCAATGTGAATTCCTTTTCGAGTAGATTTTTTTTTGAGTCTACCGAAGTCTACACATCAATGATCTTGTCCTTCAAGCAGTTCTCCTCGATTTTATCCTTAGTCTCACCGAATGAACATTTAACTATTTGGCTGCGCAGCCTGGTTAGGAACTCTGTGAAACCTTCTCCTTCTAGCGGCATCATGGTTCTAAACAGAAGTCTTTCAAACAAGTTCCACTGCGGCGAAAAATATGCCTTCAGCTTAATGATGGGGGGTGTGAAACATCGTTCTTCTTCTCCTCGTCAAACGGAATTAAGGCTCCTGGAGTGTTGTAAACTACTGCTTGAAGCTGAGATCCGCCGAAATTCAGAAGCTTGTTTCTCTTCTTATAAGCTGAGGTAATCTCCTCCGTATCTATATAGATCTCAAATGCGTGCAACCACGCCTCCGCCATAGCGTTTGTCCATTGCCTGGCACAGAAATGGTTTGAGATCAGTCTTGATTATATTTAACTGGAAAGAAAAATGATTTTATGATTTCAAGAATTATGATCATAACAAAACAAAAAAAAAGGCTTAAAATCCGAATGATTCTTGGTCAATTTATGTCATTTTCTCTTCAAATAATTTTCATTCATTGAATTACGAGTGTTTTTTTTTTTAGCTTAACCTTTATTTCGCTCTTCTATTATTTTTTCCTTTTGTTTTATTATTACGCAGCAGCTGCAATTTAATCGGCTGACGCTGACATTGTATAAAATCTCCTTTCTTAGGACCAATTTTCTTCTTTCGAAATTAATTCTTTTATTTCCCTTCTTCTCTTTCCTTTAAAATAGACTTTGGTTATGCAGTAGCCGCAATTTAATCAGCTGACACCGTACAAGTTTTATTTTACTTACGTTTTATTGCCTTGCACGCCACTTCAATCATTATATACCCATTTATGTACATCTGTATGTACATGTGTACCGGCACACTTTGGGTATTGGCGTGTTTCTCGCAAATGAAACGTTTTTTTTTTTTTTTTACTTTTGTTTACGCTCAAGTTCTTAGAGTTCGAAGCGGTACTTTTCTTGCTCTTCTTGTCACTTTGCACGTTTGATTTTGAGACTCCTGTGAACTCGTCTTTTTCAAAATTCTCAATGCTTTGGGTAACTTATTACTATGCATATTTTTTTACTCGTCGCCAGTGCACTATAGGCCGGATGACCACTTTTTCTGGCCAAAAAGCCATATTTCGAAAGTTCTTATAATTAAGATTTTATGACGTGATTATATTAGTATAATATCAGACTTAAATATTACGTAACAGAAATTTTAATAGAGGCACGCTCCGTTAAGTTATCTGCTTTCAAAAACAGCTGTTCGGAGTGTCGTGATCACGTGCGCTTGTTATCGGAAAAAAGAGTTCGTTTAAAGCTAATAAAAAAGGCACTAAACTTAGTAATTTTAAAAAAAGTTGTTATGGCATCGAAAGGGAGTGGTTTTTACTATATGTTTGCGATTCTCAAATGTTGGATTGTTTGTGATTGTCCCTGTAATTGAGTGTTTTTAACAGAGCTTTTGTGTGTGTTAATGAATAACAATAACCAATGTTTAGTTAGAGATATAAACGGTCTTTTAGCTAGTTTGACCCTAATATTTATACTGGATTGAAGGTAATTCAATCTTGTTCATATAAATGTAATATAAAAGTGCCCTTTTGCGCACTTTCTGCGTAATTCACTTTTTAAGGTCACAACCTCAGGCTCGCCAACATGGAGTTGTTCGATGTTTGGAGATCTGCTGCGACCAAATGTGCGAAAGAGATCGCAATATTGGCTAGATACAAAGTTTCTATAGCTGGTTCTGTATTTGAAGCCGAGAAAAAGCATGCGAGAACAAGCAGTCGAAGCAACAGTTTAATCTGTGGAATGATCTGTGGAATATGTCCTCCACAGATCATCAGACCATATAATATCATCGGTTAACCTAGCCAACCGTATCAAACAAAAAAACAGATTGCTTATTCCAAAAGAAGTATTAGAATTGCTCGACAGTCCCTTGGGGAGCGCTGATGATCAGTTTGAAAATATTGAAGACGATCCACTTGAGATCAGGGATATGGAACTTGAGACCGAAGAAGATGTTGATTAGGTGCGCATGTGAAACAGTTTAGATTATATTTTACCTGTCAGGCCTTTTTAATAATAATTACTTTAAACGGTTCGGGCGCAGCAACTGTAGAAAACATGTCCATAGTTCCTGCCAGAAAGTGTGGGTGACACGCCATTTTATAAAAAATATGTTCCTTAGCTTACTAAGAACCCAAATCAAAAAACAGAGCCCAAATATTTTGTTTCGTTTAGAAGTTATTAATTTTGGCCAGAAAAAGTGGTTATCCGGCCTATAGTGCAGTGTAACAACGCTATTACACCCCATTTTAATCACAACAAAGATGTTAATATAGGTTGGCACAAAAAGTGCCACTTTTATTGGACCGACTCCGTCGGCCTCTATCAAACAATTAATTCCCTTCTCCGCCCGGCAAGAAAAGGCAAGATATGCAAAATGTAAATGACTCTAGTACTTAGTACGAAAAAGTGCAGAATGAGACTAAATTACATGGATTCAGAAAAGGACAAACTAAACATTTGGACTTACACCGAAATAATGCGTTGCTCCAACTTTCTGTCTTCAAAAACACGAAAGTTGGGTCATTTCCGATTGTTCAGTTTTATGGGAGCTATAGGAAATAGTCGGCCGATCCTTATGAAATTTGGTATGTCATATTATTTTGCCAAAAATATCATTCGTAATCTGAATCTGAACTTTCTCTTAAAACACCAAAGTTTTAGCATTTTTGATCAATCAGTTTTATTGCAGCTACAGGATATAGTCTACCGATCTCGACCGTTCCGACTATATATTACGTAAAAAGGAAAGAAAGGTGTGTGCAAAGTTTCAAGTCGATAGCTTTAAAACTGAGAGACTCGTTTGCGTAGAAACAGACAGACGGACATGCTCATATCAACTCAGAAGGTGATCCTGATCGAAAATATTTATACTTTATAGGGTCGGAGATGTCTTCTTCACTGTGTTGCACACATGTAATGGGTAACCGTTTGTAGGCAAGATGTTGGGGTGCTCGGATATGGCCGCACGTATGATTTCCGGCTACTGGCTTGTCAAAAGAGGGGGTTATGGTATATTGCCATATCCCGAGGCCTACTGGCTTATTATAATAAAGAAACGTCCAAGACGAACCAAAAACGAGCTATGACAATATACAGGACAACACTAATTCGGGGTCAATCGGGTGAAATCCGCTGCTGGTGTTGCGGCTCCTGTTGTGCCCACCCAACCTTGGCAACATACCATAATTTCCTCCCATAAAAATAGGATGGCCCCTTGAAGGTGTTATTTTTTTTATTTTATTTTTTTTTTTTTTCGCGGTCTTTCAGAATTTGGAAATGGCTTGTGCATCAATAAGAGCATCAGCTAGCATTCCTGTATTCATCATAAAGCTTAGAGGCCCAGACGACCGAGGGGTGCTCGAGAAACGATTTGTTAGTACATATTAAGCTAATTGAAATTTGTTAAGCTAAGAGGAGTTAGTAAGGAAATTTAAAATTCTATATTTTAAATTAGAGGGACAGGAAAGAGATGTAATAGAGTAGAGACCATTGTAGTTCGAACATAATACCCTAAAAGGGTCATGCAGTGCATATGTCGAACTACAACGGCTAAGGAACTGAGGACTAAAGTTTCGAGTCCTTCTATTAGGAATGTTGAAATTTAAGCGTCTTAGTAAATGCTGGCTATCTACATCCCCGTTAATAAGGTTATGCAGAAAAACTACACCGAGCATTGTCCTACGATTTGTTAAGCTAGGTAAGTTAATAAGTAAAAGTCTGCTACTGTAGGATGGAAGCTGAAGATTTGCATCCCAGTATAGACCTCTAAGTGCAAATATTAAAAAGTTCTTTTGTACGGATTCTATGCGGTCCTTATGTACTCCATATTGGGGACTCCAGACACATGAACCGTACTCTAGTATAGGACGGACCAAAGAAATGAATAGTGTTTTGGTTATATAGGGGTCATTAAATTCTTTTGACCACCTTTTAATAAAACCAAGGACTCCTTTAGCCTTATTAACCATTAAGGAAATATGGTCGGCAAATTTAAGTTTTATGTCTAATAGGATGCCGAGATCATTAACCTGGGTTAATTTTTCTAAGGCAATCCCATTAATGGAATACGTAGCTTGCAGAGGGCAAGAACGATAAAAAGACATATGCTTGCATTTTGATCCATTAAGTATTAGATCATTAGCTAAACACCATTTTTGAAAGTTATCAAGGTCAGACTGAAGACTGCATTGGGCAGAGATGGATTTATACTGAAGACAAAGCTTTACATCATCTGCATACATAAGAACTAGAGAGTTCGTTAAAGCAGGGGGCAGTCGTTTATAAAAAGCGTAAATAATAACGGGCCAAGATGACTTCCTTGAGGGACGCCGGATGTAGCACGGACCAGACGGGACTGTATGTTTTTAAATAAGACTCTTTGTGTCCTTCCATCTAGGTAGCTGGAGATCCACGTTAAGAGGTCTTTAGGAAAACCCAGCATATTCAGTTTACTCAACAAAAGTGAGTGATTAACTGAATCAAATGCTTTGCTGAAGTCTGTGTAAATTACATCGGTTTGATATCCCTTACAAAAGCCGTCTATGACAAAGGATGTAACTCCAATAAGTTTGTGGTGGTGGAGCGACGCTTAATAAAGCCATGCTGACAAGGAGTGATAATCGAAGAGCAAAGGTGTTGCAAATGAGGGGTAATTAATTTTTCAAATAACTTTGGAATTGCCGACAACTTAGAGATGCCTCTGTAGTTGGCAGCCTCGGACTTTTTCCCTTTTTTATGTAGGGGAATTATAAATGATTCCTTCCACTTAAGGGGAAAAATCGAGGTTTCCAAAGATAAGTTGAAAAGTCTTAGAAAAGGTTTGCACAGAGCCCTGGCGCAGTATTTTAGCACACACCCTGGTACTCCGTCGGGGCCTGGCGAATAAATGGGTTTTACCATTAAAAGACCAGATAATAAGTTGTTCTCAGAAAAAAACGGACAAAAAATAAGATTTGCTGCTTGAATGTTATATGCGTAAGGCTGATAAGTCAATTTAGGAGGAGAATAAGTTGTTTGAAAAAATTCTGCGAATAGATCGGCAATGGCCTGATCCGAAGTCGCAGAAGAATTTTCAAACGTAAGCAGGGGTGAAAAAGATACGCTTAGTGTTTACAAAATTATAAAACTGCTTTGGATCCTGAGTAAATTGAATCCGGCAGCGGTCAATATAATTCCTATAACATTCAGCGTTATGCACGGTAAAATTCGACCGAGCTAGTAGGTATCTTGAGAAATCAACACTACTGCAGGTTTTTTTATATTTAAGTAAAAGGTTATTTTTTTTATTTTTTAGGTTAGTGAGGCACCTTGTATACCAAGGAGGATTTGTTGAAGCGGACGGATGTTTCCAAGGCACACATGAGTCAAAAAATGTATTTAAAGTAAAATAAAATTTTTCTAAAGTGACATTAAGATCAGTGCACGCCAGAATATCAGACCAGTCAAATGTATCAATAAGGCTATTATGTTTCTGAAAATCAGCTTTACGGAAACAGCGAATCTTATTTACCACGCTCGGAGACATCTGATCGATACCAGGAGTGGTTTCGATTGAGACCTCCAGCGTGGGGTGATATGGATCCTCTGGGGTTGAAAGGGGAAAAGCTCTGGAGAGAGCGGTACCATCCGGATCAGATACAAAACATAAGTCTAAGAGCCGACCTAGCGAATTTCTAACATGATTGATCTGACCTAGGGACATGTCAAACATGCCCGCGGTGAAGTCATGGTGAGTGATAAGTGACAAAGATGGTGAGTTATCGACGTTGGACCACTTTAATTCTGGGATATTAAAGTCGCCCACCACTACGAGTTGGTCACGATCCGTCATAAGATTAGAGACGTATCGAATAGCGGACAAATGCTGCCAATATGTGGGCGGTTCAGACATAGGAGGTATATATGAACATGTAATGTATAAAGCTTTCACGGACATAGTGATTTTAACGCAAATAAATTCTATGTCACCAAACTCTTGGGATTTCACCTCTTCAGAAGCTAAAGTAGAGTCTACCGAAATGAGGACTCCACCTCCTCTTCGCTGAGATCGATCCCGTCTAAAAGTGGTGTACTTACTTGGAAAAACTTCGGAGCTAAAGATCTCCGGATTTAACCAAGTTTCTGTAAATGCTATTATATGGGATGCAAAGAAAGAACTATCAGAATATAGCTTGGGGAGTTTGCTACGTAGCCCCCTAGTATTCTGATAGGTAAGAGTTAGTGAGGAAATTATTTTTTTGGGTTAGTGGCCAAAGAAGAGGTGGAGGGTTGGTCAGTGGTTCCGATATTGGGAAGTCTCACTCCCACTGGTTTGTTAACTTTTTTTTTACGGAACTAGGCTGATGTTCTTGGACGAAAAGATTCTCTGGCCAAAAACTGGGAGAACAAATCGTCTTGAACATCAGCGCGGGCACACGAATCTTGAAAGAAGACGTGCGCCTTGTATAATTATATTTAAATTTTTGTATGTCCTCCACCTTTATATCGGCTTTAGTTTTGGATTTGATATAAGCCGAGATATCAATCTCTGAAGTATCAGGGGCAAGCCGAGAAACAAATATATGTTTCGATGGAGGAATCACCTGTAAGGGTTTTGGTGTCGCAGGTACGAGAACTGCAGCATCAGTCGGAGCCGGTGGTCCGGACTGTGGAATACCCTTTTGGGTGACTCTAATGGGGGTTTCGTTCCCTAGGACCTGTGGCATCACTTGAAGGGATGCCATGGCGGACATATCGGACAATTGCTCATTATCCCTGAGAAATTCTGACGAATTTTTCTCAGTTAAGGCCCTTGGGGTGGCCAGAGATATAAGCGGCTGCATTAATGTCGGCTGAGCAGGCTGAGGCGGATCAGAAACAGCGGATTTCTTACGCTTAGGGGATTCATTTAACAGCTGAAGGCCACTAAATTGAGTGTCAAGCGCACAGAGCTGGTCATTGATTTTACGAAAACCAGTGATCAGCTCTTTAAATCCATTTTTGGTCTGTCTCATGAACGACCTCATTTCGCCTTGCACAGCACGACAATTTTCGCAACAATAATGTATCCCAGACCTACGGGAAATGGCATCCGAAACTGATGCAGTGAAACCGGCACACTTGGCGTGCACGACGTTTTCACATAACCAGCAATGGATACTAGGCTGGGATGTGGAAATTGTCTTGTTGCAAGACTTAATGGCACAGAATAGTTTAAATTCCATTTTATTTATTATTTTTTTTTTTTATTTAATAAGACAAAAATTAAAATTTTTAAAAAGTTAAAAAACACAATACCTTGAACCACTGTGCCAAACAAGAAGCCGAAGCGGGAGCTTTGAAAGAGTGCAAAAGAGAAATGCAGAAAATATAGATAAGCCGGGGAAGAAGCAGAGCTGAGCTATGCTTGGAATAGAATTTAGACAAATTTTTAATTCGATTCCAAATATACCACAGCACTCACGAAGCGATACGGTTTAGGCTTTAAGATTGTTATAATTCACAAGATTTAATTCACAAAGTATGTAAACACCGGTTTACCAATATTTGTCAAAAACGCAGTGCGCACAAAAAAAACACGACCGTTCGCTTGAAAGAAAGAGAGGGGAGTGAAGGAGTTATGGAAGGAGTTTCCTAGCGGAGATCAAAATTGAATTTTTCTTAAAAAAGTTATAAGGATTTTATTGTAATTTAAAAACAAATTTATTAACTAGCATATTAATAGTAATATAAATTATTAATCGCCAATTCAAAAAAAAATAATTCAAAACCAAACTAATCTCTTCACAAAATTTCCTAAAGGGCCTCTCGTTAACAGCATATATACACACATGCCAAATGAATGAATTTAAATTTCGTTAATATATTCTGTTACCGACCCTACGGGACCGTCAAGTGCGCTTTCACTTATCTTCAAGTTTTGCTCCATTCACAATAAAGGGAACTCTCAATAATTGTTTTATAAGCAATAATGGTAAACCAGGCAGGGATCCACGAAAGCGCTTTCCTGGGTGCGGCTGAAAAGGGAGCTTACAGACCGTTTAATTCGCCTCTTCCCATATGACGACCGTAACTGAATTCATTATCGACTTAGTCTTTTTCTGGGGGATTTTTTTTTCTTTTCAATTTTGTCCACTTCACATTATTGTGTTTCCTTATAGCTTATTTATGTAGAAAACTAGTGTCTAAGAGACCCTATCCTGCCTTGGCCTTAGATCGAATAACGAAACCTTACGTTTGGAGGGGATATACCGCCGCCGACCGCCGAGCTGAGAACCGCGTTTCCTACTAACGCTGCTCCTCTGTAAAGCGCTGCTCCTCCGTACTGTAAACACAATTGCAGCTGATGCTATCACCAAATAGGAAACCATTTATATAATCGCCACAGGGCAATGGAATAGAGCCACTTACCCTTCGAGATATAATCCTTGAATTTTTTTTTTCCTTTCACTCCCGAGGTTAAACCTCGACACCGCTAATTTCTGTCTGTTTTTTTCTACGCGAACTTGTCTCTCAGTTTTAAAGCTATCAACTTGAAACTTTGAACTCACCCTTTTTTCTCTTGCCATTTTCACTTTTTTGTATGGAAATGGCAATGATCACTTTTTTTACGAATTAGACGGGAATTTGATTTATCGAGATTTCTATTTAACGGGGCTCAAAAATGAAAGAGTCGAATGAACGGGTTTTTACATTTCATATCATGTTTACATATGTATTTAAGTTTATTAAAATTAAACAAACAATATAAGTATGTACATTCATTTGTACGTTTTTTAAATTAAAGGAAAATTAAACAATAACATAAAACTTTAACAAAAAATTAAACAATTAAGCAGAAACATTAAATTATAAAAAACGTATGAATTATAAAAAAATCAAGCTTTAAAGTAATTGGTAATTGGTAACCACTGCTTCCCTTAAAATCCACTATGTTCATAGATTTGGCAAAAAACTACGCTTTTTCTTTCAATAACTTTCCACCAATTACTTTGACGGCATTGTAAGCCACAAAAGTAGAGACTTTTCTACATTCGGGTATTCAGCATGTTTCTGTCATTTCAGTTTACTACTAGAGGATGCTTGCATTATAAACTCTTTTTTCTGTAGAATTGATGTTATTGTTGATGGAGCGACATCGAATTGTTTCGCTACCTGTCGAATTGTTTTTATGTTTCATTATCAATCGCTGAAATAATGTTTTGTTTTTGTGCGATTGATAAAGTCTTATGCGTACTTTATTGTGAAATAACGAGTTTTTTTCAAGGGGACAGAATTTTTTACGAGTTATCGCGATTTTTGATTTAGCGGGGTACGAATTATCGGGATTCGACTGTATGTCCGCAAATAATAATTCCAGAAGCTTGACAAGATCTCCTGCCGTAGAAGAGTCTACCGTGGCACCGTGGTGCTCACGTTGGATGGATGCCGGGGTTAGGACAGGTGGGACCTCCAAATCCACTGGCATCGAGGGTCATTGAGCAACAAAAATCCCCTAAACGGGAAAATAAACACTAAGCCAATGCAGGGAATGGCGTGGAGCTTAATATTTGCTCACCTCTATTTTATCAGTTGGGGTCAGCTAAGCCTATCGATATTTATAATTATTATAATATAATTATTATAATTATAATATTTATAATTTATAATTCAGCTATACATAGCTGAATTGGGTCAGATAAGTAAATAAGACCAGATGTTTTTTGTTTACTATTTTTTTTTGTAATTTTCAAATTATTCTTTTATTTATTTTTTTGTTTTGGGTTTGGTCTAACGAGCGACCCCTATATCACTGGTTTTATTTTGGTATTCATGCCTAAATAAAATCTGAAAAATGGTCGGCGAGTTGGAATTAGGCCTTCCAGATATCCTTAGTATGAAAATTGCTTAGATCCTTCCCCTTAAGGTCTTTCAATCTATAAATGGCAGAGCCAACTTTATGTTATATCCTAGCTTTGATGCCGATTTGCCCCAATTTATCATTAAAATTCGATGCCAAATTAGTAAGCTGAAATTTCGTTTGATAACCTTTTTCCCTATTTCAAACGATTTTGGTCTTGCTCTCAGATCGTAAGTCCTTCTATTTTTCGAGAATGCCCTTTTTAAATATTTCCCAATATCAGCACGAATGTTTGTAAATTCGTCTTCTGTATGTATATGTCCTGCTCCACCATTTCACAGATTTAACTTCCCAAGCAACGTGTAATCTTTTCCATGCGTTATGATTGTCTAACCAAACACAATACGATAAGGATCAGCTCCGGCTGATTGATGTATTGAGTTTCTCAATACGCGGTTTATGCTGGGCAGGATAATATCCCACTCTCTTTGATTACGAGTATGGCGTACATAAGTTCGAAGCGCTGCGTTAATGGAGCGATTGACTCGTTCGGCGGCATTAGCTTGAGGGGCGTTCGCCGCAGTGCAGATATGCTTAATACCATACTTAGTAAGAAATGCTGCAAACTCATGAGTTTTGAATTGCGATCCATTGTCACTTACACTGTATTCGGGAACTCCGAAACACGCAAAGATTTCATCCCTTAAGAAGTCGCTAATAATCTGGGACGAATACTTCCAAACTGGCTTGAGAAAAGTAAACTTGGAGAAGTGGTGAAGTATGATGAAAATACCTATATTACCTTTCTTCGAGCGTGAAAAGGCCCTATGAAATCTATATACAATCTTTGAAAAGGTCGTTCCCTGATGATTTGGCTTCCCACAGGTGGTCTTTGGCTATGATTTGCATACTTTGACACCCAACACAATTCACATTTTGCAATATATTGCCGAACGTTTGAAGCCATTCCTGGACAAAAGAAATTTCGTCGGAGCCGTTCCAAACATTTGGCTACGCCCCCATGTGCCGAAGAAGGTTGATCATGACTAGAGCGAATAACATACTCTCGCGGGGCGATTGGAACGTACAATTTCCAAACCTCATCCCTATTTTCAGTTGTGGAAAAGCGATTTCGCTGGTAAATAAAATTGTTGATAACCTGGAAATCGGGTAATCCGACTTTGATAAACTTGTCTTTTAGTGCCGTGTATTCTTTGGATTGAACGGCACTTCACGTTAAATCAATTGTTGGTGAAAGCTCTAACTCAGTTGCATTTCCCACATCCACTTCTTCGAAAGAACGAGAAAGCGCATCGGGAACTATATTTTGCGATCCCTTTCGATGTTCAATTTGAAAGGTGTATCGTTGTAATTTGAGTGCCCATCGGGCCAATCCACCACTAAGATCGGTCTGGTTCATTAACCTCCGTAAACTGGCATGATCAAGGATGCCTTTCGATGTACATTCGAAACTTCAAAACTGCCAAAACGACAGCCAAACACTCTATTTCGGTTACGGTATAATTACGCTGAGCGTTGTTCAATTTCTTTGACATGTACGCAATTGGTCTTTTTATGTTGTTGTCGTCTGACTGAGCGAATACCGCTGCAACTTCATGAAAAGATGCGTCATATTGGGCAATTAAAGGCTTTTCATAATTGGAGTGCATTAATAGAGGTACTGAACACAGTCGCTTTTTAATTTTTTCAAATGCGGATTGAGCTTGCTCATTCCATTTGAAAGCCTAAGAGCTATGTTAGTGAAAATATTATGGTGGAAAATTGGGATAAGAACCGCTGGTACCAACCAGTCATTCCCAAAAAACGCATTAGCTGTTTCTGAGTACTGGGAACGGGAAATTCGGCTACCGCTCTAACCTTCTCGGAGTTGGTTTGCAACGTTCCTTCTCCTACAATAAAACCCAAGTATTGTACTTATATCAAGCCCAATTGACTTTTTGCGACATTTATAGTTAACCCTGGCTTTCGAAGTTGGACAGCTACTTCAGTAAAGTGTTGCAGATGATCCTCAAATGTTAGAGATAGAACAAATAAGTCATCAAGGTAAACATGAGAACATGAGGTTTCATATTATATGGAATCACCATATCCATTAGTCTACAAAAAGTCTGTGGCGCATTGGACAATCCAAATGTCATACGTTTGAATTGATACAACGGTCAATTGGGGACTGTGAACGCTGTTTTTGCCCTTGATTGAGAATCTAATCCGATTTGCCGAATGGCATCTTTGAGATCAATTTTCGAAATACAGTGCACAGGTGGTAGTCGACTCAACAACCCTTCTAATATAGGCATCGGATATGCATCTTTCACGGTGACTGAGTTTAGTTTCCTTGCGTCTAGACAGAATCGAACCTTGTTTGGTTTTACTAACAGCGTAACTGGTGATGACCACGCTGATGAAGGTGCTTCTTCAAATACATCTATCAATTTCTTCACATAAAAGCCTTTCCCTGGCAGGAGACAACGGATAAAATCTCGGTTTGATAGGTTTGGCCTCCCCTGTGTCGATAGAATGTTATACTAGAGAAGTTTTCCCTAACCCGTCTACCTCAAAGAATTATTACCGATTTTAAACATTTCTCCGAAAGAGAAAGATGAGTTTTTTCTTTTTCTGTTTCCCCTTTCGTATGGCTTATCTCACTTATATTTCCCACCAAAGATAACGAAATTCCTAATTTCTTCGAGACATCCATTCCGCAAATAACATCCTGATTTATTGACGGTACTATTAGAAACTCTATTTTGTCATGTCTGGTGTTAAAAGTCAATGATACGGTGGTGACTCCAGCGATATTCTGCATTTGCCCATCGGCGGTTTTTACCTTCCCCTTTCGGGACTTAAAATTATTTTTATCCGCCAGTATGCTTTATGCTAAAGCACCACCTATTACACTTTTGTTGGCTCCGCTGTCCAGCAGAGCTAAATATGATTGACCTAATATGTGTATTTGTGAAAAGAATGAATGTCGTTATGCTTGTGTAAGAGTGATGAAATTACGACTTTTTTTTAGCTCCCGAACGTTTCTAAAATAATTTAGAATGCGCTCCGCGCACTTTCGCCGTCAGATAGCAGCTTGTCTACCGTATATGATTTAAAAAGAGGGAGTAAATTTGATAGGGATTAAGTAAAGTTCGTCTTTATCGAGTTCTGATTTGATTAATTTCGAGATTTGAAGAGGATATTCGCTTAATGGTTTTGACGAATATCCCGAGATCGGTTTTCCGACCCGGGATGACTGTTGAGGTCGGGGCGAGGTTGATGCACGATTTTTTAAGCAAACATGGATTTGGTTGTTCTTTCCTTTATTTAAACTCAAATCATGGCGTGCGAGAGTGAGAGAGCTAAAAAACTTCGTCGCTTTCCCTCGCCTCGTTAGCTTCACCTAGCGATCGCCATTTTTCCGAATATCGATAAGCTTACGTCTAGCGTTTTTCAAAACTTATTCTAAAAATTATTCAACACTAATTTTAACGATTTCATTTTTCAAATATAAACTTAATTCTATGACGGCGGTAACATTCCCTCCCCCGTAATTGATCCCGATCCGTGGTCAGTTACCATTCTCCAAGCCGACGTCCAGAACTGCTACCTTTGTTGCTGGTCTTTCTATAGCACCATGCTGCGTCTTGATTGTCACCCGCCGAACTTGTCCATCGTTGGCCATCATTGCGTCTGTCACGCGTCCTTTTAGCCACAGGTTCCTGGGAAGAAGCTCATCCACGTCTACGACGATGCTCCCGATGGTGATTGGAGGCACCTTCTCAAGCCAATTGGTGCGCCTGGTTAACACGGGTGCATATTCCTTAACCCATCGTTGCCAAAAGCGGTCTCCGAAGCGCTGAGTCTCGTTCCATCTACGCTTCAGATTCGTTCCCTCTTTTGACAGCGGCTTGTATCCGTTCGCTGATCCTAGCAGCAGGTGGTTTAAAGTCAATGCAGCGTCATCCTCGGAATCCAAACTTACGAACGTGAGAGGCCGCGAGTTGATTATAAATTGCGCCTCCATCAGTGCGTTTCTCAACCCCTCGTCGTTGAAAGAGTAACTTGGGCAAATGTTCTTCAAGATTCCTTTCGTTGTCCTGACGAGTCTCTTCCATGCTCCACCCATGTGCGGTGCTCCTGGTGGGTTGAATCGCCACTTTATGCCGTCGAACTTAATAGTTATCTTATCGTGCTCGATCTTTTTCAGCTCCTCGCGCACGGCTTTTTCCGTGGCTCTGAAATTTGTACCGTTGTCTGAGAATATTTCCTTCGGTGTCCCTCGAAGGGCCATTAAATTGGCTAGGCACATGATACATGAACTAGTATCTAGACTGTAGGCGATCTCGCGCACCGCGCGCAACCTAAGACAGGTGAACAGAGCTACCCATCTCTTCTCTTTGCGCCGGCCGACGTTCACCAATAACGGGCCAAAATAGTCATCGCCTGTATAGGTGAACGGCCTCTCGAAGCTTCCAACTCTTGCCCTCGGGATCGGTGCCATCTGGGGTGGTCTGGGAACTGCTCTGTCGATCTTGCATCGTTGGCATGTGTTTCGCACAGATTTGTGCAGTATTCGTAGCCGGCTGATATAAAACGAATTTTTGATGTCGTTTATTACAGTCTCATGAGCGAGATGGTGATACTTTTCGTGGAAGCTCCTAACTATGAGGTTGGTTATCCGGCATCAATGAGCTAGTATGATGGCGTCCTCAGCTATGTCAACTGCGTTCAATCTGCCTTTTGTTAGTAGTACTCCATCGTTGTCCAGGCACGCGTTCAATCCGGCCAATCTGCTTCCCTTGAGGAGCGCCGTTCCCGCGGATAACGTTTTTAGTTCTGCTGGGAAGGCGATGGATCGGCTCGCATCGGTCTTCAGGAACTCCGGGCCCGTTATCCACGTCTCTTGTTGGGTTTTCCCGGTGACCTTGGTAGCTCCATCTGCTACGTTCAGCTTTGAAGGAATCCACCGCCATTGCTCGACCAGTGTTGTTTCCAGAATTTCAGCGACTCTGTGCATCACGAACTGATAAAAGTTGCGGGGGTCCATAGTTAGCCACTGCAACACTGTCTTGGAGTCCGACCAGTATGTGGCGTTGTCAACTCGAAGGTTGCGTGTGCTTATCACCTTTTGGGCTAAGCGTGCTCCCATAACTGCTGCCTTCAGCTCCATACGCGGAATCGAAAGAGGTTTTAAAGGTGCCACCTTAGATTTCGCTATCACCAAAGATATGACGACTCTGTTATCCGTTGCCACGCGCAAGTAGCAGACTGCAGAATATGCTTGCTCGCTGGCGTCGACGAATGTATGGAGTCCAATTTGACATGGCTCCGATGTGGCTGGGGAAAAGCATCTAGGGACCTCGAAAGTTCTTATGTCTTGCAAGATGGTTTTCCATTGGCGCCATTCTTCTAGAATCCTCTCAGGTAGCTCCTGATCCCATTCAATTTTTTGCCGCCATATACACTGGAGGAGTATCTTTAGTCCAATCGTTTGGCATGATAAAAATCCCAATGGATCGAAGATCGACATAAAAACTTGTAATACTTCTCGCTTGGTAGGGACTACGTTTTCCGCCAGCACATCACGCTTCAGCCTTGAAAATCTGCAGATAAATTTGAACATATCATTATGTGGGTCCCAGAACATGCCAAGTATCTTTTCTGTTGCACAAAAATCCACGGGCTTTTGGGTTCCAGCGTTGCCATTATCCTGCGAGCTTTTGAGCACTTCTTCCGAATTCGACGACCAGTTACGGATCTCGAATCCGCCTCTGCGATGTACTTCTATGACTTCTCTGGTGATCTGGTTGGCCTCCTGTTCGTTCCTCATGCTATCGATGAAGTCGTCAACGTAGTGCGCCCTTTGGATGGCGTTTAAGTCCAATGGAAACTCTTCTTGGTGGGTTTCCGCGTTCTTATCTCGAACGAAGTGCGCTATAAACGGCGCGCAGCTAATCCCAAAAGTCATAGCACGCATGACGTAGGTGTCTACTTTGTCGCTGCCTTTGTCATACCACAAAAATCGCTGCGCCTGCATATCCTCCTCGCGAATGTTGATCCTATGAAACATTTCCGCAATGTCACCACAAATCGCTATTTTGTTGACCCGAAAGGGTAGCAAGACATCTATGAGTGGATTCAGGCAATCTGGTCCCCTGAGTAAGTAGTCATTTAGCGCGTATCCGTGTGCCTTTGCGGCTGCATCCCATACGAGCCTTATCTTTTTCGGCTTGTTTGGATTCAGCGCCATTAATATTGGCAGATACCATGTACGGCTGTTCTCCCGGCTAGTTTCTTCCTCGGATAGCTTAACCACGTATCCTTTGTCTAGGAGGTTCTTGATTTGGGCGTCAATCTTTTCATACAGATCTGGTTCTTGAGAGACCTTTTTCCTCATGTAAGTAAGCCGCTTCAGAGCGTTAGGCTCTCAGGAAGTTTGTCGATACCACCGCGCCACGGAAGTTCAACTTCATATTTTCCGGACTTCTTTTGGCAGGTGCTTTCCAGTATCTTCACTGCCAGCTCATCTTCAGCTGAGTGTAGCTTTTGTGGTACGAGTGCAACAAGGTTGAAATGTTCCTTGATGTCGTCATGAAGTTCTTGCCAGTCGCAGTCGCAGCGGTGCATGAAAATGGATCGTTGTAGGTTCGCACACATCCTTGGATGCTCCATTCCAGCATGCACTTCGATGCTATCAGCTCGTTCCATTTTCCTTCGCTGATCTTGCGAGAGACTGCCAGCTTCTAATTATTGGTTCCGATTAGCAAAGTCGGCTGGGCAGAGTAGGACTGTAGCGGCAAGTCTCTCAAATGCTGGAATCTGTCGCATAGCTCCTTCATGTTGACTGTCTTTCTCGGTAGTGCTAGGTTCTGAACGGTCTGGACATTGTTCAACCAGTAAACCTTATCGCAGTTCATTTCCGAGATTTGGACGGATGCTTTCACGGATCCACTCTCGAGTCGAGTCGTCTCTGCGGTCCACTGCAAACACATTGGCGCTGCCTGGCCTTGTATTCCCAATCTTTGGAATACGGATGCATCTGCTAAGGTCACGGATGATCCTTCATCTAAAAAGGCGTAGATCTCGGTCTGCCTGCTGCCGTAATGCAGCTTGACTGGAATGATGCGAAAGAACTGACTTCCGTGGTTATCGTCTCGATGCGTACTCACGTGACTCTGTGGTCTGTCTTGGCCGATTGTGTTGGGAACATATTCTGTATGAAGTAACTCATGGTGTCTCCTTGTACAGCCGTTAATTCCACAGTTCCCGGTTCGGCATCTATTCCGGTGTACCTTGAGGCAGCAGAAACAGGCTTTACCCGCTCTGATTACCTGCCACCTGTGCTCCGCGTCAAGGTTCGAGAATACCTGACATTGTGCTGGGTTGTGACTCGGGTCGCCGCAAGCTACGCACCTCTGTTGAACTTGCTGCTGAGCTGCTTCCGTATGGATCGCGTTCGATCGCGTTTGTCCTCGTGCTGGTCCAGTCTCATCTGCCTCTCCCTTGTCCGGGCGGCGACTGTTGTGGGAATTAACTGCGCCAGTTTTGTAAAACGATGGCGCCACCACTAATGACGCTGCATCTGCGATTTTATACAGCCAATCACTGAATGCCTTGACTGCGGCCACTCTATCGTCGCGGGGTTGCATTGCCCAGTTTAGCTTGTGTTGGTTGGGAAGCTTATCTACCAGCTCCTTGACCAGCATTGGATTGTTGAGATGCGCCTTCATATCGCACGTCATACCTTCCATAGTAGCACAGACGTTTCGCACTGCCAGCGCGTACTCTATTAACGCCTCCAATCTGTATTTGGGTGGTGCCAGTCTTCGCACCTTTTCCACCATTCTTTCTAGGATGTGCTCTGGTCTGCCGAAGAACATCTTCTAAGTGCTGGTGACTTCTGGAACTAGGTTAGGAAGTAGGAGTTTATCTCTAACCAAGTCACGAGCTTTCCCTTTAAGCGACTTTTGCAGACGTAGCATGTTTTCCACATTCGTATATCCCGCTTCTGTCGTACTGTGTTCAAATGTACTGATAAATAACGGCCAGTCCTCAGGATCCCCGCTGAATGTTGGAAGGTCCTTGGGTATAGCTTGCCGGGCCGCTACTTGAGTGCTTGTAGGTGAATCTGTGGCTCGAAATATACCAGCTACCGCTATGTCAGCGGGGTTCATCTGCATGAGAATTTTGTACTTTTCTTCTATGAACTTTGCCTCAGACTGTCTTTTCTCCTCGAGCATATCTAACAAGAGTTGGTTCTTGTTCATGTCCGGATTGCCTTCCCGAACATTCATGTTCTCTCCGTTGCCGGCAGTATCGATTAGCGTATCGACGGCTAGCGCTTTGCCGTGCGGTTCAGGGGTATCCATTGCGTCTTCACGTGTTTGAGGCTGTACTGGTGATCGTTGCATACCGCTGAACGGTGCTATGTGGTTGCAACCCGCAAGACAGTAATCGCAGCTCCAATCCTTGCTCTCAATGTCGTCCTCTACGCCGGTCCACTCGAAATGGTACCACCTTCCGCAAACGTCGTACTGTACCCAGTTTTCTGACGCTGTTTCGTTTTTGTTCTCGCAATTTCTGCACACCTCAATGTTCATGCTTCGCGTCGTCCGGCGTGCTTGCAATATGGCGTCTGTTTTTCTTCTTCTCGTCTGCGTGCTTACTCGACCTAGCCTGTGGCTGCTAGGGACGCGACGCCTTACCTCTGCCTTTATCCGCAAGAGTTCTGGTTTTCCCCAAGAATGGCGAGCTCAACTCGACCTAGCCTTGGCTGCTAGGGACGCGACGCCTTCACTTTCGTTACTTCCAAAATTTGTCGCCTCCTGTCGGTCTAGCTGTTGTCTGCTAGCGACGCGACGCTGTTTTTTCTGCCTTAATCCGCAGGTAACGAAGTTTTGGAGGAAGTTTTTTAGAAATGTTGAGGTCGGGGCGAGGTTGATGCACGATTTTTTAAGCAAACATGGATTTGGTTGTTCTTTCCTTTATTTAAACTCAAATCATGGCGCGCGAGAGTGAGAGAGCTAAAAAACTTCGTCGTTTTCCCTCGCCTCGTTAGCTTCACCTAGCGATCGCAAACGCCTCGTTCTTCCGCCATTTTTCCGAATATCGATAAGCTTACGTCTAGCGTTTTTCAAAACTTATTCTAAACATTATTCAACACTAATTTTAACGATTTCAGTTTTCAAATATAAACTTAATTCTATGACGACGGTAACAATGACATTTCGAACAATTGTGTTTATAAGTGTTAATCGACCCACATCCATAACAAAATATGCGACGTCTTTTTAGACAATATTAATAACGTTGTCCTAATTCGTCACAGTTCTAACATTTGATTTTGTCCATCGAACGAATGGCACACACTTCATTTGATACCTGGTCGCCTTCGAAATCCTCCTCCGTCTGGTTAATGAATTGCATTTCGTTAAGTGAAGGTCGAGTATTTGTTCGCGGGACGGCTCTATTACGAAATCCTTTGAAAAATTCTTCATGCCTGTGGCAATCAGTGCGTAACGCAGCCAAGGTTGGTGTTGAAACGCCCTAAGATTATGTCGGACCTCTTCCGTTATTTCGGAGTCAGACAACGGATCCCTTAACGCGTCCGCGATCTTTAACATCGAATCTAGGAAGTCATCAAAGGTTTCTGTGTTTCCCTGCTTTCGAAGTCGTAGAGATTCTTCGATATCGCGGTCTGATTGTTGATCTTGATATCTTTCCTTTAGTCGGCCACACAAACAAAACGAATTTGTGAGATCGGGAGACCGATGTACTTGTCAATAAAACTTTAATGCCGGTCCAGTAAATAGTAAGTTTGCAAAAGACACTGAGCGGTTAAAATATTTACTCGATATATAAAGTCCTCGACAGGGATTTCCCCATTGAAACCGCTCAATTTAAGGTTTCAGTTTGAAATTACGACGGATACTCGATCTGGTCTATCTACTGAGTGATTGCTTAATCGGTTTCTTGACGGAACGTTTTCTCAGAAATTATCGCGAGGTTGGTTACTCCTAGACATAAAACTGGGTACTTCATATTCCCATTCGAATGGAATTTCCCCCCGGGATCCTCTACAACTTGGACCCAAATTTAAATTTGTCATGGTGGCACTAATTTGATTAGAGGTTGACTCTGCTTCTGAGACGCCGTTGCCAGCCGAAGAACTTCGCGTATTGTTCGCCCTTTCGGGAATCTGCACGGAATTCCAAATTACCCTGGAAATGGTGGTGGCAAATCGATTATTACGAGAGCCCTGCCTGGTCTGAGGACGTGTACGCGGAACGGTGCCTGTACGCCGACTATTGCCAGTCGATGGCACTACATTGATGAACTGTCGGTCCTCACCTGCTTCAGTATTCCCTAATTCGCTTTTACTACATGCTCTTCTGCAGAGTGGACAAGTGGCATTGGGTTCAAGACAAGTTGTGAGGTACCTCAAATAGAATTGATGCCTACACGTGGTCGTAGTCCATTCTGCTTCCTCATAAGCTTCATTGCAAATGGTGCAACTATGAGATTCCCTGGGTTGTGACAATGCAGGGATATTTTCAAGACTTCGTCTAACCGCCATGATCTCGAACGATTATTATAATTGTTACTTTAATTTTGCATGATAATTTTAGTAGGGTAATGGATGTTTTGTTACGTAATGAAATTATATTTATGTATGTATGGGTATTGTTGATTGATAAAGGTAAATCAATAATTTTCGTTATGAAATTATTAATTATTAATTTTAATTGGGACTAATCCTTCAGAACTCTCGCCATTAGTTAAAAGCCTATTTATTATACTTTAGTCTTTTTAGCCAAGGAACTAAAATTATTTTATAATTTTTAAATGTCTTATTTGGAGAGGGAAAAGCTCCGTTCGCCCAATGCTTGTACCATATCAATCCAAAAATGACCAAAGATTCTAATAAAATGTAAGTTAAGTTCTTCCTTAAAGAGAAATCCGCTTCTAACTTACCAAAAATAAAAAAAAAAACTTTAGAAGACTGTTTGATTACCTTCCTTGAAGAGGGACACACTTCCAGCTTAGGAGCATGAACAATTTCAATTCAAAAAAAAGAAAGCTAACTTCGGGCGAAGCCGAAGTTGATATACCCTTGCAGTTAAAACCGGATATATATCGCAAACATCGGATATAGTTGTCCGATCCTTATGAGAATATCATAATAAAACCAATTAATTACAATAAAAAATGTAAAAAAAACCCAAGCTTCTATCTTCAAAAATATCAAAGTTGGTATTTCTACCAAATACCATTTCCGATCGTAGGTAGGTCGGATAAACTGACCAAAAATATAATCTGTACTAAGTTCCAGCTTTCAATCTTCAAAAACACGAAAGTTGTGTCACTTCTGATGGTTCAGTTGTATGGCAGATATAGGATATAGTCGGCCAATCCTTATGAAATTTGACATGTCGTATTATTTTGCCAAAAATAGCTCTCGTGTAAAATTTGAACTGTCTCTAACTCTAAAAACACTAAAGTTATACCCTTTCCAATCAATCAGTTATATGGCACCTATAGGATATAGTCGGCCGATCCGGGCCGTTCCGACTTATATACTGCGTGCAAAAAATAAAGGGGTGTGTGCAAATTTTCAAGACGATAGCTTTAAAACTGAGAGACTAGTTTGCGTAGAAACAGACAGACGGAAAGAGAGACGGACAGACAGACGGACAGACGGACATGCTTATATCAACTCAGGAGGTGATCCTAATATATATACTTTATAGGGTCGGAGTTGTCTCCTTCACTGCGTTGCACACTTTTTACCAAAATTATAATATCCTCTGCAAGGGTATAAATATACATTCCCGCTTGGTCCGTGCTACATCTAGCGTTTCTCAGTTATGACTTGTCATAACTTTTCAGTTATGACTTGCCCTTTGCTTTAAAAAAAATGTCATTCAAGGAGTTATATATGTACAGTTGTACCGCACAAAAAAATGGAATTTTATCGATTTTTTTTTGACACTATAGAAAATATTTATGAAAAATGTTTTAGCGACGTTGTTTAGTACAGGTTTCTGGGTACTTATTTAAATTTTTTCATAAAAAAATTTCATTTTTTCATACTTTTTCATGGTATAAGATTTTCGATTTTTATGCTTTAAAAAAGGAGTTTTCAAAAAAATTGAAAATCCCTCGTTCACGGACTAACTAATATCATAATAAATAAGTGGTCAAAATAAGTGGTGTTGATCGGATTAGTAGTTTTTTAGTAATCGTGTCCACCGCAAAGGTAATTTCCCAAAAAAAAGATTCTGAGATAATCGCGTTTAAAGTTTCAAGTTTGTTCAAGTTTTATATGCAGGTAGTGCGCTATAAATAGCTACAACTTCGGTTATAATGCTCCGATCGTTATGAATTTTTGTGCAAGTATTCTCAACAGTATGTACTTAAAGAATATGCAATAAATGAATTTTTTAATCAATCACAACTGTATATAACCCCTTAAAAGGTTTAATAAAAGGAAAGAAAAATACAAATTAAATGTTTAACTCAAAAGAGGTAACGTTCGTCACTGCGTTGCATACTTTCTGACGAAATTATAATACCCTCTGCAAGGGTATAAAAACACTTAGAAAATGATAATAACGGTAAATAAACCATAAGTAAAAAATAATTATTCATACATTCGCGAAAAAAACTCTACATTTCAAATCACTTCTCAGTCAACTCACTCATTATTAAAGAAGTATTAAAAGAAGCGTTTTACTCAACAGAAGAGAATAAACCAGTGTTGCTCATCCCATTGCTCTCGCTGCTTATTTGTTTTTGCAAATGCTCTTGAATACGGAGTTGTGTGCGACTGCTCACGCCATAAGGTTCCGTTGCTCACGCGAAAAGCTTCGTTGGTCCCAGCATAAGCAAAGGGCAATTACAATAACAATTTTTCGTGTTTTTCCTATACTCCTCAATCGTGCTAATCCGAATGCATTTTGTTGTTGGAGTGCCGAAAACTTTTTACTGCAAGAAATTCATTCATATTTTTGTTTTTGCCAAAATACTCGACCTGAAGCGATGAATTTGTTCTTCGCAGAACATTTTTTGTTGAAGTAAGAAGCTCTGCATTATTTGTCATAGTCTCTTATAATAAGCTGTTGTAAAAAATGTAGTGCCATCTAATAATTTCTGTAATAAAATTAATTTTTTATTATAGTGATGTTTTTAAACCATTTATGAGTGTTACTATAATTGTATTTTTCAGTGCACCCACATGGATGGGAAAAAAATTCTCGCACCAATGTATTGATGATTTCTGCATTGGTATGGGAGTGTGCTCTTCCATATGCAGAGCTTGGGCACCACTTTAATAAACAAACGCATAGAGCATAGTTTAAAATTCAGCTGCATTCATTCCAAAAGCACTCCTTTTACTTCCCACCCCAACTCACTCGGTTTCAAAGTAAGAGAATGCTCATGAGTTGCGTCTCTTTCACTCATTCTATTCCATTCGAATGTATTTTATGCCAAAGGTAAAAATATTCCTGCAGACCTCTAATATCAATCTCCGAAGCGTGCGGGACAGGGGCGGCAAACAAAAATATGTATTGATGGAGAAATCATCCGTAGAGGTTTTGGTGACGCAGTGGATATGTAGTTGGCCCCGGGGGTTCTGATGATAAGAAACTCTGTTAGGGGAATTTTTTTACGGGGTTTAATTTATTTGCATGCCACGGTGGTCATATCAACAAATTGCTCATTAATACAGAGATATTCGGAGGCCGAATTTTATTCTTTATTAAAGTAGGACCATTTTTGGAATAAAATTAAAACATATTATTAATTTACAATGAATAAGCCATTATTGGGTTACATTCATTAGATTTACGATATTAAGCGATATGGAATTTTTTCAAGTATTTTATTTGCAATATTTATATAAAATAAGCAAACGCCGTTTGTTTACAACCAGGTTACAATGCGGGTTTACTTATTAAGAAGGCACGCAGTGCGCACATATGACCGTTTGTTTTGGGAGTGCATGGGAACTATAACATATTGTACGGTATATACAACTATAATTGGTTGTACGGTAATATTCTACGATGCAATAGGTATTGGAACTTGACTGTAATAACCGCAATAAGAAGAAAGTTACCATTTTAACCGGAGCAAGATATTACTAGTGAGTTCAAAGTTTTATTTTAGGGACTAGGCTTGGAGACCCAGGGTCTTTATTTAGACCCTGACAACTTATGTTAGCCTCTCCCAAGAGAGCAAATCTTTTCTTATTGGATATTTCAGGATCTTCGTTGAAGTTCTTAGCCAAATGATTTTTGAAAAGTTTACCTTTCTCGGCGTTCGGTAAGCAATTATTTTAGACCGCTACTTTCTTCTTCAGATATTCTTATACCGTTTAATTTACCACCCGACCTGCCCTACTGACCACATTTAAAATGACTTATTAATAAACATTTTTAACTTTGGCGATGCCCAAATCGTACGGTTTAGATGATTTTTGATCCCTCCCTCCCCATTTTGACCGCGAAAGTCTTTCATCTCTAAACGTCTTTATTTAGCAACGTAGAACGATTATGTTAAGGCGTCAGTCCAATAAAACGTTTTATCCGAGCGAGCTGTTTCATCTTTAGGGATGACACATACAAGCTATCTCAGACGATTTACTAAGGTTATGTGCTTTTGATCACACAGACCGAAATGGATCGCTAAATTAGGATCAAGTTTGATCGGTTTGGTGCCGCATGGAAAATAGAAAATGGCATGGAAAAAAATTAAATATAAATCTTGTCCAGACTATCAACGAAGAAGAGAACAAGAGACACAAGAAATTGCACAAGAGACACTAAAGAAACCCAAGCCTCCTTTAACCAATAAGTAGTTAGTTAATTTTAAAGTTACTCTCGTAATGAATCTTGAACTACCGAAATAAAACCAATTGTTTCGCTTGTCATCGCCGCTATTCTCGCCTGCTTTATACTAGCAAAGATTATAAAGTACATAGATGGGACATCAGGGCTTAAAACGGTCAACTTTTGCGTCGAGCTTGTTGGTGAGGGGGGAAACGCACATGCATACGATTCTATTTTTAGAACTCTTCACATGTATCCGTCAACAAAAATGTGAACCTATGTGTGTATGTGTGACTGCTCGCACGACGGCGTAAAAAGGTTTTGGCTTCCAAATTTCAATTTCAATTTCTCGTTTCTGTTTTCGATGCGCCGATGTGGTAGTTGGTAGAACAAATAGTATTTTTGATCGCCGCAGATCGAGACAGGATGGTAGCGTAATGCATAAAGTAGTTACTCTATCTGTAATTTTTCTGTGTTCAAATCCTCGTAAGGTCTTTGAACTTTTTCGTTCTTTTATAATTATTTATTTTTTTATTTTTCCTTAGTTATAATATTTTTCTTTAATTTAACAATTGTAAAATTGTTTTGTTCTTCATTATGTCCGGCTAATAAAATTTCAAGGGAGTCCTTCCGGCATGTTGTCATCCGACACGTCCGTCACTTATTTTTACTTCAATTGTTATAGAATGCAATTAAAAATAATGATAATAACGTAAAAATTAAAAGTAAAAAAAAAAATAATAATAAAAAAATAAAAGTAAATATAAAAAGAATCATAAAACTAAAACTTTATCAAAATCGAAACAACCGCCCGCTAATGAAGTCAAACCCAGGACCCCATGAATAAAGACCGCGCACTATTCATCTAGGCTACCCTTGAAGTCGATTTTATGATACTTAAAATTGGTGTTAAAGGAGGGGCTAGAATCCATACCAAAAACAGAGATGACGAGTAACAATAGTAAAAGATATTTCTGATCTCTTTACTCTTACATTGGTTCGATTACAACGTTTCAAACTTTCATCGTTCCAAAGATGTTACGATCTAAAAATAGAATTCTCTCTCTCCCTATCTCATCTGCCAGTCGTTTGTAGTGGAACCCGCTCTCAAGTGTTTTCATTATAACAGCGGGTTCCACGACAGAAAAAAGGAAAACATTTGAGAGCGGGTTCCATGACGCGGCCTACCAAAGTGCCGTAGAACCCGCACTTATAGACATTTTTACAGCGGGTTCCACTACGAACTGAGACGATGTAAAGGTGATTTTACAATTTTGTATTTTTTTTTATTGGATTATAAATTTAGGAAAACATATCAAAAGAATAAAAATATAATATAATTAGATTTAAAATTTAAAAAAAAAATGGATGTCCCGAGCCTGGTTTGAACTCGTTTTACTTTGCACACCAGCCAAGCACTCTACCACTCGGATATTCCTCATTCGTTGTCGCGCGAAAACCCGCTGGAACCCGCCATAGAAAATTTTTCTTTGTATGAGATGTCCCATCTATGTACTTTATAATCTTTGATACTAGCTACGCTTGGATTGGGTAGGCTAGGAGAGGCATTTAGAGCTTTGCTTGGAGTCGATCGAAGAGTATCACTGATGTATAGAGCTGCGGTTTTGACTAACCCCTATATGCCCCCTGGCCCCTATAAGTCGACGCCTTACAGTAGTACAGTTTGTCTTACAGTAGTATAGCTCTGACAGGGTCAGAGGGTGATATGTAGGGTGACATGCCTTTTTTGAGTTCTATTGCTTTTTTGCAGGTGAAGAGTTAAGCTTTCCAGTTTAGCTTCCATCTATTAATGCCTCTACGTACTTAGTCCTATTGCTGAAAGAGAGACTGGTTGCTTCGTTTCGGTGAGGTAAGGGGTGGGATCATTATGTTCTATTAAAGAGAACTAGCGCCGACTATCATTGTTTGAGTAGGTGGCTAGGGTATGTAGTTTGGTGGTTGCGACGCAACAGAGTGACTGCATAGCTCCCCTCTTCCACATAGAATGGAATCGACAGCTATGTTAGCGTTGTCTGTACCACTGTAATTATGGAGAAAAAATATCCTTAGCTAGAGAGCTTCCAATAAGTAACATAACAATTATTAGTCTTGTGCCAAATATGTTTCGATGCTTCAGTTGGTTGCCTGTATCGACCCTGGTTAACCCTACTTCCGCCTCCAATTTTGACGTGTTAAATGTTCTCCACCATTTTTGGCACAAATCCATTTATAAGTTTTTTTTTTTTTTTTTTTTTAAGCTTAGTTTGTTTGTATTGGATCACTCTTTAAGAGTCTAACAATAAGGTTGCAAATCTTAAAATAATACAATATCTAACAGTTTATTTTGAACTGAATAGAGACTACGTGGTCCTAATAATTAGCGCTGGATTCGGAGGTCGTTGCGGCGAAGACGAGAACTGCTGGAAACTCGCGTGAGGGCTCTCGCGAGATGATTTGGATGTACTGATAGCCTGTTGTAGTACTTTGTTTTGATTTGTGCTATCTCTTCTCTGACGAGTGGTATGTGAAGGTCCCTGTGGATGTTTTCATTCCGAACGTACCACGGGGCCCCGGTGATGGTTCTGAGAATTTTTGACTGAGTTCGTTGCATTATATCCACACTGCTGTTACTGGCATTCCCCCACAACTGGGAGCCGTACATCCAGATTGGTTTCAAGACGGTGTTATAGAGGAGTACCTTGTAGTCCAAGCTAAGGGGCGAACGGCTATTGATAAGCCAGTGGAGGCTGTTGGCTTTGAGCTTTAAATGCGTTCTTTTGGCTTCAATGTGGCTGCGCCAGGTAAGCCGTCTATCGAGGTGTACGCCAAGATATGTTACTTCATTTGCAATCGGAACCACTGTGTTGTTAAGAGTAAGTGGAGGGCAGTCTTGCCTGTTAAGAGTGAACGTTACGTGTTTGCATTTTTGTTCGTTAACTTTGATTCGCCAGTCGGATAGCCATTTCTCCACTGCCACCAGATGTGTAGCAAGTTGCGCCGTTGCTTGCTTGGGGCATCTCGCGCGGCTTAGGATCGCTGTGTCATCTGCAAAAGTGGATGTGGTTAGATTTCTGCTCGTTGGGATGTCCGCAGTGTAGATAAGGTAGAGTGTTGGTCCAAGCACGCTGCCTTGAGGAACTCCGGCTCTAATTGTGTAGTCATCGGACATGGCTGAATTACATCTTACTGAGAATTTCCTGTTGTATAGGTATGACTTCAGAAGTTTGTGAGTGTTGGTTGGGAGCATTTCTATAATTTTGTGCATTAGACCTTCTAGCCATACCCTGTCGAAAGCTTGTGATACGTCCAGAAATATCGCAGTGCAGTACTCCCTTTGTTCGAATGTATTTCGGATTTCTGAGGTTATGCGGTTGACTTGCTCAATGGTTCCGTGTTTTTCTCGAAAACCGAATTGATGAATAGGGATTTTGCTGTGTGTTCTGAGATATAGGGTAATGTGTGCCAAGAAGCATTTTTCAAAGAGTTTTGATAGACACGTTAGTAAACTAATTGGTCTATATGATGAAGCAATTGTGCGGTCTTTGCCAGGTTTTGGTATCATTATAATTATCGACTTTTTCCATCTCTCTGGAAAGTGTCCGTGTCTCGTTATTGCATTGAAGAGCTGGCAAATAGCTCGAACAGCACAGAGAGGAAGTTCAATAATCATTTTTGGTGATATTAGGTCGCATCCTGGAGATTTTTTTGGGTTGAGTTCGTTTATGATTTTGAGTAACTCATGTGGCCTAAATACAATAGGTTCATACGTTGATGTGTCGATATCTGATGTTGCTGGCAGTGAGATCCCGTTTGATGATGTGTTGGGCTGAAATACATTTTGAAGATGCTCTGCGAATCTGTCGGCTCTTTCTTCGTCGCTTCGAGCCCAGTTGCCTGTGGATGTCCTTATTGGCATTGCAGATTCGATTGGTGCGCAGAGAGATGAGTGTGCTCTCCAAAGTGGGAACTTGGAGCTCATTGGGGATAACTGCTCTATGTAGTGTTTTTGCGACCCTACTTCTTCATGACGAAGTGCAGCTGAGAGCCTCTCTGTAGCGTCTTTCAGCCTTTGTTTTGCGGTTGGTGATCTGTTGGATTGCCATTCTCGCCGTGAGCGTCGCTTTGCCAGAACGAGCTGCTCTATTTCAACGTTCGTGTATCTATTATTGTACGATGTTTTTGGGGTTTGTGGAGTTGATACGCGAGCTGCTGCGACCAAGACGGATTCAAGAGCGTTTGTGGATAAGTTGATATCAGCTTCGTCATTCAGACGTGGATTCAACTCGATGTGCGAACTTACATATTTTTTGTACTTAAGCCAATTGGTTTTATTCGTTGTTAGTCTGAATGGTTTATCTTCCGCAACTGGATGTAGATTAAGATGAAAAAGTACAGGCGAGTGATCGGACGATAGATCTGGTAAGGAGTTGGCACTTAGCAGGTTGCGAGGAATGTTTTTTGTGACTGCAAAATCTATCAAGTCTGGCAGTTTTCTAGGATCTGTTGGCCAATATGTAGGTGTCCCAGGTGACACACAGTCTAGCTTGTTGCTTGCTTTTATTATTGCATTGTATAACTGCCTTCCCTTAGGAGTCACAAGTCGAGATCCCCAGTGCGTGTGCTTGGCATTGAAGTCTCCTGCTGCTATAAATTGTTCACTCAGAGAGTTGAAATATTCCATGAATTGGGATTCTGATATTGTGAACCGAGGAGGACAGTATACGGCGGCAAGCTTTAAAGATCGGGAATCCATTTGCACATCTATTGATGTAGCTTGCATGAAGTTAGTGGCGAAGCTGTTGTGGAAGCAGTGCTTGATGCGATTTCTAATCAGAATCCCAGTGCCTCCATGAGCTTTCCCGTCTGGGTGATTCGTGTTGTAGAATAGATAGCCTCGAATTTGAAAATTATATTTATTTGTAAGATGAGTTTCTGCGAGTAGCATTACATCGATATGGTAATTAATAAGGAACTGAGTTAACTCGAGTTTGCGCTGTGAGACGCCGTTTGCGTTCCACAGTGCTATACGGAGTGGAGCCATTGATTATTTAGTCTGTTTTTGAGCAACAAGCAGCTCAATCAAAACGTTCTGGTTTCGCATAAGATCTTGCATAGTTGTCTGCATGAATGACATGAATTCCATCATACTTTGTTGAAGATTACATATCATTGTTTCAAGTTTGTTCGTAGACGGTTCTTCTGGTTGATGAGGGGGAACTGATGATCTTGGATTGGTGGGAGCGGTACTTTTAAGACCCAATTTTAGAGCAGTTGCATAGCTTGCGGATTTGTCGGTGACCTCATTATTGGCTAAAGATTTAACAGCTGAAGGGGGGATGACATTACGTGTAGATTTCATAGGTGGTGTATGTGAGTGAGCAGTGGTCACTCTTTGGTGTGTGCGGCTTTTCAGTTCCTTGTAGACTGGACAACCCCTGTAGTTAGCCGTATGGTTGCCTCCACAGTTTCCGCACTTTTTGCTGCTGGGATCCTCTTTATTTTTTGGGCATTTGTGAGATTCATGAAGGTCTCCACAAGCAACGCATACTGGACGAAGCGTGCAATAAGACCTTGTGTGGCCATATTCCTGACAATTATTACACTGCACCGGTCCATTTCTTTTGTGCGGCTCCTCTACCGTAATTCTGCGGTGTAGTAGGAACTGGAGAGTATAAATTGGATGCACTTCATTTTTTTTCAGAGGCTTGGATTTGGTTTCGGGTTCAAGTTCTACCTTGAAAAGAGGTTGAGGCTTTCTTTCTCTATTCAAAATGTTACTAACATTTTTTACATTAAAACCTTTCTCCATCAGTGCTCTTGTAACTTCATCTGGTGTTACTTCCGGATCTTCATCTGGTGTTATTTATAAGTCGGATGGAAAAGCTTCTGCACCTGATTCCCGTGACTGAAGTTCGGTCTTTGTGAGACGGCCTTAGAGTATGTGCGTGCGTTGGAGTTGACGGCAAAAACTATGACGCCATCTTAAAGCTGCCAAAGGTTTAGGAAGCGGCAGCTGATTTTTCAAGCTCGTGTATTTAAGATATTACAGCTGAGTGCTACAGCTGATCGCTTTGCGATCTCTCGGACAAATTCAGTTCGGGCCCTTGTTGGCATAGTTACAACTAAACAGGTTGCCAGGTGTAGCATTTTACAAGTACTGTTGTAGAAGGTTGATGTTGCCACCCAGAGCAAGTGGAAGGTAATGCAAATTGACTCTGAGGATTGCATCACATCGTGGAATTCCATTGCAGCCTTTATTAGGTGGACATTGGACTAGAAGAGCACTTCCGGATTTTGCGACCACATCACACGCCCCTATTAGTTAGCTCTACATTTGTGATCAATAATTCATCTACTGCCGTGTAAATGGTCTATTATGGGCGTTCTCACATAATCAACTCCCACCGCACATTTCTAAGTTTGTCGCCGATACTTTGCTCTAAGTACCTTGACCTATCCCGGCATTGTAATTCGTCAAGCTGCACCAAAACCTGCTTCATTTTGAAAGCGCCACCATCAACCCTCTGCTCCCGAAGTTTTCCAGTAGCGTCGTCTCATCATCAGCGTCCGCACCCGACAATTCTCTCGTAGCTTGGAATTGCTTTGGTAAAATGGTGCTGCTAGCCACCGCCAATGTCCTCCGAATCCGAAACCGCTCTGGAAGTTAATTGCTTGGTTAGCGCTGCTCGATTCTGGCTCTGGGTACTCGTAGTCACCTCAAGAAAAAACTTGTCTCCGATCCCGACTAGTCAGCCTCCTGGGCTTAAATGAGTTGCCAATCATCAATTTGAACACGGTTATATAAGTAAATTAAACCATGGGGTGGTATATTGTATTATAATCGGTAATCCCTCGCTGCAGTCAGTGGTGTCGCAGATACTAGAGAGATGATGGGGTAGTCGTCCTTGGCAGTTGCCGAGGGGGTTGCTTCTTTTTGTAGGTTACGTTAGGTTGAGGCGGCGATGCGGGGCCAGTGCTCCTATTAACCAGTGTCCCGTAATGGCCTTGACTGTCAGACTACAGTCCTGCCTAATAAGGGCGATAAGCATCATTGACCTCTTCATAGAGCGGATGGGCCATATAATGCGTGAGTTCCTGCAGTTTTGGATATTTCTCAATTTCCTCAGTGATGCGCGGTAAAAGTAATCCCTGCATTTTAGCCTACACGTAGCTAAGGGGATGCCTACTGGTTCCTTCTCCAGGAGGAGAGGATTGGTAGTACCTGCTCTTGCTAGTTCGTTGGCGGCGCAATTACCCTCGTGGTCCCTATGTTCGGGCACCCATATGAGGTGGATGTCATACT
The DNA here is from genome assembly GCF_030179905.1 of Drosophila bipectinata. Lineage (NCBI taxonomy): Eukaryota > Metazoa > Arthropoda > Insecta > Diptera > Drosophilidae > Drosophila > Drosophila bipectinata. Next base: position 7,102,428 of record NC_091735.1, on the reverse strand, counting down.
GCTCTGCCATCTCGTTAAGAGATCTGCGACAGTCATTTACTGTCCTGGAGTTGGATGGGAATCCGTCAAGGGCTTTGAGTGCCGCTTGACTTTCTGAGAAGATACAGTTTGTTTCTTGATTGCCAGTAAGTGCTGGGGATCTAAATGCTTCCCCGATAGCTATTACTTCTGCTTGGAACACACTACAGTGGTCGGGGAGTCTGAAGGACTCATTTAGACACAGCCGTTCGCAATGGAAACCGCCTCCCACCTGGTCATTCAATTTTGAACCGTCTGTGTAAATATGGAAGGAACCGGCTGGTCCCGGCTGGTTTGTGTGGCCAATTCCTCCCTTGTTAGAATGGAAACCTTGTATTTTAAGGTGGGATGATCAACAGGTACGCAGTAGTCTGTAGTCCCCGTTGGCGTGCAGTGGTGTAGATCCAACTTGGTATGTCCATAGTCAGTTCATTTCCATATGCCCGTCTCGCGTAGTCTAATTGCCGATACTGTAGCTATTTTGGCCCCCATTATCTCTACAGGTAATAGGTCGAGTATGAAGCCTAGAGCATCCGTCAGTGTAGTACGTAGGATGGCTGTGATATAGACCTCCGCCATCCTTTGCGTTTTTCTAAGTTTCTCTCTAATTGTGGAGTTTGTGAGAGTAGGCCACCAGACCACCACCCCGTAGAAAAGGATGGGTCTTATGACCGCTGTGTAAAGCCATCTTACTATTTTTGGGGACATTCCCCATTTAAGGCCATTGCATTTTTGGCATCTATAGAGCGCGATTGTTGCCTTACTTGCTCTATCCATAGTGTTTGACTTCCAGTCCAGTTTCCTGTCTAGCGTAATTCCTAGGTACTTGGCGCTACCGCTAAGGGAGAGTGTTTCTCCGTTTCTGCCGTCTCTGTGGATCGTCCCTTCCTATACGCATGCTGTGTTCCCGAGATATCATCTGGGTTGAAAGTAAAATTAATATGGATGCTGATTAATCTCTCCATTGTCTTGAGAAGGAAGGTCGACAGGCTTATTGGTCTGAAGTCCTTAGGGGTGCAGTGCGATGGTTTTCCCGCCTTGGGTATAAATACGACTTTCGTCCTCAACCACATTGCGGGTACGATGTCCATTCTGAAAATTTCTGAGAAAGCTTTCTTGACCCAAGACCTCAGATTGGGTCCGGCTTTAATTAGTTGAGCCGGGACAATGCCAACTGGGCCTGGGGATTTGAAAGGATTGAAGCTATTTATAGCCCAGGGAGGGAGGGGCTATCCCCCTGTCTCTGCGTTTCCAGGGTTGTTACTTCTAGAGAGCATCCCGGGAAATGTGCCTCTGTGAGAGCTTCTAGGGTTTCTTTGCTGGACGATGTCCATTGGACGACCTTCTGAGGTTTTAATATATCCTACATTTGGTGCAGTAGTTGCGTGGACCTTCCGGAGTCGGGAGGCCTCTGATGTTTGCTGAGTGTTCGTGCAGAACTTGGTCCAGGCATTCCTTTTTGCCTTACGAAGTTATTTGTTATATTGCCTAAGGTTCGCTTTATACGTCTTCCAGGTTTGTCTCCGAGTTTGTCTTGTTGGCAAAATTAAAGGCCTTGCGGGCCTTGGTCTTAAAGGGCGCAAGTGTTTGCGACCACCATGGTGGTTTGTTTAACTTGATTGTTTGTAACAAACAAGGATAAAATCGAGGATTGACTCACCCCTTTCGTTCGTGTGATGGGCGTTAGCATCGCAACCTATGATCAGGTTGATCTTGTGCTTCTTGTTGTCTTCCACCAGCTGTTTGAGTAGCGGGTGCGGGGGGAGGGCCTCCTGGCCTCGTGGCCCATATACGCCGAACATACATTACATACGATTGTAGGTCTCTACCTGTCGCGCGTCTTGGCAGGCAATTACCTTGACGCTACCCTGGTACCATCCTGCATCTTCGCATTCTGGTGGGGTCCTCCGCATCGCAGCATATCCTCCACGAAGCGCCCATGCAACTCGTTTACCACTCGCCGCCAAAGGTCCTTGGGGATGAGCCAATCCTTGGAGCCCTTGTCCAGGACTCCAATTAGGGTTCTTCCCTTCGTCACTTCGGCGAACGAGCGGTTGGACGGCTGCGGCTGGGCCTTCCTCTTCTTAGCCTGGGGGTCTTCTCCCTTCGTGGACCTCTGTCGTTTCGCGCTTTGCACGATGTCCTTGGCAGGGTCTAACCCAGTACGCTTGTTCGGATCCAGCCTCACTCCCGCCTTTTCCGGATTAAAGTCGGGCAGGATCTCCCTTGCCCACTTAATGATCTCGGCCTTGTCTGGGTTGGCTTCGGCTGATGGGTCGCTCTCATCAGAATGAAGGCTGCTCTTCTCCTGTCTTTATAAGAGCCTTTACGCTGCGTCGAGTGAGACGCTCTCGGACCAGGGTTCGCTTTAGGGGCCCCGCCGGTTGGTTTGGAGGTTGTCCCTGGGGTCTTCCTCTCCACGCCGTTCGGTGGTCCCATCGCTAGCCCTACTTTGGAAGAAGAAGCCTTGGCAACCTCCTCCGCACCGGCGCGTCCCGCCTCCAGATGTTGCCCCTCTGTGGGGGCTTCTCCATCTCAGCAACTCCTTGGCTTTTGAGTGCCTTAAAGTTTGACGGGTCACTGACCCCATTTCCGGACTTTTTTCGGGAGTTCCGTCCTCCACTTAGGTTTTTGTTCGGTAAGTTAGAATTCATGTTTTGGTCCCACGAGTAGGCGGGAAGGGGTTCGTCCATCATGACATAGCCCGCTTGTCACGATAAGCCTGGTTAAAACTGGGAGGTCGGCCGGTCCCCCAGAGTTTGCATATTAGCGTCCGAGCCCCCCCTCGGACACGCATCCTTCGGCATATGCTATTCCACCTTGTATTGGGGTGATTTAAGGAAGGGAGTGTTCTTGTCGCCGCCCGACGACCATTCGCCAGCATCCTCGGCAGAGACATGACCTTACCGGGACCTGTTCCCAGCCGCCCTCACGTGGAGAGTATAGTCGCACTACCAGCGGTGTACACAGTTACGGCACGCAATTGCGTGCGCGTAGGTGCCCCTGTTGTACCCGTTGGCTGACGGCCCTTCTCCTTGTAAGTAGTGAGTGATATTTGGGTCCCTGGCGGTTGCCGAGGAAAGTTCCTTCTATGATGGGAGCACTTGCTCCGTTATCACGGCCCTTGAGGCACGGTGACCAATTCAATAAAATGAATTTACTATTTAACGGCTGTGCTGGAGATTTGATTTAAAAGGCTCTTTATTGGTTGAGACTTTGATACAAACTGAAACTGAAAGCTAACAAAATGTATTTCATAGCGGCCACGCGAGCGTTTCACCAGCTGGCTGTTGACGAGATTGATGAATTTCCAGTGGGATGCGAAGATCTTATTGCTGGCGGTAATTTTAGGAATTCAACGTTAAGAAGCTGTTAAGAGATTCGGCTGTGGAAGTGGTCCTCCAATATTCGTAATGAAATATCCGCCGTGCCGAGTTGTTGAAAAAAATTTCCTTGAAGAAATAAAACACAATACATATATACATATACATTATATAATCAATTATTTTTTTATAATTTTTTTTTTTTTTTTGTAAAGCAAATCAAATAGATCAATCAAAAATAGAAGATTCATTCATTAGTGCAGTGGGGGGCAAAACGCACACATGTTTAAAATTTAAGTGTACGCGTAGAAGAAAAAACAATGAGAGCAGAGCATTTACTGAGCGAAAAAAAGTTTTGAAACTTTTAATTTAATTTTTTATTAATTCAAAAGTTTGAAGGGATACTAAAATAGTGTATTTTATTTTAAAGAACGTTTTTTTTTAGCAACAGTTCTTTAACAACCGAAAAACAACGTTCCCTATCTATATTTTCCTATGGAGAAAACGAGTTTCAACCCAATTTCTGAGAAAATTTTTCTTAGTGGAACTATTCTGTTTTTTAAGTTTGGGCTGTAAAATAACATGTCATATTTATATTTTGATTATGTTTGATTGAAGTTAATTTAACAGTACCTACCGAAAACAAGTTTAGAGTAACTTGAAAGTATATGAAAAAGTGTTTTCATGCAAGGCCCCAGTAAACACTAACAGATAGACATGGCGACAACGCTCTTATGAGAGGGAGCATTGTCCTGGTGAAACAAAACTTTTTTCTTCGCCATGTGCGGCCTTTTTTTCTTCAGCTCCGAATCAAATCGTCCCAAGAGATTGGAAAAGTATTCTCCCGTAATAGTATTCTCCCGTAATTTATCTGCCTTTTTCTAGATATTCCACATGAATTACACCTCGGGCCTCCCAGAAAAACGTTGCCATCACCTTGTTGGCCGACAAACCTATCTTTCCCCTTTTCGGTGCCGTTTCTCGAGTTGAAATCCATTGCTTTAACTGTTCCTTACTCTCTGGTGTATGGTGATGAGTCCAAGTTTCGTCAACAGTCACAAAACGACGAAAAAATTCGTTTTTGTTTGCGTTAAGCAATGCCAAACACTCCTTCGCAATATGCAAGCGGTTGCGTTTATTTTCCATTGTGAGCAATCGCTCGCAAATTGTTTCCAATGCGTTCCCGAGAAATGTCTAGAGCATTTGCAATCTCTCGCAGCTTGATTGGGCGATCAATCCAATATCATTCTATGGACTTTATCCACAATTTCTGGTGTTGTCACATCTCTGGGACGACCCGAACGATCATCGTCAAAAATGCGTGTCCGCCCGCGTTTAGATTCAGCAGTCCAATATTTTATTGTTCAAAACGATGAAGCTGAACCTTATAAACTTTGTCCAACTTATTTTTAATATCGTCGTTGGATTTTTTTTTTTAAACAGAAATCTTATGACAGAACGGTATTCGATTTTATTCATGTTGACGACAATGCAAAAGTGAATGCGCAAAAAGTTCCGCCAAAATTACCAGTGTTAATAAAACCGCATGAAACTTTCACAGTAATAAGCTTATAGGAAACACTAATCGAATACATTTTCAAATTTTTAAAAAATTTTATTCTTTGTAAGGCGGACTTTCTATCAGCCTACTCTCGTAAGCTCAGTTTAAAAAAAATCAGTTGCAAAAAATGGATTTAAATTTAAACAAGAAAGGATAGCTAACTTCGGCCGGAACCGAAGTTTATATACCCTTGCAGTTACAACCGGATATATATCGCAAACATCGGATATAGTTGGCCGCTCCTTATGAGAATATGATAATATAACCAATTGATTACAATAAAATATCTCACAAAAAAATACTAAGCTTCTATCTTAAGAACTACCAAATTTGATATTTCTACCAAAAACCATTTCCGATCGTTCAGTTATATGGCAGCTATAAGATATAGTCAGCCGATCCTTATGAAATTTAGCATGTCGTATTATTGTCAAAAATAGCTCTCTTGTAAAATTTGAACCTTCCAACTTTAAAAACACCAAATTTATACCATTTCCGATCAATCAGTTAAATGGCAGCTATAGGATATAGTCGGCCGATCCCGGCCGTTCCGACTTATATACTGCGTGCAAAGAAAAGAAGAGTGTGTGCAAAGTTTCAAGTCGAAAGCTTTAAAACTGAGAGACTAGTTTGCGTAGAAACAGACGGATAGCCAGACGGACAGACGAACATGCTCATATTTACTCAGGAAGTGATCCTGATCAAGAATATATATAATTTAAAGGGTCGGAGATGTCTCCTTCACTGCGTTGCACACTTTTGGACAAAATTATAATACCCTCTGCAAGGGTATAAAAAGAAGTTCCTTGTAACTAACGATATTCAAAATCAATAACGAAAAAGAGACCGCTTATCACCAGATGCAAAAAAAATCGCCTTAGCTCTGAAACCACATGCATATATACGAAGAGTATTTTGTTATTCATTTTCATCATGGTGGTCCGCTTACGGAGCTGATGTCAAAATTTAATAACGAAACCAATAAGACGTGATTTTTGTAACTAACGATATTGAAAATCAATAACGAAAAAGAAACCGCTTATCACCAGATGCAAAATCATCGCCTTAGCTTTGCTGGAAACCACATGCATATTCCAGGGAGTGGTGATAGGTTTTATTACTTGCAAATATAGAAATAAACCTTGGGGTTCCTGACACATTTTATTTGTGTTTTTTCAATGTATGCCAAAAGAAGTACATCATTTGGATGGCTTAAACCAGAATCAGCCTGCCATAGCGCTTGGTTCCGGGTTCAGTGGGACGAGCGGGAATTTGGAAGCCAAAACATTTTTACGCCGTCGTGCTAGCAGTCACACATACATACAAAGGCTCACATTTTTGTTGACGGATACATGTAAAAAGTTCTAAAAATAGAATCGTATGCTTGTGCGTTCCCCCCTCACCAACAAGCTCGACGGAAAAAGTTGACCGTTTTGGGCCCTGATGTCCCATCTATGTACTTTATTATCTTTGCTAATACTATTAATTTAAATAGTTTTAGCATGAAGTATGAAAGAAAAAATTCGGACTTGTGTACTATAATTTAAGCTTTGCAATGTCTAGGTCGGGCCACTCCGTCGGTTAGCGAGAGCTTTAACTCCGCATCGTCTTAGTCGGGTAAAACTTTCTTATGTAACTGCTTTTGCACCATGCATTTTTATACCCTTGCAGAGGGTATTATAATTTTGTCCAAAAGTGTGCAACGCAGTGAAGGAGACATCTCCGACCCTATAAAGTATATATATTCTTGATCAGGATCACCTCCTGAGTTGATATGAGCATGTCCGTCTGTCCGTCTGTCTGTCTGTCTGTCTGTCCGTATCTACGCGAACTAGTCTCTCAGTTTTAAAGCTATCGTCTTGAAACTTTGCACGAACCCTTCTTTCTTTTGCACGCAGTATATAAGTCGGAACGGCCCGGATCGGCCGACTATATCCTATAGCTGCCATATAACTGATTGATCGGAAATGGTATAACTTTGACGTTTTTAAAGTAAGAGAGTTCAAAATTGACATTTTTTTGGCAAAAAATTACGACATGCCAAATTTCATAAGGATCGGCCGACTAAATCTTATAGCTGTCATATAACTGAACGATCGGAAATGACCCAACTTTCGTGTTTTTGAAGATAGAAGTTTGGGATAGTTTTAGGTTTGGTTTTTGTATTATATTAAATTGGGTTATATTATCATATTTTCATAAGGATCGGCCAACTATATCCGATGTTTGCGATATATATCCGGTTTTAACTGCAAGGGTATATAAACTTCGGCTCCGCCCAACGTTTTTGTGTACCGCCTTGCTCGGTCGCCAGTGCCATTTTACCCATGTGTACCTTATAATTATACAATTATACAGATGTAGCTTTAATTGTTTTAAAATATTTTACAGCAAATGCCAGTATTTGGGGGCGCTTACCTGGTATCGCCCAGTTTATGGCTTCGTATTTTTGCACAAGATCCGCGAGAGCCTTTTCTTTTGTAAAATGATAATTTAACAGTTTTAGTGCGCGGAGCTTTGAATTGCTTTTTTTTAATTTGGGCCCATAAGTGTGTGAGCTTTTGCAGTCGTTCATCGAAATAGACCTCCTTAAGGCGTTGTTCTGTTGAGTCCTTGGTAAAGATTTTAATTAACCTTTGGATGGCTGTGTTACTTTATAATTGCTTATCGATGATCATTCATATTTTTGTTTTTAACTAAAGATTTTTAACGTTTAGCCTGGCGTGGGTCTTATGTTTAATTTGTGATCCTTTAAGATGATGACGTCGGGTTTTGTTGATTCAGTTTCTGTTAGATGATTCTAAATGATTTCATTTAGAATGAATGACGCTCCAAGAACTATTTTTATTGCCTAAATTCAATCATTTTGGTTTGTTCAATTATAAACTAAAAAATTATAAACATGCCAAATTTCATAAGGATCGGCCGACTATATCCTATAGCTGTCATATAACTGAACGATCGGAAATGACCCAACTTTCGTGTTTTTGAAGATAGAAGTTTGGGATAGTTTTAGGTTTGGTTTTTGTATTATATTAAATTGGGTTATATTATCATATTTTCATAAGGATCGGCCAACTATATCCGATGTTTGCGATATATATCCGGTTTTAACTGCAAGGGTATATAAACTTCGGCTCCGCCCGAAGTTAGCTTTCCTTTCTTGTTTTATTATAATTTTTAATTGAAATGTCCATAAATTTTACCAAATTTAAGTGTTTTGAAAAAAGGGTTTGTTGGTGTATGATGCAGTGCAACGTGGGACAAACACATACCCACAAGTCCTTTCTTGTTTTCTTCCATGACTTGTGTTCCGTCAGTGCACACAAAAGATAATTTTTCTTTATCTACGAATTTAAACAAATTTTCGTTGATACTTTGAAATAATTTATCTCTATTACACTGGCATGCAATAAAACAACAGTAAAAAACTTTTTCCAGCCCAATTTCTGAACCAATTTTTCTCAGTGGAAACATTTTGATTTTTAAGCTTGGGCTGAGAAAGAGAGCTTTTGAAAAATGTGAGCGTGCTCACACTATACGTGTGCCGGCAGCGCTGCGGCAGAATTTCCTACCCTATACTCGCGTGCTATGTAAAATGAGAGTTTGCCCACCACTGCATTAATATCTAAAATTTAAAAAAAGGGATTTTGGCCAAAAAAAGTGGTTGGCGACGTCCACGACGTCTTCTTAACGATCCGGATTGCTGCAAAAGGTGAGATTAATTACCGATCTACATCCTGCCCTACTGAACGTGTTCGGGCTCCATTGTTCAGGAGGGTCACTTCTAGTGTCGCAAAAGTCTTTCAACCTCTAACATTGGTGCGGGTTGAACCCCATTTCTCCGCCTAGCCGATGAAGTCCCCGCCAAGTAGCACATCGGCCTTGTACCTAGCCTCATCGACTTCTTCATATACCATAGAGCGTGTCCAATCTGCTGGAATATGAAACGCTCCGGTCGATGCCACTGAAAAACAAAAGGTCATTCACCTTGGCTTGAACAAAATCTTTGCCGATAGATGCTTGGCTGCCGGTGACGCAGATTGCCGCAGTTTGCGTGGAGTAAAGGATGTAGTTTTCTCTCTTAACTTTCTTAAACGGCTCGCTAATAAGGGCTTCATTAAGACTTTTTTCTCTTACATAATGTTGGAGTAGGCTATTTCCCACAAGTTAAGGGTAATCTGAACTATCTTAATAGCCGCCTGCTTGTCTCTATAATGCCCAAGGGCATATATTATAATGCCTAAGGGCATATATTGCGACCGGCAACATGTGGCTGTTCCGTCTTGGCGACTGCGCTTTTTGGACAGAAAGAACTTGGCCTCTTGCGTCCATGTGGTTCCCAGATTCCTAAAAAAAAAAATGTTTAACAAATTCACATATATTTCATATATTTACGCTCGCTGTCTCCCCAAGCACATGGGTCAGGGTGTGCCGCAATTTAAGGGGATCCAAGACCTCCTTCACTCTTTCCTTCCGATCTTCTTCAATCTTTTGGTAAGTTTGCTTAGCTTTCGTGTTGTCGGGAAGTTACCAGCTTAAGAAGCTCGCCATAAGAGTTTCCCACATTTTTAGTGTCGATCGGGACGGTTTTTCTTTGTAGCCACTTTTCCCGCAGTTATCTGACTTTCCTTCGAGAGAGAGTTCCCCGAGCGCTCGCGTTTTTACAAACATGCTATAAGTCTCCCGAGTGGGGGTAGGTAGAGTTTCCTCTTCGACGCTTTTCCGTTTCGCGAATTCGTTGGTAACTTCGTTAAGATTTCGTCTTGTCGGAGTTTCCCCCATTTCCATCGGGAATTTCCATCCCCCTTCGATCGGGACGGTTTTTCTTTTCAGGCACCTCTCCCGCAGTTGTCTGATTTGCCCCTGAGAAGGGCTTCCCCGTACGCTCGCGTTTTCACAACCTTGCTATAAGTCTCTCGAGTGGGTGTAGTTTGCGGTTGCGGTGCTTCGACGCTTTTCGGTTTTGCGAATTTGTCACGTTCGTCCCTGGTCCTGCCCCTAAGGGCCATACGGCTTCCCCCTTTAAGCAATCGTTGCAACTCATCGCGAAGGCGTTCTTTGTCCCCTGGTTGATCCATTAAAGCTTCGATGGGGTACATTGTGTGTACCGCCTTGCTCGGTCGCCAGTGCCATTTTACCCATGTGTACCTTATAATTATACAATTATACAGATGTATAATGCCATTATTTGGGGGCGCTTACCTGGTATCGCCCAGTTTATGGCTTCGTATTTTTGCACAAGATCCGCGAGAGCCTTTTCTTTTGTAAAATGATAATTTAACAGTTTTAGTGCGCGGAGCTTTGAATTGCTTTTTTTTAATTGGGCCCATACGTGTGTGAGCTTTTGCAGTCGTTCATCGAAATAGACCTCCTTAAGGCGTTGTTCTGTTGAGTCCTTGGTAAAGATTTTAATTAACCTTTGGATGGCTGTGTTACTTTATAATTGCTTATCGATGATCATTCATATTTTTGTTTTTAACTAAAGATTTTTAACGTTTAGCCTGGCGTGGGTCTTATGTTTAATTTGTGATCCTTTAAGATGATGACGTCGGGTTTTGTTGATTCAGTTTCTGTTAGATGATTCTAAATGATTTCATTTAGAATGAATGACGCTCCAAGAACTATTTTTATTGCCTAAATTCAATCATTTTGGTTTGTTCAATTATAAACTAAAAAGGCTGTTAGGCGAGAACGTCAACTTGTTTTATCTTTTTATACCCTTGCAGAGGGTATTATAATTTTGTCTAAAAGTGTGCAGGTGAAGGAGACATCTCCGACCCTATAAAGTATATATATTCTTGATCAGGATCACCTCTTTAATTGATATGAGCATGTTCGTCTGTCTGTCCGTTTCTACGCGAACAAGTCTCCCAGTTTTAAAGCTATCGTCTTGAAACTTTGCACACATCCTTCTTTTCTTTGCACAAAGTATACAAGTCGAAACGGCCCGGATCGTCCCACTATATCCTATAGCTGCCATATAACTGATTGATCGGAAATGGTATAACTTTCGTGTTTTTAGAAATAGAGAGTTCAAACACGAGAGCTATTTTTGACAAAACATTACGACATGCCAAATTTCATAAAGATCGGTCGACTATATCTTATAGCTGCCATATAACTGAATGTTTGAAAATGACCCAACTTTCGTGTTTTTTTTTTTTTTTTGAACGTTGCTTTTATTTATGAATCTTCTCTTTGCGAGCCTAACAAGAGGTGTCTTAAATCTTATAGTTTTAACTTAACTAACAGTCATATTGACTGATACGGAGTTAGACGGCCCTAAAAATCGATTGCTGGGTTGGGAGGTCGTTGCGTCTAAGGCGGGATACGCTAGAAACCCGAGTCAATCCCCGAGCGAGAAAATTTG